>NC_084635.1:25628867-25965958 GCF_033978795.1 Nerophis ophidion
AAATGCAAACAATTACATTATGAACTTTGTACAACACACTGTAGAACACTTAAAACCTTTAGCATACAAGTATGCGGAATTGAATTATGGAATGGATTTGGAAAATAAGTAAACAATGTGTACTAATATGATTCAGTTTAAAAAATGGTGTTCACAAATAATCGTGATAAACATCCCGAACCATATCAAAAAAATTACTCTCTTATCGAGCTCATTATGTGAACCATACACTTTAATTGTTGTTTAACTACATGTTTGATCATTATTTACTTACTCATTGTCTATGGACCCATTACTTCCCTGCTTAGCACTTATCATCAAGGGGTAGAATTGGGGGTTAAATCACCAGAAATGATTCCCGGGTGCGGCCACCGCTGCTGCTCACTGAGCCCCTCACCTCCCAGCGGGTGATCAAGGGTGATGGGTCAAATGCAGAAAATAATTTCGCCACACCAAGTGTGTGTGTGACAATCATTGGTGCTTAAACGTAATTAATTAACTTATTAATTAATTAATATTTACTGCCGGGTCCCCGGCCAAAATTATTTTATTGTAATGTTGAATAATTTATCTGAATGTGCATGAACTATTTCCGTTCAAAATTGTTTGAAATGTCACATGTTAAAGGTTTAAATATTAACTGTCCGTTTGCTGTACTGGGCCAACTGTATGAGTACATATTTTCTATTGAAAATAAAACAGCAAAGTCCATTTGGCTGCAATGTGTTTTAATTATGAGACGCAATTGTGTCAAAATCTGTGATTTTTTTTCATGCTTGAAATAAGAAATTATTACTTTAAAAAGTAGTTTTACACTTGTGAGGGTTGATGACACAGCTTTGCAACAGTTTATATTCTAGTTTCAAGCATGTTTTACTCAATATAGGTCATCAAATCTCAGCAACAAGCTGTAATATCTTACTGAGATCATTTTGGACCCATCCATCCATCCATTTTCTACCGCTTATTCCCTGTTTCTTTATTATTTATACTAGGTCTGTCAACGATTAAATATTCATCCCCAATTAATCGCATTTTCAGTATTTAACTCATGATTATTCGTAGTTAATCGCTAATAGACACGTTTTTTGTATTTGTGTGTACTGTCAACAGATCATTTTCAAGTTTTTAATATTATCAACACGAAACCAGACAAAATGCTTTATGGAAATATTTGGGTATTAAACAATATGTTGTTTTTTAAAAAACAGGCTCACTTTTCAAAATAAACCTATTATACATAACAATTAAAATAAAGTGGTCACAAAATTAAAGCTTTAATTGCTGTTGAAAAGTGGTTGTCCATGTGTTTGCAGTGTAAACTTTTTGCAACATGGTCTGCCTTTTGGAGGGAGAGCGTTCTGCATCAGCAAGCAGCGCAAACTCGACTTAATCCGGTTATATTTCAACTCACATCGACAGCAGATTGAAATAACTTTGATCCAGATAACCACTTGCCATACAACATACCTTGTCTTTGTCCATATATGCTCCCTGTTTATTTCCTCGTGAGGCGCCACACTCACCGCAACTCCACCGTGTTTCTCCAAGCTATGGTATGGGCCAAGTGTTTTTTAGGGCGCGCACACATTACGTGCTGTTGAAAAGGAAATTTGCGTTAACTCGTTATTGTCGCATTAACTTTGACAGCCCCAATATGAACTTTAAGCTTCTAAAAAAAAAAAATCCTGATCCTTATCATTTTAGGAATTCTTTAGTGTAAAATAAAAAAAAAATTCTCATAACATTAAAACCTGTGGGCTTCACGGTGGCAGAGGGGTTAGTGCGTCTGCCTCACAATACGAAGGTCCTGCAGTCCTGGGTTCAAATCCAGGCTGGGGTTCTTTCTGTGTGGAGTTTGCATGTCCTCCCCGTGAATGCGTGGGTTCCCTCCGGGTACTCCGGCTTCCTCCCACTTCCAAAGACATGCACCTGGGGATAGGTTGATTGGCAACATTAAATTCGCCCTAGTGTGTGAATGTGAGTGTGAATGTTGTCTGTCTATCTGTGTTGGCCCTGCGATGAGATGGCGACTTGTCCAAGGTGTACCCCGCCTTCCGCCCGATTGTAGCTGAGATAGGCGCCAGCGCCCCCCGCGACCCCAAAAAGGTAATAAGCGGTAGAAATGGATGGATGGATGGATTAAAACCTGTTTCTAATAGGCCAGATTTTTTTTATATATATTTCAACTCTATTCTCATAAAAATACAGTTTTTTTTGTTTGTTTTTTCCAGTTTTGCGGTTTTCTCCCCCTAAATTTCCATTTTTTTTATTGTAAATGTTGTTATTCTATTGATATGGTGACTTAAATCCTACATTTTATTTTATTTTTGTAAAATTCTTGCTTTTGGCCTAATCAATTTTCCTTTATAAAAAAAATCTTGACAAAGAAAATATCACCCCAAACGTTTTTTCCTTAATATTTGAAATGTATGCTTGCAAATGATTTTCATATTGATATATTTTTTTACAAGATATTACAAGTACAATACCGGGTTGTTTTTTCTTGTATGCTCCTTGTTTCCTTGTAAATGTTATTGTGTGTATTATATTATGAATTCATTGCCATAATATTTGGATTTTGATTTATATCAATGCATTCAATATCATATATATTCTCAACCAAATTGTTTAAGTGCAATTTAAGTTATTTGTTTTAATTTTTTCTCAAATCTGTGGATTTAAAAAATAACGTCCAATAATAAATTTAAAAACAAATGCATTTGCTTTTTTGGCTTTCTTGTTGAATTGTATGTTTGGATTAGGCTTTTAGCTACAAATGACTCCATGGCCACACTTTTGTACACCCCTGTATTTATGTAAGCCTTCTGTCTTTTTATGTTCAAAGTTGCTGAGTCTTTTGCCAAGACTGAATTTAAAACAATAATCGAATGTACTGCATGACAGTATAAAATGTCTAGCATTTTTTTTAATTTGCAATGAAAAGTATATGTATTAATCGAAAAATGACTGAATTAAGAAAAAAAACATGTAAATGATATATTTTATAGTATGTTTCAATGTTTAAATACAGATAAAATAAATTAATGTGCGTTGTTGTAAATGTGAGCGCTGTTTTGAAGAATGTTTTCCCTTGTATGTTTGTTTGTATACATACACATCTACAAATGATGAAAGTGTATAAAAGAAATCATGAACATATCAAAACGTAAAACAACACTAATTACATTATTAGTTATCCTAATTACTTTTATTTAGTTGTCCACACAAGTTTAAAGTGTAGTTTTTAAAGGAGCAAAAACTAATTCTGGATAAAATGCCAAAATGGACACAATCATGGCAAGAAGAACCATAAAAACCTGCTTTTAAATGAATGGGCAACCAAGGAGTACCAAAGTACGAACAATGTCTCACAACTAATCTGCACATTTGTTCTTTTCAGAGTCACAACAGTGAACGGTGGAAGGTTTTGCCTTGACCCCAGCTGGCATTGGACACAATATCTGTTGGAAAAATCATCAGGCAACAACACATCTCCACCGCAAATCTGTTTTAAACCATAGGGTTGTTGAAGTCATGTGACGAGGAAGTTCCTTTATGTCAGTTTTGACATGAGAGTCCTGTGTGTAAGACGCTGTATGCTCTACAATGAGGACCAGGGGGTGGTTAAAAAAAATGAAGGATACATTTTGTACATTAGAGATTTTTAATAGCTGTATCTGAACAAACCATATTAAATTCATGTTAAAAGATGAAAAATATAATTAGCGGAATATCTGACAATGTAGACATGTGGACATCGGGGGCGGTACCTCTGGATTGGCAGAAACGGAGGGTGTGATCCAACTATCGCGGGATCTCACTCCTCAGGTTTATTCAGATGTACTGGAGAGGAGGCTACGCCGGATAGTCGAACCTCGGATTCAGGAGGAACAGTGTGGTTTTTGTCCTGGTCGTGGAACTGTGGACCAGCTCTATACTCTCAGTAGGGTACTTGAGGGTGCATGGGAGTTCGCTCAACCACTCTACATGTGCTTTGTGGACTTGGAGAAGGCATTCGACCGTGTCCCTCGGGAAGTCCTGTGGGGAGTGCTCAGAGAGTCTCGGGTATTGGACTGTCTGATTGTGGCGGTCCGCTCCCTGTATGATCAGTGTCAGAGATTTGTCCGCTTTGCCCGCGGTAAGTCGGACACGTTTCCAGTGAGGGTTGGACTCCGCCAAGGCTGCCCTCTGTCACTGATTCTGTTCATAACTTTTATGGACAGAATTTCTAGGCGCAGTCAAGGCGTTGAGGGGATCCGGTTTGGTGGCTGCAGGATTAGGTCTCTGCTTTTTGCATATGATGTGGTCCTGATGGCTTCATCTGGCCAGGATCTTCAGTTCTCACTGGATCGGTTCGCAGCCGAGTGTGAAGCGACTGGGATGAGAATCAGCACTTCCAAGTACAAGTCCATGGTTCTCGCCAGGAAAAGGATGGAGTGCTATATGGGGGTTGGGGAGGAGACCTTACCCCAAGTGGAGGAGTTCAAGTACCTAAGAGTCTTGTTCACGAGTGAGGGAAGAGTGGATTGTGAGATCAACAGGTGGATCGTTGCGGCGTCTTCAGTAATGCGAACGCTGTATCGATCCATTGTGGTGAAGAAGGAGCTGAACCGGAAGGCAAAGCTCTCAATTTACCAGTCGATCTATGTTCCCATCCTCACTTATGGTCATGAGCTTTGGGTTATGACCGAAAGAACAAGATCACGGGTACAAGCAGCCGAAATGAGTTTCCTCCGCCGTGTGGCTAGGCTCTCCCTAAGAGATAGGGTGAGAAGCTCTGCCATCCAGGAGGAGCTCAAAGTAAAACCGCTTCTCCTCCACACCGAGAGGAGCCAGATGAAGTGGTTCGGGCATATGGTCAGGATGTCACCCGAACGCCTACCTAGGGATGTATTCCGGGCACGTACAACCGGTAGGAGGCCATGGGAAAGACCCAGGACAGGTTGGGAAGACTATGTCTGCCGGCTGGCCTGGGAACGCCTCAGGAAGAGCTGGACGAATTGGCTGGGGAGAGGAAAGTCTGGGCTTCCCTGCTTAGGCTGCTGCCCCCGCGACCCGACCTCGGATAAGCGGAACCTGATGGAATTTTTTCACTGTTGCATTATGTTGAAGACCAATAATAAATAGCTCCCAGAGCCACACTTTGGACCGCCCTTGTGCTGTAGGTTTGCCTCACACTGTTTCAGAAATATTAGTTTTTTTAATTTGTAATGCTATGTTATGCTTTTGTTACATTTCCTATCCAATGTGTATTTTTGTATTTTAATCATGTTTCTTTTTTTTTTTTTTATGTGTGTCTGTTTTGAATACTGCTTGTATATTGTTTGTATATGACGTAACAACATCACCTGTGTCAGGAGCAAATATTTGCTACTTGTTAGTATTGTGTTGGATATTCATTTAAATTGGAATGTTTCATTAGGTGACATTTTAATACACTGTGAGGGGACCAAACTGCCGATAAATGACTCAATTATTATATGATGGTAATATATGATGGATTCCACATCCTGATTTGATGACTGCTGCTGTCACAATAAATGAGTCAAAGACCGCACGTAACTGTAGTGAAAACTTTGTGATAATAAATAAAATATTGTTCTAATTACTTTTGTACATTTGTTTTATATTCTCACAATCACAAGGAATTCCTTTTGTTTTTCCATTTCATCATCTTTGTCACTGCTCTCCGCCAGTGTGCTAGACGAAAAATGAGTAAGGCGCTGCATCATTATGCCAGAAAAGTAGTTCCTCGATGTTAACACCTTCAGTAAGAATGTCGCTAATACTTGGTTAATATGCAGGTCACGGCATGTAAATAGAGCATTGTTAGTGTTCTCTAAAATTACTTTTATGAGTGCTTTATAGGCGGAATAGCAGAATCCACATTACCAACATTGTTTGCTTCCTTGTGCTAGCATTTTTGTATGTTCTAACGACGTGTGATCTTGTCCCACATAAGGATTGTGAAAGATGGGCGACACTTTTTATTTTAAAGCGCCTTTAAGTTTGTTTGGATTTACACCATCATATTCAACTTAGTTTTTTTTTAAACAACTGGCTTGTATATTCGTCACAAAACCTTTAAAATATGTCCACATATGAGCTGCTAAAAATAAAGAAAGAGTAGCCTTATTGAACGTATGTCAGAAGGCCTCTTGGTCACGTGGTTGCAACCCAGTAATTTATTCAACTGACAGTAACACTATTATATTTGAATTAAACAATCTGGAACACCCTGCCAGAATAAAATCACAAAACATTTAACATGTTTTGAAAGATGTCATCACAATTAGGTTCTAGGTCTACAAAAAAATTACGAGTACTAGTGTTGTCCCAATACCAACATTTTGGTATCGGTACCAAAATAAATTTCGATACTTTTTGATATTTTTCTAAATAAAGGAGACCACAAAAAAAGGGCATTATCGTTTTTATTTTCTTTTTAAATTGTCTCGATAAACCACACTGCTATGATATTTAATTACATTTTCATCACCTCGTCCCAGTGGCTTATTGTGGGTGTTCTGATGATCACTAAATGTTCTGCATATTCATGAAGGCAGACATGCCAAATGGACTACACTCTCTATTTTGCTCATTTAAGAGACGCAATCCTCAGTGTAAATTACCTTTGTGTGTGCTCTCAAGTTTACACGTGTTTTAATACACACAACCCTTTAGTACAGGGGTCTCAGACAGGCGGGGACGTTATTTTGCGGCCCCCACCTTAATGATGTGTAACCCCACGGTGAGCAACCCCCCTATCCCCAGCACAGCCTCCACCCCCCCCCCCCCCTTCCGTTGGCTCCAAACAGAGACAATTTTTGTTTTTTTGGGTCCAAAATGGCTCTTTCAACGTTCTGGGTTGCCTACCCCTGCGTTAGTGGAAAAGCGGAAAATGAGTGAAAGCGACAAAAACGTCGCCATAGAGACGAGGGTTTTCTTACGTGCTTGGCTGCAGTCACACCAAAACACCTGACCGTCAGTAATAACAGTCCCCAATAACCTGGACCAATTTAAACTGTTATTTGTTTTTTTTTATTGTTTAATCTGCATTGCCTCACACAATGAACCCTACATATATTTCTATATGACGCCGATAACACTCCGGGAGCCGTCACATTTTTGCGCTCGCTACTTTCGCTATTAACCGCCGACCGCTGTGTTGCTGTAGGGAGGAAAAGCGAAACGACACACATTGCGGAAAAAACAATATTCTCCATGCGTGGGCTAAATACGAATATATTCCACAACCCCAAACATGTCTTTTCAAAGCCTGCAGTGAAGAGAAGGGTTAGTGATGAGCAAAGACAATTCCAGGAAAAGTGGGAGATGCAATATTTCTTTGTTGAGCACAGCGGCACCCCGACGTATCTTATTTGCACAGACAAAGTTGTGGTGCACGATTCTCATTTTGTTCATCTATATTTTGATTTCATTTTGTGTTGAAAATAAAAATAAAGACATTTAAAAATATATTTTTTAAGAAATCTTTTCTTGCGGCCCAACCTCACCCAGACTGTGCATCCGGTGGTCCCCAGGTAAATTGAGTTTGAGACCTCTGCTTTAGTAGATCAGACCCTATACTGTATGTATTAGTTAGTTTTCTCCGGGTGCCTTCATTCCTTTCACATCCCAAAAACATGCATGTGACGTTAATTGGGGACTTTAAATAGCAAATAAAGGGATTTGTGTTGTTATACTGCAAAAAAAACTACTTTGTTTTAATCCCAAAATGGAGCCATCAAATTACTGAATCAATTAGCTCCAAACATTTTTGAGCACTTTGTAGTGGAATAGGAGTGGGCGACGCTACACATTTTTGTGAACACCGATTAGCATTGAATGAATTTCTGATTTTAATCATAATCATGCAAAAGATTATCAGCCAACGAACAATGTTACTAATTTGTGAACAAATTACCCATACCTCAATAAAACAATTTAGGATTATACAACAATAACGCGTTGTCTGTCTATCTGTGTTAGCCCTGCCATGGGGTGGCTACTTGTCCAGGGTGTTCCCCGCTTTCCGCCTGAATGCAGTTGAGATAGGCTCCAGCACCCCCCGCAACCCCAAAAAGGGACAAGCGGTCGAAAATAGATGGATGGATGGACAACAATAACAACAAAATACTACAAGTGCCCCTTTGTTAAATACAATAGTTTGAGCAAAATGTAGTCAAGAGCGCAAAGTAACTACACAAAACTACTGTTTGCTCTCATATAAATGCTCCCAAACCCCTTGGGTCCAAGAGCTTCACAAAAAAAAACTAACATATGTGAAAATCATTAAATTATCAACCTCATTATACAATTATGACATTAACATGGGTAATCCTAATTCATCTCAGGCACTCATGGAGGGTGGACGCTCCCCTTTCCTCTCTACTTATCTCTCCGGCTTGCTTGTTTGTCTTGTCTTGTCTTAACTTTCTTGTTGCCTCATTTTGCACTGCTCTCCAAATCTAAACATTGGAACTGTTTAACTGACCTCAACGAAAATGACCAGATCTTGGGTTTAGGGGAACCTGCTGTCGTGACAGAGCGGTTGTGGCTGGACGCAGGACGGATTCTTGGGAGAAGTAGGAGTGCCGCGTGCCTGACGACCCGTTTCAGTCGAGGACGTGAAGATAGCTACCTATTGGGAATTATGACAACAGGACATCTGCTGATTGGAGTAAGCATTGCTCTGGTTTATCGACAAATTCGAAGTTGCTGGCAGTCTTCAAAGTACTCCAAAGCTGCCACAAATGATTGGGGGATAAGGGAAGAACTGTGGACATTTGTGATTTTGGATCACATCGGACTGTCTGCCCGGCAGGTTTGAGGACCAGTCATAGACAATTTAGAGTGAAAAGCAAATTTTATTTTCACTCGCATACAAAAATTGGATTGTTTCCCTGGCTTCGAGACTCTTCCGACACAACAAATGCCCTTCTTGTCTCTTATGGTCACACACCTGTTGTTGTTGACTTTGGACTTGCGACTGCACAGGATCAAGGCCGCGGAACAGAGACACATTGCAGCCACACATACACCCCCCCCCCCCCCCAACCCAATGCCCTCGACGCAAATCCCATAGGGGTGATGAAAGGCTGGTCAGGGCCTGAGAGCTGCGCCCTACCACCATGACCCCGCACTCCCTTCCCTCTGTTGCTCGATATCTCTAGATGTACATTGTAATATGTATATGTGCCTAGCTATGGAGGTTTTTTCCCACTCCAGACTGGGCCCCTTAGGAGCCCAGTCTAGATTGTATTTTTTTACTCATCCTTCCCCAGCATTTGACCTTTTTCCCCATCTTTTACGGGGCGACTTGTGGCGACCCATCAGCGTTCCTGTTCTGTAACCCTGGACACTGTTTGTTTGTCTAATTTTGAAAGGGTTTGTGCTTAAAAAAAAGTTTCGTTGTACATGTACATGTGTGTTGTACAAGACCCATCTTTCTAAACAGCATCATTAAAAATAGTACTAATAAGGATTACACCCAATAGTTCTCAGACGATAATGTAAAAAATTACAAAATTTAACTAAGTTCTTGAACTATAGACCTATTTCTTTACTTGCACAATTTGGTCAAAATACTGAAAAACTACCTTACAACATATTGGACAAATGCATTAATACAAGTGGAAGACTCATGGAGAACCAATACGGATACAGAGCCAATATTTCAACATCGATGCCATTAATTGAAATAACGGAAAAGATTACCAATGCAATACCGATGCCAAACATTGTGCAATGTTTGTAGATCTAAAAAAAGCATTTGACACAATCAATGATCATATCTTAATTAAAAAATTAAAACGGCATGGCATCAGAGTGCTGGTCTTAAACTGGGTAAGAAGCTCAACTTTTTAACTAACAGGAAACAATACATTAATCTAGACATACTGTAGATGTCTACAGAGCAAAAATGCACCACAAATTAATACTGGGACCAACATTTTTCAATTTCTTTATGAATAACATCTGTGAACTTACAATTGACTTAAATTTAGTATTATTTGAAGACGACACGACTGCATTTTGTTGAGGAGAGAACACACAAAATCTAATACGGCATGGTGAGTCAAAAGAGCGGCCCGCCAGAAACCTGAGGGTTGCAGGTTCGCTTCCCACCTATTGACATCCAAAAAATCGCTGCCATTGTGTCCTTGGGCAGGACACTTCAGCCTTTGCCCCCAGTGCCGCTCACACAGGTGAATAAATGATAAATGAATGATAGGTGGTGGTCGGAGGGGCCATAGGCGCAAACTGGCAGCCACATCCGTCAGTCTACCCCAGGGCAGGTGTGAATGAATGTTGAGTCCCACATCTCTGTGAGCGCTTTGAGTGTCTAGAAAAGCACGATATAAATCTAAGTTATTGCTAATAACGGAAAAAAATTACGAATTAAAGAGATGGTTTGAAAAAAACAGACCGCCTTTGAATTTCAGAGTAGTCGTCCCAGTGTAGACATTGAAAGGTAAAACTAATAAAATTTTTGGGTGCATTTACAAATAATAAAATGAACTGGAAATCTCATATAAAATTATACAACATGAGGTAGCAAGAAACACTTCAAAAATGAATATGTAGACCAAAAATCACTTCATATTCTGTCCTGCTCGCTAGTGTTATCATATCTGAGTTATTGTGTAGAAATATGAGTAAATAACTACAAAAGTAAACTTTATTCAGTAACGGTGTTACAAAAGATGTCAGAATAATACAAAGCGTTGGCTTTCGAGAACGTTCAAACCTTTTATTTATTGAAACACATCTATTGAAACTCAATTAATTGGCGCATTTGCAAACAGCTACAATTATGCATTATGCAAACTATAACCTGCGACCCAAAAATGTACAACAATTCTTCTCAACAAAAAAAAACATTTGTTTACATGTAAAACACTTAAGACCTTAGTAAATCTGTATGCGGAATTAACTTATGGAACGGGCTCAGCAAAAAGTCAAACAAAGCACTAATATGATCAACTTTAAGAAAAAGTTCAAACTGGAAGTGTTTTCAAAGTACAGAGATGAAGAATCTTGATAAACATCTTGAACCATATTAAAAAGTGAGATCATTTTATCCATCTCATTATTTGGCTCACAACTGACTTAACTATTTTTTAATGAACCCTTTATTTAATGTTTCAATATGTATTTAATATTTATTTACTAACTCATTTACTTATTCATTTTCTATTGTGTTATAGATTGAGTAATGGGAAATGGGTTATACTTGTATAGCAATTTTCTACCTTGGAGGTATTGTCTTGCTCTAAGACACAACGGACGTGAAGCCGGGGATCGAACCAGGAAGCCTTACGTTGTTGACACGGCCGCTCTACCAACTGCAACGCTGTCCCCCGTACAAACAGATGTGTTAGAAACTGCAATGAAACCAAAAGGAGTAGGAATAAACAACATCTGCTTCTAAATAATCCTACCATTATTCATCTGATACTACTTTTGCTATCGACTGAATATGGATCGATCCATCTGGCCGATCCATCTGTTTATTATGAAATATATTTAGTTAGAATGTGAATGCCAAACTAGAGAGGTATTGGCCCTATTCTTGAATGAAAATGAATTATTTGTCACTCATCTTCCATACTTGGACACATATGCTCACATATTTTGCTGTAAAAGAATGTATATATATGCAGAAAATTGCTGCTGGAACCTCGCTTGTAGTCTCTGGCAGAACAGCCGGCTGTGCAGTTGGAGCTGAGCTAAAGAAGAAGTGGGAGGGAAAAAAAGAACAGCATGATTGTTGTGGACTTTAATGTTACTGGGTTTTTTTTGGATTGAGTCATCAAGGCTGCCAACCTAAGTTTCTAGTTAAACACACAAAGATATACTGACACAGGCATATTTAGACATAGTTCATGTTTGGTTTAGTACGGGGGTCAGCAACCCACGGCTCTCAAGCCGCATGCATCTCTTTTGTGCCGCCCTAGTAGCTCTTTTGTGCCGCCCTAGGGCTCCCTAGGACATTTTTAAAAAAGGATTGAAAATGCAAAAAGATGGGGAGGAAATATTTTTTTGTTTTAGTATGTATTTTTGCTTGAGGACAAACATGACACAATTATTCCCAAATGTTAGAAAGACCACTGTTTAATATGTTTGTGTGTATGTTTCACTGATGAGAGCATTTGGTGAAGATTGTCTTGTCCTACTAATTTTGTCAGTTCTTGAACTCACCATAGTGTGACTGTGACACAACAGTTTGTTTACATGTAAAATCTTCCACTCCTTCTTTGTCTCATTTTATCCACCAAAAGTTTTATGCTGTGCGTGAATCTACAAAGGTGCACTTTGTTGATATTATTTACTTGTTGAAGGGCTAATCAGGCATTTTTGGTCGGTGCATGACTGCAAGCTAATCGATGCTAACATGCAATTTAGGCTAGCTGTATGCACATATTACATCATTATGCCTAATTTTTACAAACCCTGTTTCCATATGAGTTGGGAAATTGTGTTAGATGTAAATATCAACAGAATACAATGATTTGCATATCATTTTCAAACCATATTCAGTTGAATATGCTACAAAGACAACATGTTTGACGTTCAAATGGATAAACATGTTTTTTGTTGCAAATAATCATTAACTTTAGAATTTGATGCCAGCAACACGTGACCAAGAAGTTGGGAAAGGTGGCAATAAATACTGATAAAGTTGAGGAATGCTCATCAAACACTTATTTGGAAGATCCCACAGGTGTGCAGGCTAATTGGGAACAAGTGGGTGCCATGATTGGGTATAAAAACAGCTTCCCAAAAAATGCTCAGTCTTTCACAACAAAGGATGGGGCGAGGTACACCCCTTTGTCCACAACTGTGTGAGCAAATAGTCAAACAGTTTAAGAACGTTTCTCAAAGTGCAATTGCAAGAAATTTAGGGATTTCAACTTCACGGTCCATAATATCATCAAAAGGTTCAAAGAATCTGGAGAAATCACTCCACGTAAGCGGCATGACCGGAAACCAACATTGAATGACCATGACCTCTGATCCCTCAGACATCAATCTCTAAAAGATATCACCACATGGGTTCTAACACTTCAGAAAACCACTGTCACTAAATACAGTTCGTCGCTACATCTGTAAGTGCAAGTTAAAGCTCTACTATGCAAAGCGAAAGCCATTTCTCAACAACATCCAGAAACGCCGCCGGCTTCTCTGGGCCCGAAATCATCTACGATGGACTGCTGCAAAGTGGAAAAGTGTTCTGACGAGTCCACATTTCAAATAATTTTTGGAAATTATCGACATCGTGTTGTCCGGACCAAAGAGGAGGCGAACCATCCAGACTGTTATAGATGCAAAGCCTGCATCTGTGATGGTATAGGGGTGCATTAGTGCCCAAGGCATGGGAAACTTACACATCTGTGAAGGTACCATTAATGCTGAATGGTACTTACAGGTTTTGGAACAACATATGCTGCCATCTAAGCGCCGTCTTTTTCATCGACCCCCCTGCTTATTTCAGCAAGACAATGCCAAGCCACATTCAGCACGTGTTACAACAGCATGGCTTCGTTAAAAAAAGAGTGCGGGTACTTTCCTGGCCTGCCTGCAGTCCAGACCTGTCTCCTATCAAAAATGTGTGGCGCATTATGAAGTGTAAAATACGACAGCGGACAGCAGACTGTTGAACGACTGAAGCTCTACATAAAACAAGAATGGGAAAGAATTCCACTTTCAATTAGTTTCCTCAGTTCCCAAACATTTATTGAGTGTTTTTAAAAGAAAAGGTGACATAACAGAGTGGTGAACATGCCCTTTCCCAACTACTTTGGCACGTGTTGCAGCCATGAAATTATAAGTTATTTATTATTTGCAAAAAAAGAAAATAAAGTTTATGAGTTTGAACATAAAATATCTTGTCTTTGTAGTGCAGCGGTCGGCAACCTTTACCACTCAAAGAGCCATTTCGACCCGTTTCACAAAATAAAGACAACAATGGGAGCCACAAAACTGTTTTGAAATTCAAAATGAAATAACACTGCATACAGAGATTTTTTTTACTTTGTGCTATGTATAAACCAGGGATCTCAGACGTGCAGCCCACACCTTAATATGAAATGTTAATGATAGCTTTTTTATATGAGTTTTATATGAATGCCGCTTGACAGCATCACATTTGCCAACCCTCCCGACTATTCCGAGGGACTACCAAATGTCAGATCAACTTTTCTCGTGAAAGTTCGTAGAATTTCCCTCGATTATCAATAATCAGGGCATCCTACGAAGGTGCTGTCTTTGACGCCCTCTACAACACGTTCAATTAGCTTGCCAGCCCAGTCACATGTCGTATGAGGCTTCTGCAGATACACATGCCAATTGTTACACTGAGGGTTGTGATATAAACAACTTTAACACTCTTATTAATATGCGCCACACTGTGAACCCACACCAAACAAGAATGACAAACACAATTTGGGAGAAGATTGGCACTGTAACACAACATAAACACAAAAGAAAAAAAACCCAGTATCCCATGCATCCCACTCTTCCGGGCTACATTATACACCCAGCTAGCACCAAATCCCCCCACCCCCTCCGTGCGTCGGTTGAGGTGGGCGGGGTTCGGTGGTTGCGGGGGTGTAGCTCGGAGGGTCGCCAGGTCGTGTGTCCGAGTCCACTGGGGACAAGTCAGGTGGCGGTGGCGAATGGAACGCCGCCGCTGAGAAAGTTTTGGTGGGCGACCTCGAAGAGGCCACATCCGTGGCCGACGGGGAGGAGGATGTGCCCGGCGAGGAGGATGACCAGGGCATGGCCACATCCGTGGCCGACGTGGAGGTGGGCGCATCGGCGCCGCCGTCATGGCGGGCTTGGAAGCAGCAGACGAAGCCGGCGCTGATGCAGCAGACGAAGTCGGAGCTGGTGCAGCAGACGAAGACGGCGCTGGTGCCGCCGATGAAGCAGGTGCAGGTGCTGCAGCCAAAGCAGGAACGGGTGCAGCAAACAAAGCCAGCGGTGATGCAGGAGAAGAAGGCGGCGCTGGAGCAGCAGATGAAGACGACGCTGGTGCCGCAGACGAAGCAGGTGCGGGTGCTGCTGCCGAAGCAGGCATGGGTGCAGCAGACGAAGCCAGCGCTGATGCAGGAGAAGAAGCCGGCGCTGGAGCAGCAGACGGTGCAGGTGCGGATGCTGCAGGCAAAGCAGGCGCTGGAGGGTCAGGTGCCGGAGAGTGATCCAGCCTTGGATCAGGTGCTGGAGTAGGAACCAGGATAGGGACAGGAGCTGGAGTGGGATCCATACCAGCACTAAAGAAGCGGATGCCTGTGGTCTGAAAATGTCTCTAGGGGTGGTTGGAGGGAGGTCAGGAAGGAGGTAGACTGGGTGGGAGCAATAGTCACTGGGGGCAGGACTTCGGAAAACTGAGACTCAGTTTGGAACTGTAAAAACATGTCTTGAAAGTGTCTGAAGGCACCATTCAAGTCCATTGCGGTTGACTGAGGGAATTATTATTTTTTTTCAATTCCTCATCACCACTGTCCTCAGGAGACGTCAGAGGAGTGACGTCACGGCTGCAGTATGTGTGACTGACTGGCCAGCCGGAGGAGTCTATAGAAGGGAAAACGAAGGCTTTACCAGACATGTGAAGTGAGTCCTGGACGGGTTGAAGCTGGCTGTGTCCCGGAGGGAGTGATGGTGGGGTTAGCGCGTCTCTGTCTTTTTCGCGACTTCCGCCTTTGCTGATGAGTGCGAGCGGGTCATAACCGGACCAGGTGGAGTCGAGCGGGGCTTGGAGACCTCGTGGCCCCCAGATCATCTCTTCACCCGGTGCGCAGCGGAATATCCCAGCCTCCATCGCTTGGGCTAACCTCCACGTAACTTCATCAAACTCTTTAATCTCCGCTGCGAGAGAACTTCCTAGTGCTCGCATTTTAATGTGACGCTCAGCTGGCATCGTGGTGAGGGTTTGTTCCTCAAGGATGCAGTCGGATATGGACACAGCGTGTAGGTAGGAAATTAAGATTTATTTACACTAACAAAACAAACTAAGAACAGAAACACTTGCACAAGGCACTAAAGACAAAACAAACAGAACTAGCATGGGAGCTAGAAGGAACTAAAGGCGCTAGCATGTGAGCTAGGGAATAAACAAAGGAATAGCGTGGACAGTAATTAGGAGGCAGGTGTGCGTCAATAACAAAAGGCAGGTGACACAAATGCATGGTTATGACAACAGAACAAAACAGGAAGTGCCACCAGGAACTACGGAAGACAAACGCTAACAAGATGTGATATAAAACAGAATCAAAACCAGAATAAGACATGATCCGAGCAGCGGATCATGACAGTAAGGATCAGTTCTAAATATTAATAGGGGTTCAACGATTCATAAATTACAAAAACAACCTTCAATTTGTAGTTTTTTGCTTCAATCATTTGTTTAATGAGTAAAAACAACAAGGCAGAAAGAGAGTAAAGGTTCCAAAGAAAAAAGACAGACATGGTGGGGAAATATTTAAAGTGTCAAACAGAGTTGGCATTTCACAATAGCACTGCATCAATGAGGCAGCATATTACCAGAAAGCATTTTGCATATATAAGTGGAGGAACAAAGTAAAAGTCTGGTTTGGCAGCTAACGCCATCCCTTATGTTTGACTTGCATAATGGAGGTGTTATCACATGGTGGCATCTGCATTCTGTATGCTACAGAGTTGTTAATTGTTACTCAGGTTATCATACTTTATCAGAGTCTTTTTGTTTGTTTACTTCTTTAAAATGTTTTGTTAGGCTTTGGTTCTTATTTATTAAAAAAAAAAATATATTTATGTAAGTAATATACAGTGATGCTCCCATGGAAAAACAAAATCAGTTTCAATGTTTTGTGCATTTATATGAAGAAAAAATAAAAGTAATTAGAATAATCCTTGTAAGTAAACAATATAATTGCTGATACATTGTGTTTGCCAACTATTACCACACACAGCTTTTTACACCACAGGAACCTCACACAGGGCTTGAATAATATATAATGAGCACATGCCCTCCCCGAAAAAAAAAAAAAACAATTTAAGTAACAAGTAAGCACAAATATCCACTCAAGGTCCTCACTTTCCTATTTAAAGCGCTTACACGCATACCTAAGGGAACACCGGTTTCCCAACAG
Source organism: Nerophis ophidion (assembly GCF_033978795.1). Lineage (NCBI taxonomy): Eukaryota > Metazoa > Chordata > Actinopteri > Syngnathiformes > Syngnathidae > Nerophis > Nerophis ophidion. The sequence goes on from NC_084635.1 coordinate 25,646,009, forward strand.
CTAGATAAGATGAATACATAATAATATCATACATGGAGCTGTTTCGAACAGGAAGAAAGAAGAGGCCAGGAAGGAGCTGCTTGAAACCAAAAGATATGCCTGCCATATCAGCGGGGTGAAGATATATTACGGCGTCACATAAGCTTATCATGTCCGGGCAGATGGGCAATGTCATGTTACAAGATGTGTGCAGGTGGGTTCGCTGCTCTTCCTGCTGCAGCCATTGATGTGAATAGACAGGTGTCATACTTATCATAGGTTTGTGTCGATCCCATTCTTGAGTCTTTCATCTTCCTTCTGAATTATGATGACAGCAAAATGGATTTAGAATTAGTCAATAAAAAACGAGGGGCTTGTCATCACCGCACTAAAGCATCCATTCAACTTTTATCAGAACTGGTCACTGTTACTTTGTTTTCTAAACATGTGAAATACATATATATATATATATATATATATATATATATATATATATGTATATATATATATATATATGTATATATATATATATATATATATATATATATCCAGCCATCCATTTTCTACCGCTTATATATATCTGAAATTGTTTAATCATATTAAGTGACACTCACTGCTTGTTGATCTTGTGTGGGGGCGATTTCTCTATGGCTGCCAAGAAACCTCAGTTTTCCCCTAAAATGTCAAAGAAAAAGTATATGTACTTTTGTGGTGTTACCATTTCATTGATTATATATTCGCTAGAATGCATTTAACTTTTGTTCGTAATCAGCTACTTCCGCAACAGCTGAGGCAATTTTCTTGTCATTCATTGTGATAGTGTCACCGTATATTAATGTATATGTGTAGAGGCTGAGCGTCCATTGACTTCAAAAGGGGAGCATAGAATGGGATTTTCCACTGTAGCCAAACAAGACATTGGATGAATGCTCAGCTTTTCCCCGTGTAAATCTGACCTGAACGCTGACCTCCTACGTGATGATTGGATGACCTGTCTTTTTAAATCAATTTTTTATTCACAGAAAAATTAGCGAATCTGCAATCTTGAAATATAAACCAATGCCAGAGCAATTTTACCATCTTCTAAGTAACATTTTCTTTGTAAAATCCAGCATTTGTTGTCGGAGACTGTACTCTTGTTAAGAGCGGAGCTGAAAATGAGCTTCCCTCCACTTAAAAGACCAGCAGCCACCACGATTCTTGTGGTATGTAGTTCACTGTTCTACTTGTTAGTTTGGAATGGAAGTTACGGAAAAAAACATTTCCCATCAGTTTCTTTTCTTTGTGGATTCGTGGTGGGGAGGAAACTTAAAAACAAAATAGGTTTCTCGTACTAGATAGGCCCAGTTGACCAGGCGATGAGGTAATTACTCGTAAAAGCTTTTAGAGTATATAGCTTGACCATTTCAAAACAACTGAAACCTTTTTTAAAATCGTGCCCCTCCTTAGGTTCCTAGAAAGCTGTACATGGAAGAGTAGCGTTATTATCTCTGTCTGTCCCTCCATCGATGTGACCAACTGTGCAAAGAGACGTGAGCTTATTTGCTCTGGAGCCCCTCTGCTCCAACTCCTCTGCCATTTCCTCGCCTCGCTCCGCCTTGGAAATCCTCTCATAGTCCTGCTTTAATTCCTGATAGGAGCGAGAGAAGGTATGGAAGATTGAAGTGGCTGGAAATGCCATGATGAGTATTCCACTCAGGATACTAGTCAATGCCACCATCTGTCCGGGTATGCTGCGCGGAACCATGTCTCCATAGCCGACTGTTGTCATAGAGATGATTGCCCACCAGTACGTAGCCGGAATGCTGCTGAAGCTGTGTTGCGGATGAGTGGCAGCGTACGGCGCGAGCTCGCTCTCTGCAAGGTGCACCAAGGGTGAGTAGAGAGTAACGGCCACGCACACAAACAGCAGCAGGAGGCCAAACTCCCTCATGCTCCGTTGCATAGTCAGTCCCAGTGTCTGCAGGCCTAAGGAGTGACGCGCCAGCCTCATCACATACAGGATGCGCAGTGCTCGCAGGAGGCGAAGAATGAGACTTAGTTTGTCCAGGTAGCCTCTGCCAGCTCCCATGACAGCTTCCTCCCGAGAATCATCTCCGACATCCACCACCAGGGACACGTAGTATGGCAGGATGGCGATAGCGTCTATTATGTTGAGGGGACCACGAGCAAAGGCCAGCTTGCTCTGGGCGTTTATGAATCGCAGCATAAATTCTAAAGTGAACCAGGCCACGCAGATGGATTCCACCACAAACATGCTGTGGCACTTCTGGGAGCACTCGCCCTGAAAGACACAGGTTGAAGAGGACACTCAGAGGGGGTTCTACTTAGCTTTTGCAGCAAGTAGTAACAAGACTTTCAACAATCCATCCAAACATCGATAGTATCGATACCAAGGGTAGTGCGAGAATACGATGAGTCGGGCTGGGCGATATATCCAAATACACGATATATCGCGGGTTTGTTTATGTGCGATATTGAAAATGACTATATCGTGATAATCGAGTATAGGTTCTCACACAGTTGCTTTTAGCTGCGGGCCTTACACTACAGGCTCTTCCCACTCTTTGTTGTCCCTCCTCACAGACAGCAAGCACACCTTCTTACATACATCACATACTGTCACATCATACGTCACATGCGTATACGCCATCGCGTAACAGAGGTAGCAGCATGGGTAACGTTAGCTGTGGTGCTAGCGGTAATGCGAGAAAAAGAAGGTGCGAATCGGGTAACAAATGAAGGAAGAATTAATTCCCTAGAAAAACCAAGAAACTTGAAGCCAAACCATCGTCTGGCGGTGGTTTGGCTTCAAGTGGGAATATGTCGAACAGACAACCGTAATTTGTCAAGTGTGGTGCTAAAGCGTTGCTACCAAAAGTAGCATTACTGCTAATATGTAGCATCATTTGAAAAGTCACCTGCTAAAGAATGAAGAGTTTTTACTCCGTATGTCATGCCATACGCCCACAAAAGTGTACTCTATTTGTTCTGAACTATTGTAGTGGCGTTCTGTACAAAAAGTGCACTTTATTTAGTGTTGTTTTGATATGTCATCTTAGTGACATCATGCACAAAAGTGCACTTATAGCTTGTTTTAAAATGTCTCTGACAATCTTGCACTTTCAGTTTTGGAAATGACATGAACGTTTGTGCCAATGCTTAATAACTGTTTAATAAATATAGTTTTGGTCAATTGACTTAATTGTGGTTTCCCTCACTGCATGAAAGTTTAAAATGAGCATATATTAATGCAGTATGAAGAAGATTGTTTTAATATAGACACATAGAGTCATCATACTGGGGTGATTATATGTATCAAGTAGGGATGTAACGGTACACAAAAATTTCGGTTCAGTACATTTTTGGTACAGTAAAAAAACAACACAATATAAAATGTTTGGTTATTTATTTACCTAATTCGCAAAATGTTCCACCAAAAATATTTTTCTTTGTGGAATATCTAATGTGAAGTAATCGGATCCTTGGATAGGTCAATAATTCATAATAGCATTGATTTTGATTCAATATCATGTCTTGAGCAATGACAGTTTGAAAGAACAAAAAAACACCTTTGTTTCATTAGTCAACATTGCAACTTTTTTCAAGTTACATTTCGCCTTTAAGCTTTTTTATTTCACTTTTGTTTGTATTTTTGTTTATTTAATTGGTATTTTTAGAATGTGCCGTGGGCCTTTAAAACATTAGCTGTGGGCCGCAAATGGCCTCTGGGGAACACTTTTGACACCCCTGCTATAGATAATAAAAAATAGAATCTGATAAATCTATGAGTAAAAAGCAGAGCCTGGCGACGCATGCTCATTTATCATAACTCTTTTGCTCTCGCTGTCTCTGCCCCTCCCTAACGAATGCTGTTGCGTGCACAAATTGTCGTGTTTTAAACCCCTTCTTAACCCTGAACGTACATTGAAAATACACGCAACCTTAATTTAAAATGCCGGACATTTGAGGCATTTAAGAATCTCCACCCGGACAGCTCCACAAAAGAGGACATGTCCGGTGAAAAGAGGAGGTATGGTCAGTCTATTGTAGCCCGGTCGCTGCTAGCATGCTGTGTGTTGTGCCTCGGTGTGTAATGTTTACACAACGTGTGGTACGCTACTTAATATGTCCTTGTGGAAACTCGTTCAGTTGGAGGGTCTTCCGGGTCTGGCTTTTACATGTTGTCCTAGCCCAGTCGCTGCTAGCATGTGTACTTGTTCGGTACACCTCCGAACCAAACGGAAACCCCCGAAACGGTTCAATACAAATACACGTACCGTTACACCCTTAGTATCTAGTGTTCATTTAAGGCTAAGGCAAAATACAGAGATATAAATCGTGTATCGTGACATGGCCTAAAATTATCAAGATATTAAAAAAAGGCCATATCGCCAACCCCTAACGATGAGTATTGGATCGACACTGGCGTGATAAAATTCATATTTTTCATTTCTCTACCAGGGCATCACAATTACTCAACATTGTTTTAATTGCCGCAATAAGCTAATGCGTCTTGAGTTTTTTTGTTTTTTTTCTATTTTTCGTTTAAAATTATCAAGCCTCGCGCCATTAACCTTCTGGCCAATCAAAAGTGGACAGAAAAAACAACAAGTTTGATGACGCAGACCATTGCACCCCTTGTGTAAGGCTGCACGAATTGACAATAAAGTTTTTATTTATTGCAATAAAAAAACCCGCAAGAGGCTGTTTTTTTTTGGGAGTGACAGCAATGTTCGGTTAGTTCGTCTCTACCTCAAACAGTTAGAAAAAGGTCTCACTCTGTGCATCGCTCTCAGCACATTAAACGTGTTTATTTAACAATAGATTTAACTGAACACAGTGAGCCCTCTTTTTAGTCATTCACAATCCTTGTTCTGGTGGGCAGAAAGCGAGACACCAGTTTTACACACAAGAAGAATAAACCCCCTACTTCCAACTCGCCAGTAACAAAAGCTGCAAAATAAGTACAGGGGTCGGGAACCTTTTTGGCTGAGAGAGCCATGAAAGCCAAATATTTTAAAATGTATTTCCGTGAGAGCCATATAATATTTTTAACACTGAATACAACTGTCAGGTTCAAACACTGATGACATGTATTAAACAGACAAGAAGCAAGGAATTCAACAGAGACTGGATTCAATTTAGCTCAATGAGGAGAAACCCGTAGACCTGTACCCTTGTACAGTGTCGTCCCACAAGAGAATTCTATGCCTCCTAACAACTAAGTGCGTACATCTCTTATTCTTTTTAATAACATGGTTATTCTGAGGTTAACCAGTAATAAATAAAATACTCTTGACCATTAATGCGACTTCTTGAACAGGTGCGGTAGAAACGGATGGATGGATTAAAATGCATGAGAATGTTTTATATTTTAAACGTTATTTTTAACACTGTGATTACCAGCAGAATTATTAATTACTTATCGTGTTAAGCAACGTCAGATTTATCTGAGAGCCAGGTGAAGTCATCAAAAGAGCCACATCTGGCTCGAGATCCATTGGTGCCCTGCCCCTGGCATAGTGGGTAGAGCGGCTGTGACAGAAACCTGAGGGTTGCAGGTTCGCTCCCCGCCTTTTGACATTTAAATCGCTGCAGTTGTGTCCCAGGGCAGGACATTTCACCCTTGCCCCCGGTGCCGCTCACACTGGTGAATGAATGATGAATGAATAATAAGTGGTGGTCGGAGGGGCCGTAAGAGCAAAACTGGCAACCTCGCTTTCGTCAGTCTACCACAGGGCAACTGTGGCTACAAATGTAGCTTACCACCACCAGGTGTGAATGAATGATGGGTTCCCACTTCTCTGTGAGCGCTTTGAGTATGTAATAAAAGAAAAGCTTGATTTAAAATCCAATCCATGGATTGGATGTTATTACTACATTAGTAGGAAAAATATCTGACTACAAAGCCACATGTCCCGTTATGGTGATAGTTAAGCTTCAGATTGGATGGGAAATACACGCCTATCAACGCGTACGAACGAGTGAGAATAAACTAAAAGACATCGTCCGACATAGTTTTTCCAATTGGGATAAATATGCTCTTCAAGATGTTCAATATTTATTTATTAACGGTAAGATTTTGATGAAATTATTAAATTTTTTATTTTATTGTTTCTTAATTTTTTCAGGCTAACAAAGCTTTTTACCTGGGGTGGCATAGCTCGGCCATGCCGTGCCAGCAACTTGAGGGTTCCAGGTTCAATTCCCGCTTCCGCCATCCTAGTCACTGCTGTTGTGTCACGATCCGTGACTCGGATCGTTAATGGTTTTGCCCTTTTTATGTCTTTGTTCATGTTTTGTTTCTGGACTCTGCCGATCCTTGTTTGAGCACTTCCTTGTTTGTGTTAGTCACCATGGGAACGTGTTCCTCCTCACGGGCTCCTGTCACACACCTGTTTCTAATAATTATTTGTGTATTCAAGCCCACCTGGTTCCTTAGTTCGTCCTCGGTCCATTACTTGCTTTTCGCAACACGTCACGTTTTGTATCCTTGTGCCCTCGATTATTTTGTGCTAAGTTCCGCCTTAGCTTCACGTGCGTGTGGCACGTCGTTTAATGTTTTCTGTTTCCTGCTACGTTTTTAGCATTAGCTTTCCGTGCATTGGCACGCGCTTTGTTTTTCCCCTTTTTTGCACCAGTGTTCTCTTGTTTTATTATATTAAAACGTATTCTTACCTGCAATCCTGCTGACTGGTAGTGTGTGCATCCACAAAGTGGCAACTCCGCGCAACAAGTGCGCCGAACGCGTGACATGTTGTGTCCTTGGGCAAGACACTTTACCCACCTGCTCCCAGTGCCACCCACACTGGTCTAAATGTAACTTAGTTATTGGGTTTCACTATGTAAAGCGCTTTGAGTAACTAGAGAAAAGCGCTAAATGAATATAATTCACTTCACCCTCCAATTACATTACAAAGGTAAATTCTACAGAAATGGCTGATAAAATGTTTTACATATTTTCATATGGTTACTACCAATATTACTATATTGGTATATGATATGTGCACAGCTAAATAAGTTACACACAGGCAAGGCCGCGGGTCCTGACGGTGTGAGCCCCTGGGTGCTCAAAGCCTGCACCCCACAGCTGTGTGGTGTGCTCCAGCACATCTTCAACATGAGCCTCAGGCTGCAGAAAGTCCCCACACAGTGGAAAACTTCATGCTTGGTCCCCATCCCCAAGTGCACGCGACCCAGCACATCAAAGGACTACAGGCCGGTGGCGCTAACCTCCCATATCATGAAGACCATGGAAAGGTTGGTCCTGGAACAACTACGCCCTACAGTCAAGCCCCACCTGGACCCACTCCAATTCGCCTACCAGCCACGACTTGGAGTGGAGGACTGTCGAACCGAGCCCACACCCACCTAGACAAGCCTGTTAGCAGTGTGAGGGTCATGTTTTTTGACTTCTCCAGTGCTTTTGATACCATACGGCCTGGGCTACTGGGTGTGAAGTTGGAGAAGATGCAGGTGGAGGCCCCCTTGGTGTCCTGGGTTATAGATTACCTGACTGACAGACCACAGTACGTGCGACTGCAGGACTGTGTGTCTTACAGGCTGGTCAGCAACACTGGGGCCCCCCAGGGTACAGTCCTCTCCCCCTTCCTCTTCACCATTTACACCACCGATTTCCACTATCAATCAGAGTCCTACCACATTCAGAAGTTTTCTGATGACTCAGCGATAGTGGGGTGTATTGAGGATGGTGATGATGAGGAATACAGGGCACTGCTGGAGGACTTTGTCACACGGTGTGGAAATAATCACCTCCAGCTCAATGTGACTAAGACCAAGGAGCTGGTTGTGAACCTGGGAAGGAGGAAGAGTACTCCGGCAACCCCTGTTTGATGTGGCCATGGTTGAGGATTATAAATACCTAAGAGTATACATCGACAACAAACTGAATGGGTCAAAACACGCTGAGGCCCTCTACAAGGGACAGAGCCGCCTCTACTTCCTCAGGAGGCTAGGATCCTTCAACGTCTGTACAAAGATGTTGAAGATGTTCTACGAGTCAGTGGTGGCGGGCGCCTTCTTGTACGCCGTGGCTTGCTGGGGCAGCGGGCTGAGAGTGAGGGACACAAACAGACTGGAAAAGCTGGTAGAGAAGGCCTGTAACGTGGTGGGAGTGGAGCTAGACTCTCTGGCGGTGGTGTCGGAAAGGAGAAGTCTAGCAAAACTCCTAACCATTATGGACAAAACCTCCCACCCACTGCACTGGGACCTTGCGGAGAGAATGAGCACATTCAGTGGAAGGCTCAGACTCCCAAAATGTAACACGGAACGACACAGGAGGTCCTTCATAACGACAGCCATTAGGCTGTATAATGCATATGTTTCATCTTGACTGCACTTAAATGTAGAATATATGTAGAACATATTTATATTATTCATCTATTATTTGTTATTATTATTGTTTATTGTGAGCGAACTGTGGTGTTGAATTTCCCCCAGGGATCAATAAAGTACTTTCTATTCTATTGTAGTCTATATATTATGATTACATTACTTTATAATCACAATATAGGTTTAAATCGGTTATTTATTCAGTTTAAGAGCATGATGTAGACAAGAGCTCGGAGTTTAAATAAATATTTAGTACGTATCAATAAATACTTTCTTAAGTAAATTATTTCATATTGTTCTAAAAATGTAATGTTTGATAGTCTAAAAGTAACATGTCTTTTTGCACTTGTTATTTTCGGATTTTTATGTACGAAATATAAAAATTGCAAATCGAATTGTAATCGCAATTTTTTGAGAGAAGAATTGCAATTAATTTTTTTACTCCTAGCCTTGCAGCCCTACTACTCTTGTGGATGTTCCTTAAAGTCACAGAAATATATTTACAGTGAAACCTCGGTTTTTGTTAACATTCTGTTTGAAATTCTTCTTTCCATAATGTAAATCTAATTAGTTCAGACGCTCAAAAATATAAAACCCAACAAGCATCTTATCGAGAATAATTACAGTTTTACATGCACAACACCTGCTCAGTGGCCTTGTGGTTGGAGTGTCCGCCCTGGGACTGGAAGATCGTGAGTCATACCAAAGACTATAAAAATGGGACAAATTCCCTACCTGCTTGGCACTCAACATCAAGGGTTGGAATTTGGGGTTAAATCACCAAAGTGATTCCCGAGCACAACCACCGCTGCTGCTCACTGCTCGCCTCACCTCCCAGGGGGTGAAAATGGGCATGGGTCAAATGCAGAGGATAATTTCACCACACTTGGTGTGTGTGTGTGTGACTATCGTTGCGACTTTAATTTTAACTTTTTAACAAAAAAATATGAAATACATAGAAATGATGAATGAAAAGCATATATGAGCATCTAACATAATGTGTAATTTTTTTTAAGACTCTTGTTGGCAAAAACGACGATGGTAAGGGAAGAGCCACACACTTTCGTACTTTGCTACAATCTCTTTCTGAAATTCAATAGTGTTGCCCACTTTCTTTATCAAAGTGCTGACACTTGCAACTTTCTTTGAAAACATGGTGGCTTATTTTAGTTGTACTAAATAAAAAAGTACAGAGATTGACACACCGACGCGTATTTATTTTACGCTCAATTCAGCGGAATGATATGCGAGCAAAAATACCTGTTTGTCATTCACAATTTTGGGCCCTAAGATAACCGAAATAGTATACAAAAACTGGGGAAAAACTTTTGCCGAACATTTTTGTCAAAAAAAAAAAAATAATACGAAAAATGAGGCATATGAAACCCAAGGTTTGACTGTATCTATTTTAACAACTCTATTTTGGGTGACTAGTTTAATGTTCTCTACCGTTGTTTAGCGCACTACAGGGGTTTGGAATTACTGGGAAAAATCCACCTTTTGTCAAAAACCCTTGTAAAAAGTTGCTTGAGAGAAACATGTCAGTGTTGCATACACACCCTAGTTTCTTCATCTCTGAGATCTGGCATGGTGCTGATACACAGGCTGATCACAGTAACAAGCACCATGATGACCGAGAGGCAGGCAAATATCTTCCCCGCCAACCCAGAGTGAGGGTTTTCCACCACTTCCCGCAGCATCCAGATCAGCTTGCGGTAGCCTCTCTCCATATCTGCTGGGCTTTTCTTCAGGATCAGCCTCTTCTGTCTCCATTCCTCTTCCTTGCGCTCTCGCTCTGCCACCTCGTCCACACGGGTGATCATGCGACGGCGGCAGCACCGCTCCATATGACCCGCATCGACGCCCCAGTAGTCGAGCTCTTCGTGCAGAGATACGGCGCACAGTTCCCGCAACAGACGCAGCTTTCCCGCTGCGAGGAAGTTAAGGATGACCCGGAAAGCAGTCGGGTTGCGGTCAAAAAAGTATTCCTTGCATGTCTCGTCATAGTCATCACAGAGGTGTGCGATCTCCTCCGGCGTTGTGCAGAAGCGCAGGCGTCCCAGGCGACTCTGGGGAAATTTCTCCAACGTGCTCCAGGGGAAGGTATATCGATTTCCCCCGACGTTGATGAGAACCTGAAGAGTGTGATCAACCACATAAGAGGCCTTGGGGTCACGCAGTAGCTGGGCCTGCTGAAAATATACTCCCTTAATGGTCTCTGTCTCGGGGATCTCAGTGAAGAATCGGTCGAGGCTACTGTCATCAGTGCTTATTGAATAGGTGCTGAAGTCGTGGTTGGCATTGCTTATGATCGGCATTCTGTCTTCAGCATGTGAGGTGGGAATGAACAGGCTTCTGTACGAGCAGCTGACTGGATGTTATGGCGAGCAACCACAAAGATGGCAACCGCTGTAAAGATAAACAAACAAAAAACATTGAGAAATACATTTTTTTCTGTTTTGACTTTCATTATGTCCTGGAATTGACAAACGATCTGTCTAGACATCACACTTCTAAAAGCTAAGACTGTGTCTCAAATAGAATACTTCTGTCAGTCCACTTCCAGATGTGTACACTTTGTAGTAATTACTGACAATTGCTATATAATTCCAAAAGAAGCTCAGCTTTCCATAAGATGTAAAAAAAAAAAAGTGGTCAATTTTTTTAGTTTAAATTTAACTTACTAAATAGGCCCTTCAATGTGTTTGAATTTTATTCGGAATCAGCAACATTTGCCATGGCTGATGCAACTTTCTCCTCATTCATATTCGTGCATTAAACTGTGTTGAAACTGAGTCTCCACTGAATTCAAAAGGGGAGCATAGAGTGGGTTTTTCCACTGCAGCCAAACTAGAGAGTCATTGCGTTGAGCGTAGGGCTGGGCGATATGGCCTTTTTTTAATATTCTCAACATTTGTAGGCTATATCGCGATACACGATATACTGTATATCTCGATATTTTACCTTAGCCTTGAATGAACACTTGATATATATAATCTAGGGGTGTAACGGTACGTGTATTTGTATTGAACCGTTTCGGTAAGGGGGTTTCGGTTCGGTGCGGAGGTGTACCGAACGAGTTTCCACACATGTAGTCAGCGCTTCAGCGTCGAGCAGATAGGTCTTTAGCAGGTAAGCATTAGGCAGCGTACTCTCCTCAAATCATACTAAACACTTCCAAGTCAACTACTAGTAACATCACTATGAGCCCGTTGACATTCTAGAAACATGACATTCAGCTCACTCGCAGTCTTGGCTTGAGGTGAGGGCTAATTGGCTTTTAGCGCAACGTTAGCTCATTTTGCAGTGTGTGTGTTAGCTCATTGTGCGGTGTGTGTGTGTGTGTGTGCACGTGCGTGCGTGCGTGTGTGTGTGTGTGTGTGTGTGTGTGTTACGGACAGTGTTGATTGAGCTGTGTTGAAGCAGCAAAAAAGGACATTATGTTAAATGAAGAGTTTCTGTCAGTGATAGTTGATATAGTAATGTAAGTGCATCATAAAGCCTACATGAACTCCATGGTATTCAGTGATGAATACTCTCTCCTATTGCTATTGTACTATTTTTTCAGCTATAATTATATTAATCATTACTGATGCAGCAGCCTAGTTTTGAATGGCAGGGTCCCTGCTATCACATGTTGATAAAAATATAACATTTTTATAATAAAATTAAACTACGGGCTTCCCAAATGTTGTAATGAATTAAGCATGATGAGTTGATTTGAAACTGTTTAATGTTGCACTTTTTATATGTAGAAGAAAAGTTTTGTCATTTTATTTAATCTAAGCAACAACTCGAGGCAGTTTGATGTGGATTAACGCTGGTAGAATTATTATAGTGTTCCCAATGTTAAAAGGATAAAGCCATTGTTTAAAAATTTGGTAAATAAATAACCAAAACATTTATATTTTGTTGTTTTCTTACTGTACCAAAATTGAACCGAACCGTGACCTCTAAACCGAGGTACTGTCACGACGCGGATTCGAACCCGAGATTCTCCCACAGCAAGATCCCACACTCTGTCTGGCAGCATGCCAGGACACGCCCCCGCAAGTGCCTCACACCTCACGCCCACGCTTCGCTGCAGCTGTCGACTGTCAGCAATCATCGCACCTGGCAGCATTCAGGAAGACAGCTTAAGAACCAGTCACTCCGTGGAATCCGCGCCGGAACGTCGTTAACTCTTGTAGTAAGCATATACGTCTCTGGCTTCCCTCTCGTTGTCCTCACCTCCTTTTGTCTTGTGCCTTTTGCCTCGTTGACTTGTCCCTTGTCCTCCTTGCAGTTGCCTGTCTTAATCCTCGATCACTCGCCTAGACTCGGACCATGTTTGATCGCTGCCTGCCCTCGAGCTCCTGCCTGTCCCCGGATCTTCCTTGTGCCTATCCCTCCTTGACCAGACGAAGGTTTCATTCAACACGCATGTACAACATCCTCTTGCTTCATTTACATGGTTAACTTTACACTTAATCCTGCAACCAACAGTTAGAGTAGCATAACACATCTCACACAATCATCAAAGGTTACAATAAACTTGGTAACCTTAAGTCTTTCGTTGTGTCGTCTCCTTCCAGTCCCCACGTACAAAACAGGTCCGTACTGAACCGAAATGTTTGTGTACCGTTACACCCCTAATATAATCACAGCAGTATGATGATTCTATGTGTCTACATTAAAATATTCTTCTTCATACTGCATTAATATATGCTCATTTTAAACTTTCATGCAAAGAAGGAAATCACAGCTAAGTCAATTGACCAAAGCTGTATTTATTAAACAGTTATCAAACAGTGGCACAAACATCCATGTCATTTTAAAACAAAAAGTGCAAGATTGTCAGAGACATTTTAAAACAAGCTATGAATGCACTTTTGTGCAAGATGTCACTAAAATTACATATCAAAACAACACTAAATTAAAGTGCACTTTTTGTACAGAACGCCATTACAATAGTTTAAAACTACTAAAGTGCACTTTTGTGCAAAAGTTTGTGGGCGTGTGGCATCGAATGGAGATATTGACATTTGGAGTAAGCACTCTTCATTCTCCAGCAGGTGACTTTTCAAGTGATGCTACATATTAGCAGTAATGCTACTTTTGGTAGCAACGCTTTAGCACCACACTTGATGAATTACGGTTGTCTGTTCAACATATTCCCACTTGAAGCCAAACCACTGCTAGACGATGGACCCCCTGCTGTTTTTATTGGGAATTAATTTTTCCTTCATTTGTTACCAGATTCACGCCTTCTTTCTCTCGTATTACCGCAAGCATCACAGCTAACGTAACCCATGCCGCTACATCTCTGCTCCGCAAGGGTGTATACGTATGTGACGTATGACGTGACAGTATGTGACGTGACAGTATGTGACGTGTGTAAGACGGTGCGCTTGTCTGGCTGTGAGAAGGAGAGACAACAGAGTGGGAAGAGCCTGTAGTGTAATGCCAGCAGCTAAAAGCAATTGTGTGAGAACGTACAGTATACTCGAATATCACAATATCGTCATTTTCTATATCGCACAGAGACAAACCTGCGATATATCACGTATATCGATATATTGCCCGGCCCTAGTTGGGTGTCTCTGAAAATGTATAGAAAGTGGGCTTGGCCTCATCTAGCCTGGACGCTTAGCTTCCGCATTATGATTGTATGATCTGTCTGAGGCTTTAACCCTTTTTGATTGACCGCAAAATGAGCAAATCAGTGATCATGAAATATAAACCAATTCCAAAGCATTTTTCAAGTTACACTCTGTTGTTCCGAATTGATATGGAGAATTTTAACATCCTCTAAGTCTGTGTTTTCTTAATGATTGGACCACAGTTTTGGCCTCAAGCGCCCCCAGTGGGCAAACACAAATTATTTGTTTTTCCGCTTTAGCTCCTGTGTGACACAGTGCCTCGGTTGTGATATACTTTTTCACCACCTGTGGCAGTAATGTTAATCTCAAACAAACATAAGAAGTTTGGAGCTAATGTCATAGAGCAGGGGTGTATAAAGTGCGGCCCGGGGGCCATTTGCGGCCCGCAGCTAATCGTTTACCGGCCCGCAACACATTCTGAAAAAATGGCAAAATTGATAGCACTGCAAAAATTCAAAAAAACATTTAAAAAAAGTGGAATGAGGTGAAATCTAATGAGGAAAAAGTGGCAATGTTGACACAAAGCAGCCATGCAGGCAGATTTTCGTTCCTTTTGTCTTTCTTTTCTTTTTTTTTCCATTGCTAAATAAAAAAAGACAAAAAAACTATGTTATAATGAATTATTACTTAAAAAATATCACTTTAAAACATTTTATGGGAAAAAATATTGCATATGTTGTGTGGTTGCCACATAAAAACATCAAAGTTTTGACAGAAGAGTATAAAACAAACAAAATAATGGTTCAAACTTAAAATCGACAGATATATCGGAAGTTGAGCTTGAAATTTAAGTTTTAAAAGTAAAAAAAAAAACTATTAAAAATGTATCACTTTATGGGGAACCTTTCGGATCTCAAATATAGTTAGTAAGATTTTTTTTAACTTTTCACTGTGATTACTGAAAAATATTTAATAATTATAATCAATGGTGTCCTGCATTATTGATCTTTGAGGGCTTTAATTGCTAAATAAAGGAACTCTCCTGAAGGAATCAATAAAGTACTATCTATCTATCTATCTATCTAAATACTGCATATTTCAGTTTTACTATAAAAATCAAAGTTTTCTTTGACAGAAAATGCATAAAACCTTATTTGTTTTACTTCATATCAACCTCAAGTTGATATAGAGATGTACTGTAAGCATTAAATAAAAAATAATAATTTGACTTATTTTTAAAATTTTAGTGACTGATAAAAAGATTTTCTAAAAAAATACATATATTTTGTTATGGTTTGAAAATAAAAAATATCAAAATGTCCCCTGCATGCTTAAATTTTTCCGTGTGCGGCCCTCTGTAGAAAAAGTTGGGACACCCCTGTCTTAGAGGAAGTTTCTTAAATGACTAAATTGGTGAATCTGTGTTTTTATTTGCACTTTAATTTTCTTGACAGTTTAGTTAAGAAACAAATTCAGTAGAAAATGGATGGATGGATGGGTTTGAGTGTTAAATAAATAATCATCTTTGTGAGTAACACATGGTTTCATATGATTTGACAAGGTTGTAAACCAAGGGGTGCCCATTACGTCGATCAAGAGCTACCAGTCTATCTCAGGGGGTTGTGGGTTGATCGCCAGGCACTAAAACCATAAACTTTAAACATGATCATTCTTCACTATGAGATCACAATCGTCACTTCATTGGCATACACGGCAACAGGTCTTGCCAATAGACAGGAATTTGTGAAAAACTTTTTCTTTCAACGCGGCTTCTCTCTCCCAAACATGTGCCTTCAAAAGTGAACAGTTACTGTCTTCACAATAAAAGTGCTGCTTCATCGTGCCTGTGTTAACAAAGTAGGGTCTCAAAAAAAAAGTCCGCTGAAGCTAGCGAGCTACAGAGTTAGCATCCAATGTATTTTTAATACAGTAAGCTGGACAAATAAGTAGTTTAAAACCGATCCCTTCCATGTGGTACTGGAAAGAGAAGAGGACTTTATTTTCCTCCATAATGTAAATTCGAAGTTGGGGACCTTATCAACAACTACTGTAAATCCTGTCTGATTCCAATCAATCCAAATCGTAATACGCCAACATATACAGTATTCCTGTCTTGAATCGTTACATTTCTTCTTCTTTTTGTTGCGTATGTGACATAAGCACGTTCTCATGCCTTTAGAGTTAGCGTTAAATAAAGCATTCGTCGAGGCAGAAAAAAATAAAACATTTTAAAGAAGTAATTTGGTAGAATTAGCTTTAACTTAAAGTTGTGTAGACGTCACGATAGATGACTCACCTGCTGATGGCATGATAGCAGTAAAATAAAATGTGTCTGTTTCACTTTCTCCCAAGTGTACACATATTACAATGTGGATCATGTTAAATTCATACATATATGTTGGTACAGGGGTTGATACATCAAATGTCCTTATCTCACCAGGAAAATCATCTGATTGGCTCTCCTTTGTAACTAATAACCCCACCCCTCTTTCACATGATGCTGTTAAAAAGGGTGTCATTAGATATATTCTGAACTTGTCCCACCCATCAACAAGACAATATTATATATGACCGGATTTCGCTTCTGTCTACATTTTTGTCTCGTTTTTATTCGTTAGCTAAAATTTCAGTTAATTGTGTTATCAACTTAGTCCACATGCCATTGTTTTCATTAGTTAGTTTTATTTTTACCTGCTCCGAAAACTAACCCATATAAAATAAACAGCTGTCCGTCCATGGCGGGCGTGGCTGACTCTGTGGAAAGTCATGGCCATGGACTGAGACCTATCAGTGCGTAGAAATTAGACAGAGGTAGGTAGAGTAGCCAGAAATTGTACTCAAGTAAGTGTACTGTTACTTTAGAGATGTATTACTCAAGTAAAAAGTAAGGAGTAGTCACCCAAATATTTACTTTGAGTAAAAGTATAAAGTATGTTATGAAAAAACTACTCAAGTACTGAGTAACTGATGAGTAACATGTTTGTTCAATGATGACGGCACCAAGTAATGCACGAAATCATAAAAATAGCAATGAACAAATTCAGAGCCAGGAATATCTAAAGTATGTCTGATTCTGATTCTGATCTCTTAAACAACTAAAACAATAATATATATTAAATAATACATATTTGGTTTTACACTGTATTGAAAAAAAATTTGAAAAGGAATTTTACCTTTGCAACCTCATTATACTATTGGCTAAGTTTTGATTCATAAATGTAAGTTTCTCAATACCCTACCTGTTTTTGTGCCTTTGAAAAAGATTTAGAACTCTACATTAAAACACTCTACCTCTAACAACCAAAAAGCTGTGGAAACGATGATGCTGTGTTCCAAATTTATATGCAGTCTATTGTTTGTGTACATTATAAATGATAAATAAATGGGTTGTACTTGTATAGCGCTTTTCTACCTTCAAGGTACTCAAAGCGCTTTGACACTACTTCCACATTTACCCATTCACACACACATTCACACACTGATGGAGGGAGCTGCCATGCAAGGCGCCAACCAGCACCCATCAGGAGCAAGGGTGAAGTGTCTTGCTCAGGACACAACGGACGTGACGAGGTTGGTACTAGGTCGGATTTGAACCAGGGACCCTCGGGTTGCGCACGGCAACTCTCCCACTGCGCCACGCCGTCCCAATGTACAAGATACGTGTGTAGCCGCTACTCTCTCAAATGGGGATCTGAATTGAGTGTTTACTCTGCCCTAGTTGTTGTTGTAGCACCACCAGAGGTGTCTGAGGATGGTCCTCAGGAGCGCTGTACCTGCGCAGGAGAGGTAATCAGCTTGTCAAGGGATGTCCCCATTTGGTGGAAGTAATGGTCCACAAGGAAGGCTGGACATTTTAGCCAGATATGGCTAGCGACTTGTCCAGTGTGGACACCGCCTTCCGCCAGAATGCAGCTGAGATAGGCTCCAGCCCCCCCCGCCACCCCAAAAGGGACAAGCGGTAAAAAATGGATGGATGGATGCTCAACTGACTCTTGCCACAGAGTCAACAGATGTTGAAGCCTGTAACTATCAACAGATCGCTGGATGGTGACCTCTGCGGAACCAGGGGAGGTCTGTTCGTTCGGCCTTGTTGAGAGTGTCCTTTTCTTCTTTGTTGTGTCTGCCAGAGAGGAGCTGTTTTAGATGGTAATGTTTGGCATAAGAGTTTTTGCTTAGCCAGCAGATGATGGCAAGTCTTGTTGCGGTGTCAGCAGTTGTCTTATCTTGTGGGGATTTTGACCCTCTTTGGCTTCTGCATCAGTTAGTTCATTGCCCAGGAAAATTCAGTGTCCAGTGATCCACTCTATCCGCAGCTTTTTACATCAAGTATCTTGGAAGATGGTAGTCTGGAGTGATGAGTACAGAAGGGTCAGATGAGAAGGGATTGACATCTGCTTGGACCAGACATTTGCAGTCACAGGCAATATTTGCATAGTGCCAGTCCTGAAACTTGTTCATCCAGGATAGTTAATTTTTGAGAGACACTTTTTCTGCCTGGAAGGTACTGCTCCGGAGACCAGCTGTGGATGACGTTGTTTTGGATGAACACCATGCCCGCTCTACCGTTGCTTGTGCCTCTAAAGTTGAACAATCAGTGGGTTATTTGGAGGTCAGTTGGGCTTAGAGTCGAGAGTTTGTTGGGCCTTCTCAAGTTGCATGGTTTGGAGCATCATGTTATTAGCATGAGTGATCACAATGGAGTTGGGAGGGGGCAGATTCCAAGAACAGCATATGGTACAGTCTGTGTATGGTCGCAGATCGCCAGTCTTTCCAGGCCAGGCGTCGTGGGACTCTGCTTGCAGCAGCCAGTCTATTTGGGTTTGTCTTCGCCACGTTGTCTTGTGATGCAGCTGTCGATGTAATGATGTCACAATGCAGCGTAAATCCCCGAACCCCTTGTCCAAGGATCACCAAAAAAATGTGTTTGTTTGGATTAAAGTAATTAATGATTACAGGAATAATCATTTCTTCGAGAAAAAAAAAAAAACGTGTCTGTTTTTACTCAATTTAAGGGCCAAGCTGGCACCAAACAGGATTAGTTTGTTTTTACAAAGAAATGTTGTTTGGAGTTATCTGTTTTTGCTGCAAAATGTATACACATTTATCAAAATCCCATTGTGTAAGAATTGTGCTTTTTTTAAATTGAGACTATTATGTTGGTTGTTAGAAACAATTCAATTGCGACCCACATCAGTAGGATGGCTGTTTCATAAAAAGCTCTACAAAAACATTGATTTAATTAGGTTAAGGAAATAGAGATATGTTTTTGTGTCTGAACTCTTAACGCAACAGTCTTGTCTTTGCTCCAATTTGAATGATGGGTTCCCACTTCTCTGTGAGCGCTTAGAGTATCTAACAATAGAAAAGCGCGATATACATCTAATCCATTATTATTATTATTATTATTATTTTTCATGAGTTTAACTCAAACATCTAAAACTTTTAATTTATACACAAAAGACCTATTCCTCTCAAATATTGTTCACAAATCTGTCTAAATCTAAATCAAGATAATCCATCTCACCTCACAGGTGTGGCATATCAAGATGCTGATTAAACAGCATGATTATTGCACAGGTGTGCCTTAGGCTGCCCACATTAAAAGGCCACTCTGAAAGGGGCAGTTTTGCTTTATCAGGGGTGTAGTACCTGGTATGACAACCATTGCCCTCACGCAGTGCAACACATCTCCTTCACATAGAGTTAATTAGGTTGTTGATTGTGGCCTGTGGAGTGTCGGTCCACTCCTCTTCAGTGGCTGTGCAAAGTTGCTGGATATTGGCAGAAACTGGAACACGCTGTCGTTACACCGATCCACAGCATCCCAAACATGCTCAATGGGTGGCATGTTCGGTGAGTATGCTGGCCATGCAAGAGGTGGGATGTTTTCAGCTCCCAGGAATTGTGTACAGATCCTTGCAACATGGGGCTGTGCATTGTCACACTGCAACATGAGGTGATGGCCTCCGGTGAATGGCACAACAATGGGCCTCAGGATCTTGTCACGGTATCTCTATGCATTAAAAAATACCATCAATAAATAAATGCACTTGCGTTCGTTGTTTTTAACATACGCCTGCCCATACCATAACCCCACCCTCACTACGGGCCACTCGATTGACAACGTTTGGCATCAGCAAACTACTTTCCCACACAACCTCACACATGCTGTCTACCATCTGCCCTGAACAGTGAAAACCAGTATTCATTAGTGAAGAGTACGACTCTCCAATGTGTCAGACGCCATTGATTGTGAGCATTTGACGACAAACTGCTGTCAGGTCGAGAACCCAATGAGGACGATGAGTATACAGATGAGCTTCCCTGAGATGTTTTCTCACAGTTTGTGCAGAAATTATTTGGTTATCCAAGCCAATTTTTGCAGCAGCTGTCCGGGTGGCTAGTTTCAGTCATGGGCTGGTGAGGTTACATGTGGCCTACGGTTGTGAGGCTGGTTGGATGTACTGCCAAATTATCTGACACTCCTTTGGAGACCGCTTATGGTAGAAAAATAACATTTCAATTCACGAGCAACAGCTCTGGTGGTCATTCCTGCAGTCACCATGCCAAATGCACACTCCCTCAACACTTGCAACATCTGTGGCTGTGTGATAAAACTGCCCATTTCAGAGTGGCCTTTTATTGTGGGCAGCCAAAGGCACACCTGTGCAATAATCATGCTGTTTAATCAGCATGTGAGGTGGGATGGATTATCTTGGCGAATAAGAAACGCTCACTAACACAAATTTTGACAGATTTGTGTACAATATTTGAGATGAATAGGTCTTTTGTGTATATAGTTAAAGTTTTAGATCTTTGAGTTTCACTCACAAAAAATGGGAGCAAAAACAAAAGTGTCGCATTTATATTTTTGTTCAGTGTATATTCTAGGCAGA
Organism: Nerophis ophidion; assembly: GCF_033978795.1. Classification (NCBI taxonomy): domain Eukaryota; kingdom Metazoa; phylum Chordata; class Actinopteri; order Syngnathiformes; family Syngnathidae; genus Nerophis; species Nerophis ophidion. The sequence goes on from NC_084635.1 coordinate 25,666,821, forward strand.
ATAACATGTTTTAATAACATGACTTGGTCATGTTATTAAAATCAAGAGTAAAATTACTAATTCAGGGCAAATATTTGAGTGAGACCCAGGCCCCGCTGTAGTGGAAAAGTTGGGTCTAAGGGGTTAAGAACCCCTGCTCAAAGTGACGTTTTTTGGGGAGGAAATCATCCTGGGGTCATGCCAAAATGTAACATGATGGTGAAAAATAGAAATGAAACCACCACAATCCGTGATTAAACTGAATGAAAATGTTTTATCGTTTAACAGCACTATTTTAAATTACTGTTCTGTTCAACTAGCATGTCAGGTCCTCCCAGGAAAATAAAAGGGGATTCTTTAATCAACTAAATTTTTATGTTTTTCTCTTTTTAAAGATTTGGCCCGAGCGCCGTTTCAGCACCAGCAGTATTATCGGATAATATGTAAGTAATACCAAATCTTACAGACAATATTATTCTCAACTGTACCTGTTGTCTGGGGATTAAATCTTATCCAAACTGGGATAGCCTCCAGCTAACGCATGACCACGGCTGTGTAACAATACGCACACTGTTTGCAACCATTACACGGATGCCCAGAGGGCCCTAACTTTACAATGTATTTTAGGCGTTATATCAGGGCTTTTAGTAAGTAATGACTAGGGCTGCGTATTTTAAAATCAATTCCATTTTGAAAATTCGATTCCACAAATTGATTCGAAGTCCGAACTCTTTTTTTCTGGCACACTTGACGCCGCCTCATGTGGGAGATGAAAATGGAAACAAAAGTGCCCCCATCCATTTTTCAGTTACAAATACAATCAATAATAATAATAGTTTCAGTCATATGTTTACGTTGTCTGATCATAACATAGCATTGCACAGCTTTTGCTTGTGAAGCCATAAATCTTTGCCAACAAAAGTTGCAATAGCCTTTCTTACTGTTTGTATCTTAAACGTCCGGGGAGAATTGGGTGATAATATAATGAGTTAGTAACTCACTCTCTTTTGTTTTTACTAGTTTGTTGTTGGCAGCTAACATTAGCATAGTCAGCATGACACTGCTGCTGCAAACGCTCCACTATGGCTGGGCTGATAATACAATATCAATATATATCGCGATTGACACATACTCGATATCAATATAAAATGTGTCCGATAAAATATTTGATATATATTTATATTTTTTGGTCACAATAAACCACAAATTATGAAGCAAGATTTGTTTCATGAAGTCACACCCAGTTTGGGAACACAGCGAACAGAAAACAGAAAGTGTCACTTAGCAATGGAAGGGACACGCTAAAAGCCAATCAGTTAACAGTATTCCCTGAGTAACCGGAGGGACACGCAAACAGCCAGTCATGTAACAGTATGAACTACCAAGTGTTTCACCTTTCCGGTTGTTCGGCTCCCAGTCCCAGACTGTAGTTGAGGAGTGATTAGGAGAAGTTCCTTCCAGGACCAACGATTTCGTCGTGGGTAACACCCTTTACTTTACCCAACAAAGGGTCTGTTAAGCTTGGCTTTCGGGTTGAAATGACCAGGCCGCCAACTCGTGTCAATTTAGTCGCTTTATTCTTATTTTTACAGGACACAACCAAATACATTCGCCAGTCGCCACTAATTCTGCACGTGCATGCTACTGCTTGCTCTGGTCACTCCTCCGCTCATTCATTGACATCACTTACCCAACAGTACACAATGCCAATCTTAAAGGAGAACATACACACATACGCTGCTTTCATAACATTAGTGTGGTTGCCCCGTCTTTCTGTCTTGCTGTGGATTCACTGCATGGAGTGAGAATGCAGACGTGTGGTAACACCCTGACACTTCCAATGGGTCCGTTTAATGAGTAGCTTCTCAAACTAGTCCGTGTAGTGTTTAATTGCTTTTACACTACTGCCATTTAGTGTCTCAAATCTGCAACTACCTTCAAATATCCTTTAATTATTTAAAGTTTTCTGCCATATCGCCCACCCTTATGCTCCACACATGAGACTACCAGAGAGACTAGGGTTGTGAGGGCAAAAAATATTTTGCCTTGTGAATCGACATTGTAAACATTTAAAGATAGCAATCTATAATCGATCATTTTAATTATTTTACCCAGCCCTAGTAATGATATTATCCACACACACACACACACACAGATTTATATATATATATATATATATATATATATATATATATATATATATATATATATATATATATATATATATATATATCTGTGTGTGTGTATGTGTGTGAATGTTGTCTGTCTATCTGTGTTGGCCCTGCGATGAGGTGGCGACTTGTCCAGGGTGTACCCTGCCTTCCGCCCGATTGTAGCTGAGATAGGCGCCAGCACCCCCCGTGACCCCGAAAGGGAATAAGCGGTAGAAAATGGATGGATGGATGGATATATATATATATATATATATATATATATATTTATATATATATATATATATATATATATATATATATATATATATATATATATATATATATATATATATATATATATATATACATATACATATATATGTATCTATGTATGTATGTACTGTATATATAGTATACATTGCAGGCCCCACTTTGGGCATTCCTGCACAAGATATATATATATATATATAAAGTATATATATATGTAGTATATATACTGTATATTTCTCGTGCATGTGCATTAACTTTGTCTGTTGTTAGTTAATGATAGCTATTTTTCTCTAAATATATCGTATCTGATCGTAACAATTTGAGTGTTGCTTTTCAGGGACTGCTTTAGTGTCTGTGTGCACGTGCCGTTGGTGTTCAAGTTATATGTTTTGGTTTAAAAAAATCAAGTAAAAAGAAAGGCAAGATTGTTTTAAAATATCTCCGCCATGTCTTCATGGTTTTATTTCAAATTTCTAAGACTTATGCAGATCCTCAATACGTAAAAAAAACTTACCGGTGGGTAAGAAAAGTTCGTTTTGCACAATACTTCTCCTTTAAAACAAAGAAAAGAAAAATAAATATTGTGCTCGTTATTCCTGGTGAATGCACATTGACATCACAGTGTTCTGTCGCCATTTCTCGGTTCACTTACAGAACTGCGGGGAGTTCTGTAAGAGACCCTGATTAACCAAAAGTGTGTGTCTACTAAGACATGTGCAAACTTGAAAGCATACACAAAGAACATGCAAAGTAGACTGCATGTGTTAAGTGCGCAGAATAAGGCGTGCAACCAGGGCTGGGCGATATGGCCTTTTTTTAATATCGCAATATTTTTAGGCCATGTTGTGATACACAATATATATCTATATATTTTGCCTTAGCCTTGAATTAGCACATGATACTTATTATCACAATTGTATGAGGATTATATGTGTCTACATTAAAACATTCTTGTTCATACTGCACTATTATGTGCTCATTTTAAACTTTTGTGCAGGAAACCACAACTAAAGAAATCACTATTTTTTTCATACGGTCTTGATCTGGAAATGTTTGCCTCGGCATTTTGATGGTGTAGGCATGTGCACCGACCAGAGATGTTGATATGCGGAGTAAGCACTATTCATTCTCTTGCAGGTGACTTTTTCAAATGATGCTACATACAGTATTACTGTAGCAGTAATGCCACGTTTTATAGCAACGCCGTTTTGTCCCACACTTGATAAATTACGGTTGTCTGTTCGACATATTCCCAGTTGAAGCCAAACCACCGCCAGACGATGGACCCCCTGCTGTTTTTGTTTGGAATTAATTTTTCCTTCAATTGTTACCAGATTCGCACCTTCTTTCTCTCGTATTACCACTCGCACGGCCGCGCTAGCATCAGACAGTCTACTACCTCTCTGCTCCGCGAGGGTGTACACGTATGTGACGTATGACGTGACAGTATGTGACGTGTGTAAGAAGGTGCGCTTGTCTGTCTGTGAGAAGGAGAGACAGGAAAGAGCGAGAATAACCTGTAGTGTAATGCCAGCAGCTAAAAGCAACTGCGTTAGTACGTATACTCGAATATCACGATATAGTCATTTTCTATATCGCACAGAGACAAACGAGTATATTGATATATCGCCCAGCCCTACGTGCACCCCATTTTATGTCTCTTTCTTCATTAATATGCAAAATATAAAGAAATCATCAAAACGTCCATAATACTGGGAAGAGAAGATATAAATAAAATTATTTAGCATGCACAATTTTGCGAGCTATATTTAGCGTTTTATTTAGCATGTGTCAGAAGGACGTGCAAACGAGCACTGTTCCACAACATGGTGGCAGAATGGAGACAGCAAAGAAAGCGCAAGGAGTCCTGTCTACACTTTTTTGAAGCCTCTTTCTCTGCGCTGTCCTCCATATCTAAACATCAGACATGGAAGTGATTAGCTGGATATTCTACTCAATCAATCCATCCATCCATCTTCTTCCGCTTATCCGAGGTCGGGTCGCGGGGGCAGCAGCCTAAGTAGGGAAGCCCAGACTTTCCTCTCCCCAGCCACTTTGTCCAGCTCTTCCCGGGGGATCCCGAGGCGTTCCCAGGCTAGCCGGGAGACATAGTCTTCGAAACGGGTCCTGGGTCTTTCCCGTGGCCTCCTACCGGTTGGACGTGCCCTACACACCACCCTCGGGAAGCGTTCGGGTGGCATCCTGACCAGATGCTCTAACCACCTCATCTGGCTTCTCTCGATGTGGAGGATTAGCGGCTTTACTTTGAGCTCTTCCCGGATGGCAGAGCTTCTAAACGTATCTCTAAGGGATAGCCCCGCCACCCGGCGGAGTAAACTAATTTCGGCAGCTTGTACCAGTGATCTTGTCCTTTCGGTCATGACCCAAAGCTCATGACTAAAAGTGAGGATGGGAACGTAGATCAACCAGTGAATTGAAGGCTTTGCCTGCCGGCTCAGCTCCTTCTACACCACAACGGATTGATACAGCGTCCGCATTACTGAAGACGCCGCATCGATCGGCCTGTCAATCTCACGATTTACTCTTCCCTCACTCATGAACAAGAACTCCGAGGTACTTGACCTCCTCCACTTGGGGCAGAGTCTCCTCCCCAACCTGGAGATGGCATTCCACACTTTTCCTGGCGATAACCATGGACTCGGATTTGGAGGTGCTGATTCTCATTCCGGTAGCTTTACACTCGGCTGCGAACCGATCCAGTGAGAACTGAAGATCCCGGCCAGATGAAACCATCAGGACCACATCATCTGCAAAAACCAGAGACCTAATCCCGCGGCCACCAAACCAGAACCGCTCAACGCCTTGACCGCGCCTAGAAATTCTGTCCATAAAAGTTCTGAACAGAATCGGTGACAAAGGACAGACATTGGCGGAGTCCAACCCTCACTGGAAACGTGTTCGACTTACTGCCGCAATGCGGACCAAGCTGATTGTGCAGGAAGCGGACCACCACAATCAGACAGTCCGGTACCCTATATTCTCTGTGCAATCCCCACAGGACTTCCCGAGGGACCCAGTCGAATGCCTTCTCCAAGTCCACAAAGCACATGTAGACTGGTTGGGCAAACTCCCATGCACCCTCAAGGACCCTTCCGAGAGTATAGAGCTGGTCCACACTTCCACAACCAGGACGAAAACCACACTGTTCCTCCTGAATCCGAGGTTCGACTATCCGACGTAGCTTCCTCTCCAGTACACCTGAATAAACCTTACCGGGAAGGCTGAGGAGTGTGATCTTACGATTGTTGGAACACACCCTCTGTTCCCCCTTCTTAAAGAGAGGAACCACCAACCCGGTCTGCCAATCCAGAGGTACCGCCCCCGATACCCACGCGATGCTGCAGAGTCTTGTTAACCAAGACAGCCCCACAGCATCCAGAGCCTTAAGGAACTCCGGGCGGGTCTCATCCACCCCCTGGGCCTTGCCACCGAGGAGTTTTTTAACTACCACTGCCCCAGAAATAGGAGAGCCCACCAGAGATTCCCCAGGCACGCTTCCTCATAGGAAGACGTGTTGGTGGGATTGAGGTCTTCGAAGTATTCCTTTCACCGATCCACAACATCCGCAGTCGAGGTCAGCAGAACACAATCCGCGCCATACACGGTGTTGATAGTGCACTGCTTCCCCTTCCTGAGGCGGCGGATAGTGGTCCAAAAATTGCTTCGAAGCCGTCTGGAAGTCATTTTCCATGGCTTCCCCGAACTCCTCCGAAGTCCGAGTTTTTGCCTCCGCGACCGCTGAAGCTGCACACCGTACCTGTCGGTACCTGTCCACTACTTCCAGAGTCCTGTGAGCCAAAAGAACCCCGAAAGGACTCTTTCTTCAGCTTGACGGCATCCCTCACCGCTGGTGTCCACCAACGAGTTCTAGGATTACCGCCATAACAGGGACCAACTACCTTGCGGCCACAGCTCAAATCAGCCGCCTTGACAATAGAGGTGCCGAACATGGTCCACTCAGACTCAATGTGCAGCACCTCCCTCATGACATGTTTAAAGTTCTTCCGGAGGTGGGAATTGAAACTCTCTCTGACAGGAAACTCTGCCAGACGTTCCCAGCAGACCCTCACAATGCGTCAGGTCTGTCCGGCATCCTCCCTCACCATCGCAGCCAACTCACCACCAGGTGGTGATCGGTAGGAAGCTCCACCCTTCTCTTCACCCGAGTGTCCAAAACATGAGGCCGCAAATCTGATGACACAACTACAAAGTCAATCGTGGAACTGCGGCCTAGGGTGTCCTGGTGCTAAGTGCACATATGGACACCCTTACGTTTGAACATGGTTTGTTATGGACAATCTGTGACAAGCACTAAATTCCATTAACAAAACACCACTCTGGTTTAGATCCGGGCAGCCATTCTTTCTGATCACACCTCTCCAGGTTTCACTGTCGTTGCCAACATAAGCGTTGAAGTGCCCCAGTAGGACAAGGGAATCACCCGGGGGAACACTTTCCAGTAATCCATCGAGTGTATCCAAAAAGGGTGGGTACGCTGAACTGCTGTTTGGTGCGTAAGCACAAACAACAGTCAGGACCCGTCCCCCCACCCGAAGGCGGAGGGAGGCTACCCTCTCGTCCACTGGGTTGAACTCCAACGTACAGGATTTGAGCCGGAGGCAAAAAAAAAATGCTATTTCAGCTCTTGGCCTCTCAGAGTGGAAGAGAGTCCAGTCCTTCTCGAGAAAACTAATTCAAGAGCCCTTGCTGTGCGTCGAGGTGAGTCCGATTATATCCAGTCGTAACTTCTCTACCTCGCGCAATAGCTGAGGCCCCTCCCCCCCCAGTGAGGTGACGTTCCACGTCCCAAGAGCTAGCTTATGTAGCCGAGGATTGGACCGCCAAATGCCCTGCCTTCAGCTCCCGCCCAGCTCACAACGCACCCAACCTCTATGGCCCCTGCTATGGGTGGTGAGCCGATTGGAGGGGTGACCCATGTTGCCTCTTCGGGCTGTGCCCGGCCGGGCCCCATGGGAACCAGGTGCTCGCAATCGTGCCCCAACTCCGGGCCTGGCTCCAGAGGGGGGCCCCGGTGACCCGCGTCCGGGCGAGGGAAAACTGAGTTTCTGTTGTTGTATATCCATAGAAGTCTTCGAGCTGCTCTTTGTCTGATCCCACACCTGTTTGTCTTAGGAGACCCTACCAGGGGGCATAGAAGCCCCCGGACAACATAGCTCCTAGGATCATTGGGACACGCAAACTCCCCTACCACGGTAAGGTGGCAGCTCAGAGAGGAGGATTCTCGACTCAATTGACAAAATCTTTTCGACGAGGAAAAGAGGTTCTGGGGAGCCTGGCTGCCCTGGCGGAACCATTGCTGCGACGTACGTGAGAGATTCCTGGGACTATTGGAGTATCATGTGCCTCTCAGTCCTTTCCGTCGAGGACGTGGAAGACATCTACCTATTTAGAACCGTGATCGCGGGACATTGTTCTGTTGTATCGTCAAATTCTTAAAACGATGGCAGCCACTCAAGGGAGCCCAAAGGCTGTTCGTCGCAATAGAAGGCTTGGGTGGGATCACAGACTGTGGCGATTTTTTAACTGAATCGCAAGAGCAATGACATCATGGAGAGGCTTGTTGAATTGCAAAAATTGGATATGAGGGCCAGCATGGACAAATAGAACAGACAGGCATTTGTAATATCTGCTCACTTAGAAAAACAACAATCCTAATCTACGATTTGACTCCCTCGAATAGCCTTGACGCTGCTCAAAACAGAAGAAGGCTGTTCTGAAAATATCCACCGAAGACACCTCAATGATGAATGCTTGTGACCTCCCTCCCACCTCAACAACACCGGGGAGTCGAACTTTGTTTGCATTGCATGCAGAACGGTTCCAGGCCTACCCCCACACCTTGCCTTCCCCACAGCTTGATTCCCTTTCGGGTTGATGGATGGCTGAGTAGCGCCTTTTGGCAGCAGCCGGCCTCCATGGCTCCAACTCCCCCCCCCTCTCTGTGCAAGCATTTGAGATTATATGTAAGATGTTTATGTGTGCTATGGCAAATTAGGTTTTTCCCTTGGCCTCAGTCTGGACCCCCGGCCTTTGACTGATGTTCTTTTTACTCTTCCCCAATATCACCCGTGTGCCACCTTTTTTGAGGAGCGCCGTAAGTTGCTGATCCGTTGGCGGTCCTGTTCCTGTCTCCCTGTGATATATGTCTGCTCTTACTGGGACTGTGCTGAAAATTTAATTTCAGTTCTTATATGTCTTGTACATGTTAAAGAATGGACAATAAACAGCACCTTGAACTTGAAATAAAGATAATTGAAAGACAAGAATCCTCCGTCCTACGTGAGTGTGTCAACATTTTGGACGGTCAGAAATAAAAAAGATATTGGACACATTGTTTATTCAGTAACATCATTTTATAATGTTATTGCTGCTGGATAACTTATGGGGCTGATTAAAACAAATTGATGCATGTTGACGTCTGCTAGCATTGTTCTAATGTACTTTGTTTATTTATTGAGGAAATATGTATTACTATAAAAAATCTCCTACATGAAAAGACGTCTTTCATAGTGCATTTTCTTGCGCTTGAGTCATTCCAGACAGACAAATGCTCTGGTGATGTGATCCACAGCCTCACGCACAGAATTATGTGCAGTGTGCATACGTTTCTGTTGTCTAGATTGCAATTCAAAAAAGGTGTTGCTGATTACAGATTTGTGCTGCTGGTTCAGCACATCGCAGACAGGTAAGCGCAATATTACGTAAATGTGCGGAAAATTATCAAGCATCTCAATGGTAAAAGCCCCGTATACATGCAAAACCCTAATTTAAATAATTTTCAATTGCACACACAGGGTTAGTAAATGACAAGCAACATGCCCCCTCATATTACAAATTATTTAATATTTTGCACACGTTGTTTAGGACCTTAGTGTAAGTAAAAGCTGTGTGGAGGGCTTTGGAGGGTCATATTATGATTTAAACCACTTACTTGTGGTAATAGTGATTCCTTGGTAAAAATTTTGCAAAGATAATGTTTTACAGACCATCTTCAGGCAGCATTTTCACCGTCTCTTCAGGGAGCCCCGTTTTGTGGGCTGCACTTCGACTGCGTCTTCTCCCTGTCAGCCATGTTGTAGTTTTTAGTGCTTCCATTGTCAGTCTATTGACAAGTATATATGTAATGGCAAACTCACGCAAAGCTCTTCGGTTAAAACTTTACCAAATATGGTGATATCCACTGACGTCACCAATTAGGAAAAAACGGCTCATTCGAAGGAAGTATGAAGGAAGGCAAGATTGCTTTCTAAATATTTGCCCCATCGCTCCATGGTTTGATTTGAAATTTTTGGGACTTGTACAGATCCTAAATTGCCAAAATTTGCTTGTAGGTTTCTCCTTAAATGGGAATCATTTTTAAGTATAAATAACAATGTCACGTTTCATAATTGATGTCATTTTGTGTCAAGGAAAATAAGGGCGAATATCATTTAACAATGATCTTTTCCAACAAGTGCTGTCTTTTCCACCACGCAATGTCATCTCTGTCACAACACATATTATTCACATAAATTATTTATAATAAGTTAACTGTAAATATGAAAACATCGGTGTGTAATCCACCAAACGTTTCCGAAATATTTTGCTTGTGTAGTCACTGGTCAGTTAATTTGAATGATGTTATGGTAATGACACTTTCATCTACATATTGGACTGAAATGACGAAAAATAAACATTAGTTTAGTATTTCCAACAGAGCCACTATTAGAAAGTGAATCTACACATGATGTGAAGCAAAACATTTTGAAATAGATCTAAAAAAAGTATGACTGTATTTATTGCTGTCGCCCAGCTCACAATGCACCCATAACAAACACCATGTTCAAACATAAGGGTGTCCATATGTGCACTTGGCACCAGGACACCCTAGGCCGCAGTTCCATGATCGACTTTGTAGTTGTGTCATCGGATTTGCGCCCTCGTGTTTTGGACACTCGGGCGAAGAGAGGGGCGGAGCTTTCTACCGATCACCACCTGGTGGTGAGTTGGCTGCGATGGTGGGGGAGGATGCCGGACAGACCTGGGAGGCCCAAACGCATTGTGAGGGTCTGCTGGGAACGTCTGGCAGAGTCTCCTGTCAGACAAAGTTTCAATTCCCACCTCCGGAAGAACTTTGAACATGTCACGAGGGAGGTGCTGGACATTGAGTCCGAGTGGACCATGTTCCGCACCTCTATTGTTGAGGCGGCATATCGGAGCTGTGGCCGCAAGGTAGTTGGTGCCTGTCGGGGCGGCAATCCTAAAACCCCTTGGTGGACACCAGCGGTGAGGGATGCCGTCAAGCTGAAGAAGGAGTCCTATCGGGTCCTTTTGGCTCATAGGACTCCGGAGGCAGTGGACAGGTACCGACAGGCCAAGTGGTGTGCAGCTTCAGCGGTCGCGGAGGCAAAAACTCGGACATGGGAAGAGTTCGGGGAAGCCATGGAAAACGACTTCCGGACGGCTTCGAAGCGATTCTGGACCACCGTCCGCCGCCTCAGGAAGGGGAAGCAGTGCACTATCAACACCGTGTATGGTGGAGATGGTGTTCTGCTGACCTCGACTGCGGATGTTGTGGATAGGTGGAAGGAATACTTCGAAGACCTCCCCAACCCCACCAACACGTCTTCCTATGAGGAAGCAGTGCCTGGGGAATCTGTGGTGGACTATCCTATTTCTGGGGCTGAGGTCGCTGAGGTAGTTAAAAAGCTCCTCGGTGGCAAGGCCCCAGGGGTGGACGAGATCCGCCCAGAGTTCCTTAAGGCTCTGGATGCTGTGGGGATGTCTTGGTTGACAAGACTTTGCAGCATCGCGTGGACATCGGGGGCGGTACCTCTGGATTGGCAGACCGGGGTGGTGGTTCCTCTCTTTAAGAAGGGGCACCGGAGGGTGTGTTCCAACTATCGTGGGATCACACTCCTCACCCTTCCAATGAAGGTTTATTCAGGTGTACTGGAGAGGAGGCTACGTCGGATAGTCGAACCTCGGATTCAGGAGGAACAGTGTGGTTTTCGTCCTGGTCGTGGAACTGTGGACCAGCTCTATACTCTCGGCAGGGTTCTTGAGGGTGCATGGGAGTTTGCCCAACCAGTCTACATGTGCTTTGTGGACTTGGAGAAGGTATTCGACCGTGTCCCTCGGGGAAGTCCTGTGGGGAGTGCTCAGAGAGTCTGGGGTATCGGACTGTCTTATTGTGGCGGTCCGTTCCCTGTACGATCAGTGCCAGAGCTTGGTCCGCATTGCCGGCAGTAAGTCGAACACATTTCCAGTGAGGGTTGGACTCCGCCAAGGCTGTCCTTTGTCACCGATTCTGTTCATAACTTTTATGGACAGAATTTCTAGGCGCAGTCAAGGCGTTGAGGGGTTCCGGTTTGGTAACCGCAGGATTAGGTCTCTGCTTTTTGCAGATGATGTGGTCCTGATGGCTTCATCTGACCGGGATCTTCAGCTCTCGCTGGATCGGTTCGCAGCCGAGTGTGAAGCGACCGGAATGAGAATCAGCACCTCCAAATCCGAGTCCATGGTTCTCGCCCGGAAAAGGGTGGAGTGCCATCTCCGGGTTGGGGAGGAGACCCTGCCCCAAGTGGAGGAGTTCAAGTACCTAGGAGTCTTGTTCACGAGTGAGGGAAGAGTGGATCGTGAGATCGACAGGCAGATCGGTGCGGCGTCTTCAGTAATGCGGACGTTGTACCGATCCGTTGTGGTGAGGAAGGAGCTGAGCCGGAAGGCAAAGCTCTCAATTTACCGGTCGATCTACGTTCCCATCCTCACCTATGGTCATGAGCTTTGGGTCATGACCGAAAGGATAAGATCACGGGTACAAGCGGCCGAAATGAGTTTCCTCCGCCGGGTGGCGGGGCTCTCCCTTAGAGATAGGGTGAGAAGCTCTGCCATCCGGGAGGGACTCAAAGTAAAGCCGCTGCTCCTTCACATCGAGAGGAGCAAGATGAGGTGGTTCGGGCATCTGGTCAGGATGCCACCCGAACGCCTCCCTAGGGAGGTGTTTAGGGCACGTCCAACCGGTAGGAGGCCACGGGGAAGACCCAGGACACGTTGGGAAGACTATGTCTCCCGGCTGGCCTGGGAACGCCTCGGGATCCCCCGGGAAGAGCTAGACAAAGTGGCTGGGGAGAGGGAAGTCTGGGTTTCCCTGCTTAGGCTGTTGCCCCTGCGACCCGACCTCGGATAAGCGGAAGATGATGGATGGATGGATGGATGTATTTATTGCCACTGTACTGTATTACAAAACCATGGTCAAAATACATCAATAATTAACCTTGTGATGCAAGTATTTTGGTGAATACATACATAATTTAGGTATTCTGATTTCTCAATTCTAATAATACGAAAGTGTTTTTCAACCTTTTTCGAGCCAAGGCACATTTTTTGCGTTGAAAAAATGCGGAAGCACACCACCAGCAAAAATCATTAAAAAACAAAACTCAGTTGACAGTAAAAAGTCGTTGTCGCAATTGTTGGATATGACTTTAAAGCATAAGCAAGCATGTATCACTATAGCTCTTGTCTCAAAGTAGGTGTACTGTCACCACCTGTCACATCACACCCTGACTTATTTTCACTTTTTTGCTATTTTCTTGTGTCTAGTCTTTTACTTCTTGTCTTGCGCTCCTATTTTAGTGGCTTTTTCTCTTTTTTTGGTGTTTTCCTGTAGCAGTTTCATGTCTTCCTTCGAGCGATATTTCCCGCATCTATTTTGTTTTAGCAATCAAGAATATTTCAGTTGTTTTCATCCTTCTTTGTAGGGACATTGTTGAATGTCATGTCATGTTCGGATGTACATTGTCTTTGCTCCACAGTAAGTCTTTGCTGTTGTCCAGCATTCTGTTTTTGTTTACTTTGTATGCCAGTTGAGTTTTAGTTGTGTTCTGCATAGCCTTCCTTAAACTCTAATGCATTTTCTTACGGGAACTCACCTTTTGTTTATTTTTGGTTTAAGCATTAGACACCTTTTTACCTGAACGCTGCCTCCCGCTGTTTCCGAAATTTACAAAGTCGGATATGGAAGAGTAAGTCATTTTCAGATTATAAATCCTAGTTTGCAAAAAATATTTTTAACCCAAATAGGTGAAACTAGATAATCTCCCACGGCACACCAGACTGTATCTCACGGCACACTGGTTGAAAAACACTGTAATACGCTACACCCCACTACTGTAAGTCAGAGGTAAAAGCGAGGGTTGCATGCAGAAAAATTAAATGATGGAATTGGCAACTTTGATACATTTCGTACATTAAAAATGCCATCCATCCATTTTCTACCGCTTGTCCCTCTGGAGCCTATACCAGCTGCATACGGGCAGAGGGCGGGGTACACCCTGGACAAGCCGTCACCTCATCGCAGGGCCAACTTAGACAGACAGATAACATTCACACTCACATTCCCACACTAGGGCCAATTTTTGGTGCTGCCAATCAACCTAGCATGACTTCAGAGGTGGGAGTAGCAGAGTACCTGGAGGGAACCCACGCAGTCACAGGAACTATATTAATTCAATATAAGTCATCTAAAAAAAACATCCACGCATACATTTGCATTATAGTTGACAAGATTGTCTAATTAATCATGATTTAAGTTATTAAAAAAAAAAGAGCTGGCTTCCAAAAATTACCCCTTTGAACAACAAAGCTGTACATAACCTGACAATGTCAATGATAACTGTTTATTTCTTTTAATACAACTATACAAACTATAAATTCCGAATGAATACTGGGAAATAACATTTAGGTTCAAAAGTTCGACAAAACTGTCAAATTTACTCACCTTAGAGTGCGCATGCGTACAGTCTTGGCAACATCTTTGTTTTGTGTCTTGTACATTTTCCACACTGTTGCCCGGTCTAACGAAAAACATTCACCTCGTTTGCCCGAAACTCACAGTTTGCGGCTTGAATCCCAGCGTTGTTATATTCTGCCGGCAATTAAATGACGGCTAAAGTTTCCATAGTGGACGATGTGCTCCTGTGACGTCCGCTTGGGTTTTATAGCGAAACATGGGATTTTGTATCGCTGTGGCCAATTCTCGTCTGTGCCACTCCGGACAAAATAAACAGGATTATGTGTCCTTCTCAAACCTACTGCTGTATTTCCATCTGTGACAGCAGGACCGTCCTCTTCTTCCTCCTCCTCTTCCACCTCCTCCTCCTCCTCCGCCCGGCACCAACTTGCTTTTCTGCCACACAGAATTCACAAGAGAGAGAGAGCATTTACCATCAAAATAATTCATTTTCCTGTGCTGATGATGATTATTATTTCTAAAGTTGAACCATTCATCTTTTATCCTTCCATTAAATCAGTGGTCCCCGAGCTATGGCCCACGGGCCAAATCCTGCCAGCCAGCGTCCAAAATCCGGCCCGCGGAGAGTTCCAAGGACAGATTAAAAAAAATAATAGGTAAAAAATGTAATTATTATTTTTTGTAATCTGTCCTTTCTAATCCATTTTCTACAGCATTTAAATCCCATCTTAAAACTCAATTGTATACTCTAGTCCAGGGGTAGGGAACCTAAGGCTCTCGAGCCAGATATGGCTCTTTTGATGCACCTGGCTCTCAGATAAATCTTAGCTGACATTGCCTAACACGATAAGTAATCACAGTGTTAAAATAGCGTTAAAAAAAAACCCTAATAAAGCATTGTCATGCATTTTAATCAATCCATCCGTTTCTACCACACATTAATGCTTAGAAGTATTTGATTTATTATTGGCTAGCTTCAGAATAACAAAATTATTAAAAATAATGAGAATTGTTATACTTTAAAAATGTTGGTCTTACTTAAAAATGCACGCATCTAGTTGTATTCAGTGTTAAATAATGGTATACGGCTCTCATGGAAATACATTTAAAAATATTGATCCCTGTTCCCTACCCCTGCTCTAGCCTTTAAATAGACGCCCTCTTTAGACCAGTTGATCTGCCTTTTCTTTTCTTTTCTCCTCTGCCCCCCTCTCCCTTGTGGAGGTGAGGCAGGGGGGACACAGGTCCGGTGGCCATGGATGAAGTCGGGACGGACCGCTCGCCTGTGCATCGGTTGGGGACATCTCTGTGCAGCTGACCCGTCTCCACTTGGGATGGTCTTCTGCTGGCCCCACTATGGACTGGACTCTCACTATTATGTTAGATCCACTATGGACTGAACTTTCACTATTATGGTAGATCCACTATGGACTGGACTCTCACTAGTATGTTAGATCCACTACAGACTGGACTCTCACTGTTATGTTGGATCCGCTATGGTCTGGACTTTCACAATATCATGTTAGACCCGCTCGACATCCATTGCTCCCCTAGAGGGAGACCATATATGCGGTCCTCTCCAAGGTTTCCCATAGTCATTGTTACAGACGTCCCATTGGGGTGAGTTTTTCCTTGCCCTTAGGTGGACTCTGTACCGCGGATGTCGTGGCTTGTGCAGCCCATTGAGACACTTGTGATTT
Organism: Nerophis ophidion; assembly: GCF_033978795.1. Lineage (NCBI taxonomy): Eukaryota > Metazoa > Chordata > Actinopteri > Syngnathiformes > Syngnathidae > Nerophis > Nerophis ophidion. The sequence continues at coordinate 25,682,699 of NC_084635.1, forward strand.
AGGGCTATATAAATAAACATTGATTGAATGCTACTCTCGGTGTCTTTGGCGTAATGTGGTCATGTGACTATCCGAGGATATGGCTTACCCGAAATGGCAGCATGTCCGGTTAGATAGCTCATTTCCAAAATCTTTTATTATGATCCGTTGCCCGATCATAGATTATTTACGTTTTGATTCACTTGTTAACTTTCTTCTCCCCAGCCACCTCGCCCAGCTCCTCCCGGGGGATACCGAGGTGTTCCCAGGCCAGCCGGGACTCATAGTGTTCCCAACGTGTCCTGGGTCTTCCCCATGGCCTCCTACAGGTCGGACATTCCCTAAACGCCTCCCTAGGAAGGCGTTCAGGTTGCATCCTGACCAGATGCCGAAACCACCTCATCTGGCTCCTCTCCATGTGGCAAAGCAACGGCTTTACTTTGAGCTCCTCCCGGATGGCAGAGCTTCTCACCCAATCTCTAAGGGAAAGCGACCACCCGGCGGAGTAAACTTATTTCGGCCGCTTGTACCACTAATCTTGTCCTTTTGGTCATAACCCAAAGCTCATGACCATAGGTGAAGATGGGAACGTAGATCGACTGGTAAATTGAGAGCTTTGCCTTTCGGCTCAGCTCCTTCTTCACCACAACGGATCGATACAGCGTCCGCATTACTGAAGACGCTGCACCGATCCGCCTGTCGATCTCACAATCCAATCTTCCCTCACTCGTGAACAAGACTCCTAGATACTTAAACTCCTCCACTTGGGGCAGGGTCTCCTCCCCAACCCGGAGATGGCACTCCACCCTTTTCCGGGCGAGAACCATGGACTCGGACTTGGAGGTGCTGATTCTCATCCCAGTTGCTTCACACTCGGCTGCGAACCAATCCAGTGAGAGCTGAAGATTCTGGCCAGATGAAGCCATCAGGTCCAAATCATCAGCAAAAAGCAGAGACCTAATCCTGCAGCCACCAAACCGGATCCCCTCAGCGCCTTGACTGCGCCTAGAAATTCTGTCCAAAAAAGTTATGAACAGAATCGGTGACAAAGGGCAGCCTTGGTGGAGTCCAACCCTCACTGGAAACGTGTCCGACTTACTGCCGGCAATGCGGACCATGCTCTGACACTGATCATACAGGGAGCGGATCGCCTCAATCAGACACTCCAATACCACACACTCTCTGAGCAATCCCCAAATGCCTTCTCCAAGTTCACAAAGCAAACTCCCTTGCACCCTCAGGACCCTGCCAAGAGTATAAAGCTGGTCCACAGTCGGACCTCGGATTCAGGAGGAACAGTGTGGTTTTCGTCCTGGTCGTGGTCGCGGGGCTGCATATAAAAATAAAATCATCCTTGCAAAACACTTGAAGTTAGGAGAAAAAAATGGGTGCAGTTTCAAAAACACAATAAAAAAATAGAATCAACACATGTTTTGTCTCAGTGTATCTACAAAGCCGTACTCTTAACTCACAGCCTATCTGGAATTGAACAAAATACAAAATAAATAATAAGTAAATAAAAACTCTTTTAAGCATCAAATACCTCATTTGCCATTTCCACATATTAATAATGTGCTAACTCAACAAACCATACATATGGGGGTAGAAATTAGTCAACATGGTTGAGTTACAATAAACGTCCACTTTTCTCTTTTTTGACAGACACATTTTGTGAAAATGAGGGTGCCAAAGCACGATTTGTTTGAAGCAGACGATGTAAAATGGCTGCTTTTATGTTTCATTTGGGTCAAGGATGAGGAGCCGCATTTACACTTTATTGTGTACCTCTTGCTTGGCATTCTTGCTTGCACTCTGAGTAACCGTATGCTAGCCTAACAGAATTACTACAGCGACATTAGTGGACACATTTAAAAGAGCAGTTTCTTAAAATAAAAAAATTCCAGTTCCTTTTTGTTATTATTATTGTTAGCTAAATAGCAAACTCGTCTCGCCAGCCACGGCCGTGATTAAACCTGTTTGGCCCGTACGTTTGATACCCCTGCTGTAAATGGAATTGAAAACCACAGGTTTTTTTTACAATAAAATTAAGACAACGGAGCTACCAGTTTCTACTGTAAAATTTACGATTGTTGTTTTTTTAGTGTATTACTGTATATGGGAAAAAGGTATGAAGGTTGTCTTTACAGTAAAAAAAACTGTCAGCTCAGTTACCAGAACTTCATCATAAAGTCACTTTTGCAGTGTACAATTTGATGGATAACTGACTTTTAAACCATTATAAGTCATGCAGATATTGGAAGCTTTGGGTTTTTTTTTTAACAAAAAATGTTTCGGAAAGATATGCAATCGAATGCAGTACATGTTGTCTTTTAACATCAAAATGGAAAGAAGAAATACATTTAGTAAGAAAATATAAGGTACTCGAATAACACATATTAAGTCAAGGCTTTGGCAGGCCACCTAAAATGATGTGTCGGGCCAAATCTAACCAACGGGCCTTGAGTTTGACACGTGTGCCTTAAAGGAACTGCACTTTTATTTGGAATTTTACCTATCATTCACAATCCCTATGTAAGACAAGAACACATGTTTTTCTCTTTTTGTGCATTCAAAATTAACACTAGCAAGAGGTGACTAACAGTATAGCTAACTGGAATCCTCTATTACGTCCATGAAGACCTCTAAAGAAACATCTAAAAATCGCCAACAACGCTCCAGTGCTTAAATGCTAAGTTACACGTTTTAACAATATTGTTATTATATTAGCAAACGCAGACAAACTTTTTTTTTAGCAACCTGGCGTCTATTAACCTACTGAGCTGCTGCATTGCCATTGAGATGGTGAAAGTATTTGCTAGATTAGAAATCATACATTGCACTTGTATGGTAGAAGGTTGTCGATATGAGAAAAGAAGTTGGTCAAATTTAAAATTTTACTTACAATTAAAGACATTGCGAGGAAAACGCAACAAGACGCTTGTTTTCTTCCGGTGTTTTTTTTTTTTTTACCTAAGGAGTGAGGATTATGATAAATTAATCTTCTAAACGCTGAAGACAAAACTTGTGCTGAAAGATACAAACATCCCATCAGTCCTGTTGAGAGCAGACATTATACAGTAAGTGTTGTAGATTTTAATGTTCGTGGTTTGTATTTTTTTGTTCAACACTTAGCAATATTGCTACATGATGCTTAGTATTTCGCTTGAGATGACTCGCTATCATATAGCGTCTAAAACCTGTAGACTAGCTCATCCTCCTTATATTCAAGCTCAAAAAGGTATGGTTCTGTATCATCATTTGTCCCAAAGTAGTCAGTGTTGTTTCTCATTAAATATGTCATGTTTAGTAGTAACTGTTATTGTTGAAAGAAATAAAGAACTTTGCCATGCATCTGTGAAATAACTGCGCCCAAAAATAAAAGTCCCAACAATGCTGAAAATGACTAAAATACAGTAAATATTAAATGTTATGAATGTGTCTTTTACTATATTACAGGACTGTCTCAGAAAATTTGAATATTGTGATAAAGTCCTTTATTTTCTGTAATGCAACTAAAAACATGAAAATGTCATACATTCTGGATCAGGGGTCGGGAACCTTTTTGGTTGAGAGCCATGAAAGCCAAATATTTTAAAATGTGTTTACGTGAGAGCCATATAATATGTTTTAACACCTAATACAACTAAATGAGTGCATTTTTAAGTAAGACCAACATTTTTAGAGTGTAATAAGTCTCTTATTCTTTTTTAATAACATTGTTATTCTGAAGCTAACCAATAATAAATAAAACACTTCTTACCATTAATGTGACTTCTTGAACAGCTGCGGTAGAAAACGGATGGATGGATTAAAATGCATGAGAATGTTTTATATTTTGAACTTTATTTTTAACACAGTGATTACCAGCGGAACTATTCATTACTTATTGTGTTAAGCAATGTGAGCTAAGATTTATCTGACAGCCAGATGCAGTCATCAAAAGAGCCACATCTGGTTCTAGAGCCATAGGTTCCCTACCCCTGTTCTGGATTCATTACACATCAACTGAAATATTGCAAGCCTTTTATTATTTTAATATTACGTGTGGAGCGAAGGAGCCGCCGAGCCGACTGCGGGATAGGACAAACGCCGGTCCTACCCGAGATGGCGGCCAGGAGGCGGGGCATGCGGCACAGAGAAGAGGCGGGACGCACCCGGAGCGACGCTGCAGCCAGCCAAGTCAGGTGCGTACACGACACACCAGCGCTCAATCTCTTCATCTTCTGCTGCAGAATAAAAGGGGCAAAGAAGGAGCGATCGAGGCAGAGGTAGGCGAGGAAACCACGGCAATGAAAGACCACGAGCACGACGAGCGAGACCCAGAGCGAGATGAGCGTCCGCAGCAGACGCAGACACCGGACACCGAAAGGTGTGTCGCGATCAGCAGGAAGAGCCCGCGCGCTAGAAAGGGGCGCGACCAAATGGCCAGAAGACAAAAGGTTTATTGTAATAATAAATCAGAGTCAAACCTGCTACGATGCATCTTGAATCGATCCGCACTGCACCCACATGGTGACGGGAGGAGACGTGTCACATTGGCGCCCACGTGGGAAACACCATCGAAAGCGGAGGACGATGACGTCATCTGGGCCCTCATAGCGAGCTACACCAAGCTGCTCGAAGAGAAACGTCAGGAGACCCAGGTGCTGCAGGCGCTGATGGAGCAGATGGGGGGAAGCGGCGAGTGCACCCCCGAAGAACAAGCCGAGGAAGACACCGATCAAGCCGGCGCGGAGGCCGTTCACCAGGAAGGCGGACCTGAAAGGGCAGCAGTGGCATCTTCAGACCACCAGGGCGAGCCGTCGGTGAAGAAGAGGAAGGACAAGTGCGACCGGCCAGTGAGTAAGAACAGCAGTGCAGCAGAGGCGCCCACTTCTGACAACATGAAAGAAGTTACAGAATCTCAAGAAATTGAGAAAGAAGAGAAAATACTTTAAGAAATTCAGGGAAGTGCCGAAAAGGAATCGAATAACGGAAAAGCTCAAGAAATTGAGAGAGAAGAGGAAGCATTTGAAAATAAAGAAGTAAAAGATGAAGAAAAAGTTAAAAAATCTTAAGAAATTGAGAAAGAAGAGAAAATACTTGAGGAAATTCAGAGTAGCACTGAAGAAGAATCGAATAATGGAAAAACTCAAGAAATTGAGAAAGGAGAAGAAAAGGATGAAGATAAAGATAAATAAAGAGGCAAAGGAACTCATGAAATTGAGAGAGAAGAAATGCCTGAAAGAATTCAAGGAAATGATAAGGACAAGGAAAAAGTCAAAGAGACTCAAGTAATTGAGAATGAAGAAATGCGGGAAGATGAAAGACAAAGTCGAAGAGACTCAAGAAATTGAGAAAGACAAAATAATGAAAGGAATCTTGGAAGATTATGTTGATGAAGAAGAAGAGGAAGATGATGATGATGATGAAGAAGAATCTGATGAAGAAGAGGGGGAGGATGATGATGAAGAGGAGCAGGGGGAGGACGAACTGGAGCATGAAGATGATGAGGAAGACCATGGTGAGGATGATGATGAAGAGGAACACTATGGTCATGATGAAGATGACGCCGCAGACAAGGAGCAGGAAGAAGTTAAAGTACATGCTCCATGCCGAGAGGTACCAGTGCCTGCACCACGACGGGTCCCAGTGCCTGCACCACGTCGGACCCCAGTGCCTGCACCACGTCGGACCCCAGCGCCTGCACTACGTCGGACCCCAGTGCCTGTACCACGTCGGACCCCAGTGCCTGCACCACGTCGGACCCCAGTGCCTGCACCACGTCGGACCCCAGCGCCTGCACTACGTCGGACCCCAGTGCCTGTACCACGTCGGACCCCAGTGCCTGCACCACGTCGGACCCCAGCGCCTGCACTACGTCGGACCCCAGTGCCCGCGCCGCGTCGGACCCTGGTGCCTGCACCGCGTCGGGGCCCAGTGCCTGCACCACAACCAGTAGCTGGAAATATTGAGGACAAGGAAATGAACGAAGAAGAAATCAGAGAGGACAAAGGAAAAGATGAATCAGAGGGGAAAGAAAGCAATGTCAAGTGACCGTACTCTATGCTCACAAAGGAGGAACTCATCTCCCTGGTGATAAAACAAGAAGAGCTGCTAAGAGCAGCGGAGAAAAGAGTCTCGGCAGAAGAAGAGAGGAAGAGGACTGAAAAAGCAGCCTGGAAGGAAGAAGAGAAGAGGATGAGAAGTGAAAAAGAAGTCCAACTCGACATCCACACTCTCCCAGCGGACTGCACAGGAAGTGAGGCATGACAACGGCCCCACAGCGCCATGAAAGCCTCGGCGTAAGTGAAGTTGTGCATAGTCGGGACCAGAAGGCCACCATGAAAGATGCGGGGGAGGGCACGACACAGGAAGATGGACCCTCGCTTCTTCATGGAAACGCAAAGGAGAATTTGCCGAAGGAAGACCAGAAAGAGAGAGCAAGGAAGGAAGAAGACAAGCGGCCGGGCAGTTTTTTTCCGCTCCTTCAAAAGATGGGGGGAGGGGAGTAGAATCGGCCGGACTGAAGCCTGAACTGGCGGGGGAGGTATGATTATGGCATACAGCTTAAGAAAACTCAAAAATCCTATCTCTAAAAATTTGAATATGTCCTCAGACCAATCAAAAAAAAGATTTATAACAGCAAAACAAAGTCAAACATTTGAAAATGGCAATTAATGCACTCAGTACTTGGTTGGGAATCCTTTTGCACGAATTACTGCATCAATACGGCGTGGCATGGAGGCAATCGGCCTGTGGCATTGCTGAGGTGTCATGGATGCCCAAGATGCTTCAATAGCGGCCTTCAGCTCATTTGCATTATTGGGTCTTGTGTCTTTCAGATTCTTCTTCACAATAAATCACAAATTGTCAATGGGGTTTAGGTCAGGAGAGTTGGCAGGCCAATCGATGACAGTAATGCCATGGTCAGTACACCAGTTACTGCTGGTTTTGGTACTGTGAGCAGGTGCCAGATCATGCTGGAAAATTAAATCATCATCTCCATAGAGCTTTACAACAGATGGAAGCATGTACACAGCAGCATTTGCTCTGGACTTGATGAAACACAGTGGACCAAAACCAGCAGCTGACATGGCTCCCCAAACCATTGCTGACTGAGGGAACTTCCGTTGTTTAGAGTTCAGGAGTGGCTTGGCCATGGGAATACGGCTATTGAAGCTGTATTTGTTGAAAAGCTCTATGGATATGATGATTTAATTTTCCAGCATGATCTGGCACCTGTCCACAGTGCCAAAACCACCAGTAACTGTCCTCCATTGGCCTGCCAACTCCCCTGACCTGAACCTCATAGAAAATGTGTGGGTTATTGTAAAGAAGAAGCTCAAAGACACCAGGCCTAATAATGCAAATCAGCTAAAGGCCGCTATTGTAGCATCCTGGGCATCCATAACACCTCAGCAATGCCACAGGACGATTGCCTCTATGCCAAGCCGTATTGATGCAGTAATTCGTGCAAAAGGATTCCCAACCAAGTACTGACATTTTCAAATGTTTGATTTTGTTTTGCTGTTATAAATCTTTTTTTTTTACTTGTTCTGAGGAAATGTTCTTTAGGCTGTATGCCACAATCAGCAATATTAAAATAATAAAAGGTTTGCAATATTTCAGTTGATGTGTAATGAATCCAGAATGTATGACATTTTCATGATTTTAGTTGCATTACAGAAAATAAAGGACTTTATCACAATATTCAAATTTTGTTGGAAGTTTTTGGATGTTTTTAAAAGGACATTATAGTAATTATTTTTGAATTACTGTATGTTTTTTTTCTTTTGCTTCAAAGTACATTTATATATACACATTATATATATATATATATATATATATATATATATATATATATATATATATATATATATATATATATATATATATTCATACTCTTATTAGAAACTGTGTAACCCTTGTTTTGATGGCAACTGACAAGGATTGCACACATAAAGCGCACACACACACATTCAGTCCAGGCACACATACAGGATTATTATCAATGAAATAAAATAAAATAAGAGCCTGTGTGTCTATCTCACATAAACATGTGCACATTACGCAGGCACGCACACACACATTACTTGTGATTTGTTTTGCTGCTTTACAAGTAGCAGGCGGTTGTTTTGGTCCATGTCAAATAAGCAGCACAACAGCTGCAGCAAAGGTGACCTCCACCCACACTGTGTCAAATAAACGTCGGGAACATTTTGAGGGATGACATAGTAACATTCATGTTCTGGAAAAATTCTCTTCATTTTTGCATTTACATTTTACTGATGTAAGATTTAAAAAAATGAGCTTTCAGAAATGAGCTATCTTACCTGACATGCTGCCGTTCTGGGTAACCCAAGTCCTTGGATAGGAATGGATAGCGTTTACATTTTAAACAATACTAGTATCAAACTACTACACCGTCGGTGCTTAATCGGTGCCCAAACAAGTAATGTCTTTTTATATTTATGGAATTTTTTGACATTCCAGTTGAACAGACAATACCTCAGTTAAATTAATTAAATCATAAGCAAGTAATACACTAAAAAGAAGAAATACAGTCTACAACAAATTGGCATCAGTAATGTAACAATACGAAACATACTACCTATTTCTATTGTAATGTTGATGCTCAGAATTCCGAGTGTTTGTGAATGAACCTCGGTCGATTTATTCGCCATTGGTGCATAATGTGAAGTGAAGTGAATTATATTTATATAGCGCTTTTCTCTAGTGATTAAAAGCACTTTTACATAGTGAAACCCAATATCTAAGTTACATTTAAACCAGTGTGGGTTTAAATGTAACTTAGATATTGGGTTTCACTATGTAAAAGTACTTTGTGGGTAAAGTGTCTTGCCCAAGTACGCAACAGCAGTAGCTTGGATGGCGGAGGCGGGGATCGAACCTGGAACCCACAAGTTGCTGGCACGGCCACTCTACCAACCGAGCTATAATGAGCTATGAATTGTTGTGTTGTTGTGGGTACTGGCTCGCGATGTTGTGAATTCCATTAGCTGTTCAAGTGGGCAATAAAGTTTAAAAACAGACTCCGTGTGCTTCTGTCGAGACGCTACATTATTTACAAGACGCTACTTGCACAATACTAGTGCGAAACCGGTTCTGATACGATGGGTTTTGTGTTAATACATTTGCATGTCTGCAAGGTATTAATTGTATTTACATGATTCCTTACTGGAAACATTAACATGGGTTTTATTCATCAAATTATTCTGTGGAGGAAAATCAGTAAATGAACAAATACTACTAATATTGAAGGAGTAGTCGTAAATAATTTTCAGAGTACAGAACGTCGAACTAAACAGATCCTCCTTTTGTTGGGAAACTCTTTGCCCAGCTTAGTGTCTCTACACTGAGAGCATGATTTGTAGCATTATAAGAAAATGACCTCTAATCTTTTGGTTTGATGAATACCAGGGATTACATGGTAATCCCAAAGCACGAAGGGCGTAAAGGGCACTGAGAAAGTGTCGGGATACTGCGGCACCATAATCATTGTTGCAAAAGCAGTTTTGATATGGAAAGTTTAAATTATTATTTCATATTCACAATCTGATAGAATCCTGAAGATTATGTTTCACTAAACTACAAATTTGCAGTCCCAAACTATTCGGACAATGACAAAAGCGCTGTCACAGTCACAGCACAGAAGAATGGGGACGGCGTTGCGCAGTGGAAGAGTGGCCATGCGCAACCCGAGGGTCTCTGGTTCAATCTCCACCTAGTACCAACCTCGTCACGTCCGTTGTGTCCTGAGCAAAACACTTCACATTTCCTCCTGATGGGTGCTGGTTAGCGCCTTGCATGGCAGCTCCCGCCATCAGTGTGTGAATGTGTGTGTGAATGGGTAAATGTAGAAGTAGTGTCAAAGCGCTTTGAGTACCTTTGAGTACCTTGAAGGTACAATACAAGTACAACCCATTTATCATTTAAGAATCAGAGATGAACGGAGCCAGTTTATCAGATAACTGATTGGTGGTGGGATGTTTACTATTTACAAGATACATTACGGGCTTCAATTATGCGCGCAGTTCTTGATTAAACTTTCAGGAAATGTCGAAAATGGGATAAAGCGATAAGTGATTTCATAATGAGGGTGATCCAGATCAGTGTCTGGAGTCAGAACTTTTTTACTATTGAGAGAGGTGGAGTGCTTTTTGAGTTTTAAAAGTCCTTGAAATGAGCAGCCTCATCATTACTGTTTACGTAGTTTTGCAAATGTAGATTTGTGTTTACGTCAAAATGGATAAAAGCAAAACATAAGAAATACGAGGAAAGGAACTGCCACTTAGCTTTAAAGCAGGGGTGCCAAACTAATTTTAGCTCAGGGTCTGCATGGAGGAAAGTCTATGCCCGAGTGGGCCGCCGGACTGGTAAAATCATGGCATAATAACTTAAAAACAAAGACAATTTCAGAATGTTTTTTTCCTTTTACTCTGGCCAAAAATAGAACTACTCCATTCGGAAAATGTATGAGTCACAAATAATACTCTTGACAAACACTTCAAGTTTAGCTGACAATTCTGAGGGAAAAAATTGGTGAATTTTCAAAAACACAATAAAGAACACAATGAACTCAGACTGCGTCTCTGTGTATCTAAAAAAAACATTAAACTTTAAGTTACAGTCTATCTGAGATTCAACGGGGGGAAAAAAAAAATAAAAAAAATAATTCTAGGTTTTTTTTTTTCTCTGGCACTCACCGAGGGTGGACGCTCCCCTTTCCTCTCCCTTATCTCTCCTGCTTGCTTCTTTGTTTTGTCTTGTCTTAACTTTCTTTTTGCCTCTTTTTGCACTGCTCTCCAAATCTAATCATTGGAACTATTTAACTGGCTTCAACAAAATTGACAAGATCTTGGGTTTGGAGGAACCTGTTGTCGTGACAAAACGGTTGTTGCTGGACACACGACGGACTCTTGGGAGAAGAAGGAGGGCCGCGTGCCTGGCGACCCTTTTCTGTCAACGACGTGAAGATATCTACCTATTCGGAATTATGACAACAGGACATCTGCTGATTGGAGTAAGCGTTGCTCTGGTTTGTCAACAAATTGGAGTTGCTGGCAGTCTTCAAAGTACCCCAAAGCTGCCACAAATGATTGGAGGATGCGGGAAGAACTGCGGATTACATCGGACTGTCTACCCCACAGTTTTTGAGGACCAGTCATAGACAATTTTAGAGTGAAAAGCAAATTTTATTTTCACTCGCATACAAATCATTTTAACTTGGATATTTTTCCTTGGCTTCGAGACTCTCCCGAAGTTCACTGCAGGAAGACACAATAAACTCGCTTTTTTGTCTCTCATGGACACACACCTGTTGTTGTGAACTTTGGACTAGCGACGGCAATTACATCAAGGCCGTGGAACAGAGACACACTACAGGCTTATACACACACACACACACACACACACACACATAAATATACGCCACACATACACCCTCCTGTCCCCCAATCCAACACCCTCGATGCAATCCCGTAGGGGTGATGAATAGATGGTCAGCACCTGAGAGCTGCGGCCTACCACCATGACCTTTAGTTACCTTCCCTCTGTTGCTAGATATCTTGAGATGTATGTTGCTCTGCTATGGAGGTTTTTTCTCACTCCAAACTGGACCCCCTTAGGAGCCCAGTCTGGATTGTATTTTTTTACTCATCCTTCCCCAGCGTTTACCTTTTCCCATCTTTTACGGGGCGCCTCATGGCGACCCATCAGCGTTCTTGTTCTGTAACCTTGTACACTGTTTGTTTGTCTAATCTTGAACAGGTTTGTGCTGAAAACAAAGTTTCGTTGTACTTGTTGCAATGACAATAAAGACCTACCTAAATACCTCATTTGTCATGTCCACGTTTTAATCCTGTGTTTACTCAACAACTCATAAGACACAGATGTGAAAACTATTCAAGAGGGTTTAGTAATATTTCACAGATTTTTGGGCACTGACGGCTCCAGGATTTTTTTCTCACCAGAGTTTAGGGGCGGGCTTGACTGATAGGTGGGGATGCTAAGAAAATAAGCGATTCTCATGACTTAAGTTCTAATTTTTTCAATAAAACCCTCTCAATGAACCTTTTCATTGTCATTTTGTTCAGAAAATACATCCATGGAAGGTGGATAAAATCAGAGTGAGATTTTGGGGAAAGGAAACATTCTTGTCAGCAGACCATATAAGCGCAATATCAAGCCTCTGCGTTCTGCTCAGCGTAGACATGATCACATGAACACATCATCGCCACTCTCGCAACAAGTTGGCTGAGCTGCTACCAAAATAGCTAGCCAGTCACTTTGTATTTAATTTCAAGAACTGAAGATATAAACTTTATACTAAAAACAAACACACGTTTTCAACGCTCTATGTTTTGATCATTCATGTTGTATTTTAACATTTAGGGGACGTGCTGTAATAAAATAAGCAAACATACTCTGTTGGTGGTGATGAAAAATGGTGTATCGGCTGGCTACCGGTTCCTACCAATGGCTTTGACTGAGGGGTTGGACTTCCGGGACAAGGAAGTGAAGTGATGTGTGTTGTGGGGTGAAAGGTAGTTTGAAAGTTGCCGGAAAAATTAGAGCCACAGACTTGGTAGGGTAAAACGCTGCATTTTAGTGAAATTAAGAAAGACAAACTGGGAATCTGTCCAAGCCTCCAGTTCTTGGAAGGCTGTCATGTGCTGCCAGAAAAAGCAGCAACTGGCTCTGGATTAAGCGTAAAGACCCCTAATGGGCAGTAAAATAGAGACAATGGTATGTGGTCAGGCTTAAACCTGACTCAGGGAAAAGGACGTCCCTGCCATGCAGAGTCCAACAGGATATGGAGGGTATGGCATGGAGGGGGGTGTACCTGGGACGCTGGGTACACCGTTGAGCCCTCTGGAGACATCGTGGGCTTCAATCAACGAAACGTCGATGAAGCAGGGTGCCCACCCGATGACCCCAATGATATACGTACCCTCCCTTTCACCACTCCACACCGACTGCTACCATCAACATTTGTCCTACTTACCAAAGGGATTGAAACATCTAGTTGTGTTTGCTTTACTGTTACAATACTTTGAATTGTAGTCTCTGTTTTTGAGTTTGCGCTCAAGAAACGGTGGGCAACTCTTGTCACAATAGACTGTTCAGCTAGGCTAACCCAGCAGACGACTAAATAAAAGACTCACTCCCTGCCCCCTTCCACACACACAGCTCAGCACAAATACTCGAGTGGGGATTAGATCGGAACAGAATGACTTTTTGTGAACTGTTGAATGTATTTTTTTTTTACTGAAATAGGTACAAATATTTAAAAATCTCAGCCTTCCCAGTAAGGTCTATTCAGGTGTACTGGATAGGAGGCTACGCCGGACAGTCGAACCTCGGATTCAGTAGGAACAGTGTGGTTTTCGTCCTGGTCGTGGAACTGTGGACCAGCTCTATACTCTCGGCAGGGTCCTTGAGGGTGCATGGGAGTTTGCCCAACCAGTCTCCATGTGCTTTGTGGACTTGGAGAAGGCATTTGACCGTGTCCCTCGGGAAGTCCTGTGGGGAGTGCTCAGAGAGTAGGGCGTAACGGACTGTCTGATTGTGGCGGTCCGCTGCCTGTACAATCAGTGTCAGAGCTTGGTCCGCATTGCCGGCAGTAAGTCGGACACGTTTCCAGTGAGGGTTGGACCCCGCCAAGGCTGCCCTTTGTCACAGATTCTGTTCATAACTTTTATGTACAGAATTTCTAGGCGCAGTCAAGGCGTTGAGGGTATCCGGTTTTGTGGCTGCAGAATTAGGTCTCTGCTTTTTGCAGATGATGTGGTTCCGATGGCGTCATCTGGCCAGGATCTTCAGCTCTCACTGGATCGGTTCGCAGCCAAGTGTGAAGCGACTGGAATGAGAATCAGCACCTCCACGTCCGAATCCATGGTTCTCGCCCGGAAAAGGGTGGAGTGCCTTTTCGGGTTGGGGAGGAGACCCTGCCCCAAGGGGAGGAGTTCAAGTATCTTGGAGTCTTGTTCACGAGTGAGGGAAGAGTGGATCATGAGATCAACAGGCAGATCGGTGCGGCGTCTTCAGTAATGCGGACGCTGTATCGATCCTTTGTGGTGAAGAAAGAGCTGAGCCGGAAGGCAAAGCTCTCAATTTACCGGTCGATCTACGTTCCCATACTCACCTATGGTCATGAGTTTTGGGTTATGACCGAAAGGACAAGATCGAGGGTACAAGTGGCCGAAATGAGTTTCCTCCGCCGGGTGGCGGGGCTCTCCCTTAGAGATAGGGTAAGAAGCTCTGCCATCCGGAAGGAGCTCAAAGTAAAGCCGCTGCTCCTCCTCATCGAGAGGAGCCAGATGAGGTGGCTAGGGCATCTGGTCAGGATGCCACCCGAAGGGCTCCCTAGGGAGGTGTTTCAGGCACTTCCGACCTGTAGGAGACCACAGGGAAGACCCAGGACACGTTGGGAATACTATGTCTCCCGGCTGGCCTGGGAATGCATTGGGATTCCCTGGGAAGAGCTGGACGAAATGGCTGGGGAGAGGAGAGTCTGGGCTTCCCTGCTTAGGCTGCCGCCCTCGCGACCCGACCTTGGCTAAGCGGAAGACAATGGATGGATGGATGGATTTAAAAAATTTAAAATAAAATTTCGCTGGGGCTTAAGTAGGTCTATACAGATTTTTGACAGGTTGTCATGTATACCCTCAGTGCCCCTAATTTTGGGGCAATGAGTGTGCTCAAGAAGAGGTCGTACAAGGTTTTAAGACCTATTTGAGTCTATGAGGAGGAGCCGTAGCCAAGCTTCACTGTGTACCTTTGCTTGGCCCCGGTATAAACCGTTTGTTTGCTCAACAGAATCTAATTTGAATCCAGTGGACACATTAGTTTCTGTCATTGAAAATGTTAGCTCATTTTTAATACTTGGCAAACTCATCTCGCAGCCCAGGCCATATAAAACCTGTCCGCGACCCTTTTTCAGCCTGCTGGACAAACGTTTGACACCCCTGCTTGAAAGATTTAGCGTTCTTTTATTCACCTTTTCACCCAAAAAAATTGCCCATTAAATTTTGCACAAATGGACGTAAACAATGTCACCAAATTCTTTCAAAAAATCATTCGTTATTGCAGGTTCTTTTGACATATCTGGCAAAAGTCACCAGTAAATGAGCAAGAAATGGCTAGTTTGGGAATGTTAACGTGAGTCAGCCTTTGAGCCTAAACAGGCTCCACTGTATAAGTCAGTCGACCAGGAAAAAGAATAGCCAACTGTGTTCTTTAAAGGAGCGTTTTAACCAGTTGCTTTCAGCAGATTGAACAGAATGAAATGTCCCTGATACAGCTGGAGGTTACCATGGTTCAGTAGAATGAGTCTGTCGGAAGAAATTAAACCAAATTCCTAGGGAATTGCTTTCCTCTCTTAATTTGTGCCGAATCACCGAGGGAGCTGTGCAGCGAGGCAACTGATAATTCACCCTTGATTCAGCATAATCATTCTTCTCAAACATTGGTTAATTAACTCCTGCTTCAAATCCCAGTCTTATCAGCTGACTGGGAGTCGGCTGCCACAGGCTGCCCCTGCTTTAAAATGTTGTTGTGAACTATACTTCATTAATATGCAGAGCTTTACTTAAGCATGCTGGCGTTGTTGGAGCTGTTATCCTGCTGTCTCCTCTTTCTCGTAATGTAACAAGAAGAGGGACGAAATAGGAGAAGGAAACACTCAGAAAGGAATCAGATTAATCAAGTCTGGAATCGTTTTACAATTATTGATGTGCAGCTCTTTGGACTCACCTTACGAACTGTTTAACAGATACTGGAAACACAAGGTCTTGTCCTTTTTGGCTGCTTAGATTAGTGGACAATTTTAGTGCCAACAGAAATAAATAAATTTACTATTTTAATGTTTTATTAAAGCTCTTTGAAATACTTTTTCCAAGTGGATCAAATCAACCAAATTACATTTTTGGTAGGGGTTTGCAAGTTTTAACATCTATCCAACACCAAGTAAATATAGGACCAACGATACAAAGACTATACCTTTTTATGAGAAAATGGAAGGTCATAAATTATTTTGTGATCAAATGAAAAGGAGAGAGCAAGATTTAAGTTAAAAAGGATAAACAAACCTATTTGTGAATCAATATTAGTTCTCTTCCATATTTATTTTCACAAACATTTGTGTTTTGTTATGTTTTCACCTTGTTTGATTGTTGATATAAGGAATACATTTTTGGACTCAAAAAAATTTGGGAAAATAACAAAAATATTTGAACTAGGGACAGTGGTAGTTTTTACTTTTCACGTGTTAATTTTGCACTATTGACTTGATTTTGCTCAAATATTTGTGTAATTGTAACTAAGTTAGTTATTAAACAATATATTTTGGTTCATCTAATGTCCCACTGTGCTGTGTTTTATTGCAGTTATTTACATGATCAACAAATGTAAGGCAAAATCCCTTAAAGATCTTCCATCATCCATCCATCATCTTCCGCTTATCCGAGGTCGGGTCGCGGGGGCAGCAGCCTAAGAAGGGAAGCCCAGACTTCCCTCTCTCCAGCCACTTCGTCTAGCTCTTCCCGGGGGATCCTGAGGCGTTCCCAGGCCAGCCGGGAGACATAGTCTTCCCAACATGTCCTGGGTCTTCCCCGTGGCCTCCTACCAGCTGGACGTGCCCTAAACACCTCCTTAGGGAGGCGTTCGGGTGGCATCCTGACCAGATGCCCGAACCACCTCATCTTGCTCCTCTCGATGTGAAGGAGCAGCGGCTTTACGTTGAGCTCCTCCCGGATGGCAGAGCTTCTCACCCTATCTCTAAGGGAGAGCCCCGCCACAAACTAATTTCGGCCGCTTGTACCCGTGATCTTATCCTTTCGGTCGTGACCCAAAGCTCATGACCATAGGTGAGGATGGGAAAGTAGATCGACCAGTAAATTGAGAGCTTTGCCTTCCGGCTCAGCTCTTTCTTCACCACAACGGATCGATACAACGTCCGCATTACTGAAGACGCCGCACCGATCCGCCTGTCGGTCTCACCATCCACTCTTCCCCCACTCGTGAACAAGACTCCTAGGTACTTGAACTTGAGCTGAAGATCCCGGCCAGATGAAGCCATCAGGACTACATCATCTGCAAAAAGCAAAGACCCAATCCCGTGGCCACCAAACCCGATCCCCTCAACGCCTTGGCTGCGCCTACAAATTCTGTCCATAAAAGTTATGAACAGAATCGGTGACAAAGGACAGCCTTGGCGGAGTCCAACCCTCACTGGAAACGTGTCCGACCCACTGCCAGCAATGCGGACCAAGCTCTGACACTGGTCATACAGGGAGCGGACTGCCACAATAAGACAGTCCGGTACCCCGTACTCTCTGAGCACTCCCCACAGGACTTCCCGAGGGACACGGTCGAATGCCTTCTCCAAGTCCACAAAGCACATGTAGACTGGTTGGGCAAACTCCCATGCACCCTCAAGAACCCTGCCGAGAGTATAGAGCTGGTCCACAGTTCCACGACCAGGACGAAAACCACACTCCTGAATCCGAGGTTCGACTATCCGGCGAAGCCCCCTCTCCAGTACACCTGAATAAACCTTACTGGGAAGGCTGAGGAGTGTGATCCCACGATAGTTGGAACACTCCCTCCGGTCCCCCTTCTTAAAGAGAGGGACCACCACCCCGGTCTGCCAATCCAAAGGTACCGCCCCAGATGTCCACGCAATGCTGCAGAGTCTTGTCAACCAAGACAGGCCCACAGCATCCAGAGCATTAAGGAACTCCGTGCGGATCTCATCCACCCCCGGGGCCTTGCCGCCGAGGAGCTTTTTAACTACCTCAGCAACCTCAGCCCCAGAAATAAGAGAGCCCACCACAGAATCCCCAGGCACCGCTTCCTCAAAGGAAGACGTGTTGGTGGGAGGTCTTCGAAGTATTCCCTCCACCGATCCACCACATCCACAGTCGAAGTCAGCAGAACACCATCCGCACCATACACGGTGTTGATAGTGCACTGCTTCCCCTTCCTGAGGCGGCGTATAGTGGTCCAGAATCACTTCGAAGCCGTCCGGAAGTCGTTTTCCATGGCTTTCCCGAACTCTTCCCATGTCCGAGTTTTTGCCTCCGCGACCGCTAAAGCTGCACACCGCTTGGCCCGTCGGTACCCGTCCACTGCCTCCGGAGTCCTATGAGCCAAAAGAACCCGATAGGACTCCTTCTTCAGCTTGACAGCATCCCTCACTGCTGGTGTCCACCAAAGGGTTCTGGGATTACCGCCACGACAGGCACCAACAACCTTGCGGCCACAGCTCCAATCAGCCGCCTCGACAATAGAGGTTCGGAACATGGTCCACTCGGACTCAATGTCCCACACCTCCCTCGTGACATGTTCAAAGTTCTCCCGGAGGCGTGAATTGAAACTCTCTCTGACAGGAGACTCTGCCAGACGTTCCCAGCAGACCCTCACAATGCGCTTGGGCCTGCCAGGTCTGTCCGGCATCCTCCCCCACCATCGCAGCCAACTCACCACCAGGTGGTGATCGGTAGACAGCTCCGCCCCTCTCTTCACCCGAGTGTCCAGAACATGAGGCCGCAAATCCGATGACAGAACTACAAAGTCGATCATGGAACTGCTGCCTAGGGTGTCCTGGTGCCAAGTGCACATATGGACACCCTTATGTTTGAACATTGCGTTTGTTATGGACAATCCGTGACGAGCACAAAAGTCCAATAACAAAACACCACTCGGGTTTTAGAACCGGGCGACCATTCTTCCCGATCACGCCTCTCCAGGTTTCACTGTTGTTGCCAACATGAGCGTTGAAGTCCCCCAGTAGGACAAGGGAATCACCCGGGGGAGCACTTTCCAGTACTCCCTCGAGTGTACCCAAAAAGGGTGGGTATTCTGAACTGCTGTTTGGTGCGTAAGCACAAACAACAGTCAGGACCCGTCCCCCCACCCGGAGGCAAAGGGAAGCTACCCTCTCGTCCACTGGGTTGAACTCAAACGTGCAGGCTTTGAACCGGGGGGCAACGAGAATTGCCACCCCAGCCCGTCGCCTCTCACTGCCGGCAACGCCAGAGTGGAAGAGGGTCCAGTCCCTCTCGAGAGAACTGGTTCCAGAGCCCTTGCTGTGCGTCGAGGTGAGTCCGACTATATCCAGCCGGAACTTCTCTACCCCGCGGACTAGCTCAGGATCCTTCCCCCCCAGTGAGGTGACGTTCCACGTCCAAAGAGCTAGCTTCTGTAGCCGAGGATCGGACCGCCAAGTGCCCTGCCTTCGGCTGCCGCCCAGCTCACAATGCACCCGAGCTCTATGGCCCCTCCCATGAGTGGTGAGCCCATTGGAGGGATGACCCACGTTGCCTCTTCGGGCTGTGCCCTTAAAGATCTTGAAAAATGTAAAGTATTGGCACCGGTATCAAGTCTCAGCAATACTGGAACTATATTTACTCGGTCTCTGATCATTTCAAAATTTTCAATATCATATATATATATATATATATATATATATATATTCCGGGCGTTATCGAAGGGAAAATGCAGGTTTTGCCTGATCACCTAGGAGACACCGAGAGTAACAAGTGGTAGAAAATGGATTAGAAAGGACGGATTTAAAAAAATTACCATTTAAAAATTAAAAATAAATAAATATTATAATTTTAAATTTTTTTTACTTAGGGTTTCCTGTAGGCCGGATTTTGGACGGTGGCGGGCCGGATCTGGTCCACGGGCCGTAGTTTGGGAATCCCTAGTATGAGCCGTTTCATTGATAATAGGTTAATTATTCAACAGCATTCAGCACCAAAAGACAAATATTGAAGAGGAAGGTTGAAAAGCTATTTTCTAAATTTGAGTCTGGTTTACAACAGATTTCCTTTCAGGCTATTTGGCAGAAACAACAAGTACAAGTCAACAGGGAATGTCAACATTCCTCAGCATGGCAAACAAACTGACAGCTCAACAAAGCACACACATGGCATCAGTGATGTGTGTTTGTGTTGTGTTGTGGAAGTTTCAAATGTCTTCTATTGGATTATCCAACCACATTTTTTCCATTATGTTCTGAACTGAAAGCGATATTTTTTGTTATAGGATTGTTTCCATCATAGCAAAATGATTAAAACGATGACTACAAATAATTTGTGGACAATATTGTTATCGCCGTCTCACCTTTACTTATACTGTAAATGAAGTCCATGCACCGGTCTTTCTGGATAAAAATATCCATCACTTCCTGGTAAAAGTCCTCCTTCACTTCCTTCAGTTTTAAAAGTCTTATAAGAGTTCAATAAGTTGCAGCGATTAGCAGAGCTCCTGCTCTCATTATTTCCACAAAATTCTAGCTGCTGTTTGGCAAGGAAGCAGGTCGCATTGATGACATCTTTTAAAATCTCTCGGTTCCCTTTTACCTTAGCATTGTGGACACTGATGTTGAGTCGCCGCTGTCCATCCAAAGCCAAGTCCATCCTCGTCATCCCAAACGTTTTTAGCGCAATCTAGCTTTGAATATGAGCTACCGACCGCTCATGTTTGGTGAGGCTTTTTTGCAAATTATTTAGGTCACAAAATCCCATTTGAGTCCACACAGTTCCACAGGTTGAAAAAAGAAGGCAAAAAAAAGCAGAAAAGGCGTTTTCTTGCGGATCATCCACAAAGCCAGTCTTTCATGTATACCACTCAGTTTGGAAAGAGCGAGTAACTTTCCGTCCTGCTGATTGAAACAAACCATTCAGCTCCGGTGTTGGTCTTCCTTTAGTAATTATCTACTGCTTCGCTTGAAAGTCCACTTTAGAAAACTGTTAAAGGGCGGAAATGTAGTCATCCATGTTGAAAGTTGGGGTGCACGAGACGGAAAAAATACGTGGCTGCGGCACTTACTCGCTGATGCCACTGTATGTCTAGGACAGGGGTGCCCATTACGTCGATCGCGAGCTACCAGTCGACCGCGGGGGGTATGTCAGTCGATCTCCAGCCAGGCATTCAAAAAAAATAGACCTAAAAATTAGTGATCATCAATCTTCACCAAGACGTCACTTAAATGACATTCACGGTACCAGAAGGTCTTGTGAGATGACGCTGGCTGCTGCAAGATCATTATTATGAAAATATGACCGAGAGCAAGGCGAGAAACACTTTTTATTTCAACAGACTCTCGCGCTGTACCTTCCGTCAAAACTCTAAAGGCCGACTGCACATTTCCTATCTTCACAATAAAAGCCCTGCTTCATGCTGCCTGCGCTAACAAAATAAGAGTCTCGGAAAGCTGGCGTGCACATCACTTGTGCACGCCAGTTTTCCGAGACTCTGTATTTAGTTAGCGCAGGCAGCATGAAGCAGGGCTTTTATTGTGAAGATAGGAAATGTGCAGTCGGCCTTTAGAGTTTTGACGGAAGGTACAGCGCGAGAGTCTGTTGAAATAAAAAGTGTTTCTCGCCTTCCTCTCTGTCATTTTTTCATAATAATGAACTGGCAGCAGCCAGCGTCATCTCACAAGACCCTCGGGTGCCATGAATGTCAATCAAGCAAGCTACGGAATTTGCCGCCAATGTTTTTCTTGTAAAGTGTATGGAAGCTGGATGAATTAGATGCCAAAAACCAACCACTTTCATGTGGTATTGTACAGAAAGGACAACTTTTTTTCTCCTCCATTTGAAAATGTGGGCGTTATCATCATTACTGTCTGATTCCAATCAATGCAAGTCATCAGAATCAGGTAATACACCAACTTATATTCTTGTCTTTGTGAAAGAAAGACATCTATATGTGTTACACATGCTTGTATTATCATTAAACACATTTAACTTGTTTACAAAAATGTCTCTTTCTTAAATAAATAAATATAAATGATATATATAAATGAGGTAGATCCCCTCGAGTTGGTCAATTGAAAAGTAGCTCGCCTGCAGAAAAAGTGTGGGCACCCCTGGTCTAGGATCATGAGCGACCCTATCGTGAGGCACGAGAACTGTTTGCCTCACCTCAGAATTTTTTCTCTGCCGTTTTGAACGCTCAGCAACACACCAGACAAGAACGTGCTCTGGCCGCACAGCAGACAGAGAAGTTTACGAGGGATTGCGAAAATTCAGCGATATTGAAGAAAAAATAATCCGAATTAACAGATACACAGACAACATTCACACTCACATTCACACACTAGGGCCAATTTAATGTTGCCAATCAACCTATCCCCAGGTGCATGTCTTTGGAGGTGGGAGGAAGCTGGAGTACCCGGAGGGAACCCACGCAGTCACGGGGAGGACATGCAAATTCCACACAGAAAGATCCCGAGCCCGGGATTGAACCCAGGAATACTCAGGACCTTCGTATTTTGAGGCAGACGCACTAACCCCTCTGCCACCGTGCTGCCCCCTCTTTAATAATTATTTCATTATATTTTTAGAATATAACAACAACGGCCCTTGTTATATTCATTATATTTTTAGAATATAACAAGGGCCAAATAAAATACGAGCAACTTGTGACGTATCTTGGATATTAACTTCCATACAGTCTTTGCTAGAGGAGCCAAACCCAAACAGTCCGGCCACCAGCCAGGCGGCCCAGCTGTACCAAGAAAACAAGCGGAAGTACAAGAAGAGGTTTCTGCTATTGCTGAACAAAGTTGCCGTGACTGTTGACCACACGTTATCAACCTAGAATATCATTTCACAGAGAAAAAAAATGCATATCCCACTCCACTCAGTATTTTTTACACTTCCCCCGACTTGTTGTTTTGCCAAGTTTGTACGGTTTGTGGAATTCACTTCTGCAGAATGCTGTTAATGGCCTAAAGTATCTTTATGTCTTTTTGAAGTTAGGAAAATAAAATGTACTTAATCAATTGATTCGTTGGCGTACCACTAGATGGGTCCCACAGTTTGAGAATGGCTCTTCTTGTGGCCTTTTATTCTATCATTATACCTGAAATATATTGACTCGTTTCTGCTACTGTATCATGAATTTGTCTCCTTTATGTTGTAAACGAGGAACTCTCCAGCGTTGTTTTCTTCTATTAAATTGGATGTTGTTAAAGGCTGCACTATTCGTCATCGCCGGAGACTGGCAGAGAATTATTACTCTGATGATCAAAGTGTATACTGTACTTGCAAGATGAATCTGGTTTCTGGAATACTCTGCTTGTGTTAATCTGAATTTTTCACACGGCCGGATTAACCTCCTGCCACCCAGTAATGCATGTTTGTCCTCTTTGCAAAAGACAGGCATTTTTGACAACCTTATTTTGAATGCAAAATACCAAATTGTGTCGGTAGGGAGACTTCAGAGGCTTTCCGCCGATGTGTGGTGTGTTGGGGTTTGTCCAATGAAATAGAAGATCTCTCTTCCGGAAAATGTTTTGTTTATCTTGTGCAGGAATGCCCAAAGTGGGGCCTGCAATGTATAATATATATACAGTACATACATACATACATACATACATGGATGCATACATACATACATACACATATATATATATATATATATATATATATATATATATATAAATATATATATATATATATATATATATATATATATATATATATATATATATATATATATATATATATATATATATATATATATATATATATATATATATATATATATATATATATACAAACCCTGTTTCCATATGAGTTGGTAAATTGTGTTAAATGTAAATATAAACGAAATACAATGATTTGCAAATCATTTTCAACCCATATTCATTTGAATGCACTACAAAGACAAAATATTTGATGTTCAAACTCATAAACTTTATTTTATTTTTTTGCAAATAATATTAAACTTAGAATTTCATGGCCGCAACATGTTCCAAACTTGGGAAAGGGCATGGTCACCACTGTGTTACCTCACCTTTTCTGTTAACAACACTCAATAAATGTTTGGGAACTGAGGAAACTAATTGCTGAAGCTTTGAAAGTGGAATTATTTCTCACTCTTGTTTTATGTAGAGCTTTAATTGTTCAACAGTCCGGGGTCTCCGCTGTTGTATTTTACGCTTCATAATGCGCCACACATTTTCGATGGGAGACAGGTCTGGACTGCAGGCAGGCCAGGAAAGTACCCGCACTCTTTTACTACGAAACCATGCAGTTGTAACACGTGGCTTGGCATTGTTTTGCTGAAATAAGCAGGGGTGTCCATGATAACGTTTCTTGGATGACAACATATGTTGCTCCAAAACCTGTGTGGACCATTCAGCATTAATGGTGCCTTCACAGATGTGTAAGTTACCCATGCCTTGGGCACTAATACTCCCCCATACCATCACAGATGCTGGGTTTTGAACTTTGCGCCTACAATAATCCGGATGGTTATTTTCCTCTTTGTTCCGGAGGACACCACGTCCACAGTTTCCAAATATAATTTGAAATGTGGACTCCTCAGACCACAGAACACTTTTCCACTTTGCATCAGTCCATCTTAGATGAGCTCGGGCCCAGCAAAGCCAGCGGCGTTCCTTGGTGTTGTTGATAAATTGGTTTTGCTTTGCATAGCAGAGTTTTAACTTGCACTTACAGCTGTAGCAACCAACTGTAGTTACTGACAGTGGTTTTCTGAAGTGTTCCTGAACCTCTGTGGTGATATCCTTTACACACTGATGTCGGTTTTTGATGCAGTACTGCCTGAGGGATCAAAGGTCCGTAATATCATCGCTTACGTGCAGTGATTTCTCCAAATTCTCTGAACCTTTTGATGATTTTTACGGACCGTAGAAGGTAAAATCCCTAAATTACTTGCAACAGCTCGTTGAGAAATGTTGTTCTAAAACTGTTCGACAATTCGTTACAAATTGGTGACTCTCGCCCCATCCTTATTTGTGAATTACTTAGCATTTCATTGAAGCTACTTTTATACCCAATCATGGCACCCACCTGTTCCCAATCAGCCTGCACACCCGTGGGATGTTCCATACAAGTGTTTGATGAGCATTCCTCAACTTTATCAGTATTTATTGCCACCTTTCCCAACTTCTTTGTCACGTGTTGCTGGCATCAAATTCTAAAGTTAATGATTATTTGCAAAAAAAAAAACATGTTTATCCGTTTGAACATCAAACATGTTGTCTTTCTATTATATTCAACTGAATATGGTTTGAACATTTTTATCAGTTTGAACGCACACACACACACACACATATATATTATATATATATGTATGTATATATATATATATATATATATATATATATATACAAAGATATATATATATATATATATATATATATGTATATATATATATATCTGTGTGTGTGTGTGTGTAGCAGAGGAGTGACTGACTGATAACTGTTTGACAATATTCGCTGGTCTTATTCTTCTATTTCTGATTGTTAACATGACACAGTGAGTTTGTATGTGTCAAATGTTTTTTGACTCACTATTTTAGCTGTAAAAAGTGTTTTTCATTCTACTGACAGTGTACTTGGTTCCTTTTTTAAGGAACACTTTAAACATGTGTGTGTTGTTCAGCATTAATGAAAGAAATCCCTAAAATTCTATAAAAAAGGGTCGAACCTAAACACGCACTACAAACACTCTCAATATGACTTATAGAATGCTACAAAAATGATAACGGACCACCTCTTAATAGTGAATGGAATTTTACAGAATTTTCGCTAAATAAAATAATGTACATGAAACTAAATAATGTGAGGTTTGTAATATTGACTATGAACGATAAAACACTGAATATTAAGAATATATTAATGTATTTCCTCACTACTTCTCAAACGAGTCTCGAGATAAATTTTTTACCCCAAAAAAATAAAAGGAACAAATATACAACAAACACTGGGAAACAAGAACGCAAAGGACAAAAATCACACACTGAACCATATAACATGAATCCATATAATATATATATATATATATATATATATATATATATATATATATATATATATATACATATACAGATTTACTGTGACACAGAGAGTAAAAAATATTGCAGAAAAAAAACACAAGACTGAAAAAGTGTTGCTTGAAACAAGTACAGTTTGTGATCAAGCGACTTTAAAATAACTGTAAAAATTGTATATAAACATATGAAGCAAGTTGTACCATACTTTACAGTAAATTTTGAATAGAAACCCCATGTCCATATGAGTTGGGAAATTATGTTAGATAATTTTCAACCCGTATTCAGTTGAATATGCTACAAAGACCACATATTCGATGTTCAAACTGATAAACGTTTTTCTCTTTTTTCATAAAATTTTTAATTTAATGCCAGCAACATGTGACAAAAAAGTTGGGAAAGGTGGCAATAAATACTGATAAAGTTGAGGAATGCTCGTCAAAAACTTATTTTGAACATCCCACAGGTGTGCAGGCTAATTGGGAACAGGTGGGTGCATGGCGTAGTGGGTAGAGCGGCTGTGCCAGAAACCTGAGGGTTGCAGGTTCGCTTCCCACCTATTGACATCCAAATCGCTGCCGTTGTGTCCTTGGGCAAGACACTTCACCCTTGCCCCCGGTGCCGCTCACGCTGGTGAATGAATGATGAATGAATGATAGGTGGCGGTCGGAGGGGCCGTAGGCGCAAACTGGCAGCCACGCTTCCGTCAGTCTACCCCAGGGCAGCTGTTGCTACAGATGTAGCTTACCACCACCAGGTGTGAATGAATGATGGGTTCCCACTCCTCTGCGAGCGCTTTGAGTATCTAACAATAGAAAAGCGCGATATAAATCTAATCCATTATTATTATTATTATTATTATTATTATAAAAATAGCTTCCCAAAAAATGCTCAGTCTTTCACAAGAAAGGATGGGGCGAGGTACACCCCATGTCCTCAAATGCGTGAGCAAATAGTCAAACAGTTTAAGAACTATGTTTCTCAAAGTGCAATTGCAAGAAATTCAGGGATTTCAACATCTACGGTCCATAATATCATCAAAAGGTTCAGAGAATCTGGAGAAATCACTCCACGTAAGCGGCATGACTGGAAACCAACATTGAATGACCGTGACCTTCGATCCCTCAGACGGCACTGTATCAAAAACCGACATCAATCTCTAAAGGATATCTCCACTTCAGAAAACCACTGTCACTAAATGCAGTTCGTCGCTACATCTGTAAGTGCAAATTAAACCTCTACTATGCAAAGCGAAAGCCATTTATCAACAACATCCAGAAATGCCGCCGGCTTC
Organism: Nerophis ophidion; assembly: GCF_033978795.1. Taxonomy (NCBI): domain Eukaryota; kingdom Metazoa; phylum Chordata; class Actinopteri; order Syngnathiformes; family Syngnathidae; genus Nerophis; species Nerophis ophidion. Next base: position 25,709,799 of record NC_084635.1, read on the forward strand.
TCTGGGCCCGAAATCATCTAAGATGGACTGATGCAAAGTGGAAAAGTGTTCTGTGGTCTGACGAGTCCACATTTCAAATTGTTTTTGGAAATATTCGACATCGTGTCATCCGGACCAAAGGGGAAGCGAACCATCCAGACTGTTATCGACACAAAGTTCAAAAGCCAGCATCTGTGACGGTATGGGGTGCATTAGTGCCCAAGGCGTGGGTAAATTACACATATGTGAAGGCACCATTAATGCTTATAGGTACAGACAGGTTTTGGAACAACATATGCTGCCATCGAACCGCCGTCTTTTTCATGGACGCCCCTGCTTATTTCAGCAAGATAATGCCCAGTCACATTTAGCCTGTGTTATGACAGCGTGGCTTCGTAAAAAAAGAGTGTGTGTACTTTCCTGGCCCGCCTGCAGTCCAGACCTGTCTCCCATTGAAAATGTGTGGCGCATTATGAAGCGTAAAATACAACAGCGGACACCCTGGACTGTTTAACGACTGAAGCTCTACATAAAACAAGAATGGGAAAGAATTCCACTTTCAAAGCTTCAACAATTAGTTTCCTCAGTTCCCAAACGTTTATTGAGTGTTGTTAAAAGAAAAGGTGATGTAACACAGTGGTGAACATGCCCTTTCCCAACTACTTTGGCACGTGTTGCAGCCATGAAATTCTAAGTTAATTATTATTTGCAAAAAAAATAAATAAAGTTTATGAGTTCGAACTTTAAATGTCTTGTCTTTGTAGTGCATTCAATTGAATATGGGTTGAAAAGGATTTGCAAATCAATGTATTCCGTTTATATTTACAGCTAACACAATTTCCCAACTCATATGGAAACAGGGTTTGTACATTGTTGAAAAATGTTCTTGCTCATCTCAGTAGTATTAGAAAAGAGTATTGACAAGACACAGTCCTCCACTGCCGAGGACATTGCATTAAACACATTTCATGACCCAAAAGCTATTGTGGTGTAATGTTTTCACCCAAAACAACAAATATACAATTATTAATTTTCTGAGTCTTTGGTGTATGTAAGTCTGTTTTGACTGGAATTTACTTGGCACCATGAAAACAAAAACAAAACAAATGAAAAGCTTTGTCCTAGAAAAATAGTGATCAAAACGTTTCAGAATGTAACATAAGTCTTAAAGTCCATGAACTGTCCTAGAAATGGTGTAATCCCCTGGAGATTTTATTGCCAGGGATATATTGCACTAAATGAGGAGCAGCTTGAACACTGACATCCTTCTTGCATGTCCAATCACAACCAAATGAGTTGGGGCAGCCTGATCAATTTGTAATCATTGATGAACTGTCAAGGTTGATTGGCAGAAAACAACACAAAAAACTTTTTTTTTCCTTCTTTTGAAGCAGGGATTCTCTGAAAATAAAATTCATGCTTGAAAGAAGAGAAAATACATAAAAGAAGACTCCCTGTCTTTGCTTCAGGCTCTCACTTTATGCAGAAAGGCTGACACGTTCCTCTCCATGTTGTTTTGCGCTTGTAAACACAGTAGAAGCAGGGAATGTAAATTTAATTGCGTCTCATGCTGCCCCTTCCTCTGCAGAAATGAAACCGGAGCCTTTAATGTTGGTGTAGCACAACAATACAGTGATTTAACACAATAAAGCTGATGTATGACAGACTCTTTATATCAGGGGTCGGGAACCTTTTTGGCTGAAAGAGCCATGAAAGCCTAATATTTTAAAATGTATTTCCGTGAGAGGCACATACTATTTTTTTTAACACTGAATACAACTAAATGCGTGCATTTTTAAGTAAGACCAACAGTTTTAGAGTATAATAAGCCTGTTGTTCTTTTTGAAAACATTGTTATTTTTAAGTTAACTGATAATAAATAAAATACTTCTTACCATTAATGCGACTTCAAGAAAACGGATGGATGGATAAAAATACATGAGAATGTTTTACATTTTGAACGTTATTTTTAACACTGATTATCAGCGGAATTATTCATGACTCATGGTGTTAAGCAATGTCAGCTAAGATGTATCTGTGAGCCGGATGCAGTCAGCGAAAGAGCCACATCTGGCTTGAGAGCCATAGGTTCCCTACCCCGGCTTTATATGGTCCTCAAACTTATATACTTTAGTTTTGGTTGTGTTCCTTTTTCTGAGGGATGCGTACCGAAACTATACCATAAAGGCACTGGTGCCGATGTAAACGGTAGTAACTGACCAAATAACCAAGCAGATATCTGTGTGTCATTTTGCCGCTAAGGGTGCTACAGCTATTAAAAGCAAGAGGTATCGTTTACACATAACGTTAGTGTGGAGAGGGGCGTGTTACACGCGTTCCCTGCGGGCAGAGTTTGTGCAGGGGCCCGCCATGAAGCAGCCAACAAGTGAGTGGATACCGCAGCTGGAACGAGTTGTCTAATCACCTTTTCCCTTTATTAGAATCGCTGGAGACCATGAGGGGGCTAAGCAGACGAGCGAGAGTGTCGACAGCTGAAAAGCTGGAGAGAGACTACAACAACGATCATTTGAAAAGAAAAGAAAAGAAAACTGTGTCAAACCTGCATCCTGAGACTGTGAAGTACTGTTGGCCGAAGAACCTGGGGAAGACGTAGGAAACCTCCACAAATGGCACCCAACTCGAACGGACCACGAGAATGTCCACCACAACACCCCTGGAGGCGCTCGGGCAAGTGCTGGCCGAGGTGTCGGCAGCGAGCCAGCAGCAGACACCGCTGAGACAACGGCTAATAGACAGAGCCACGGTAGGAGCGGGAGCAACAGCCACCATGCAGAAAATGGGGGAGGCAGAAGACCCCCCCCCCCCCCCCCCTTTGGACATCTTCGAGGCCACGGCGACCTAATGCAGATGGCCGTAGGAAGAGTGGGGAGTGAAGCTACTGCCGCTTCTGGCAAATGAGGATATAATCGTCCGTCTGCTTGTCCGTTTCAGGGTACCGGCGCTGTCCAGAGAGGGCTTTCCTCGCAGATGGCGCCTCAGACACCCGGGCCTGTGTGCTGGGGTTGCGGTCAACCCGGTCACGTTTGCCGGGAGTGCTCCTTGATGGAGGTGGGGCAGGTGATGTGGGTTGTCGGGGCCCCAGCACCCGCCCCCGATCTAGGGGAGACGTACTGTGTCCTGGTAAGAATACAAGGGAGTACATACCAGGCGATGGTGGATTCGGGCTGTAAACAGTACATGGTTCACCAAAACCTGGTTCGACCCAGGGTGTTGAGGCAGGCGACACAGTGTATTCATGGGGGTGTGCACGAGTACCCGATTGTGCCAGTGGAAATTTGGTATGAGGGTCAAAAACATATTGTTAATGTTGCCGCAAGCGCGCACCTTACGCACCCCATAATTTTAGAAACGAATTGGCCGGGGTTTGACCATTTAGTGACACAATGTGTGGGGATGAGTTCACGGACTGCAGGACAGGGGAATATCCATGCAGTACTCGCTGGCGACGCGGATACATCCGGCGCTGCCGAGCGGGAACCAGCGAGGACTTCGCGGGAAGCCCCACTGGCCCCCCGTTGGAAGCCCACGGAGGATTTTCGCCTTGAGCAGTCCCGCAATGAAACTTTGCACGCGGCCTGGGACCAGGTGGATTACATCGACGGTCAGCTGGTGCGCCCGGGGTAAACGCGGGTATTAACCCACTTTGTGATTATTAGAGATAGTTAAATTAAAGTTAAAGTACCAATGATTGTCACACACACACTAGGTGTGGAGAAATGTGTCCTCTGTATTTGACCCATCCCTTTGATCACACCCTGGGAAGTGAGGAGAGCAGTGGGCAGCAGCGGTGCCGCACCCGGGAATCATTTATGGTGATTTAACCCCCAATTCCAACCCTTGATGCTGAGTGCCAAGCAGGGAGGCAATGGGTCCCATTTTTTTATAGTCTTTGGTATGACTCGGCCGGGCTTTGAACTCCCGATCTCAGGGCGGACAGTCTAACCCCTAGGCCACTGAGTACGTTATACAGAGTGAGCCGTGACACTCAAACAGGTGGGTAGTCCACCCAGTTATTGGTGCCAAAACACCGCCGGGAAATGGTTTTCCAGGCGGGGCACTGCAATCCCCTCGCTGGCCACTTGAGATACGACAAAACACTCAATCGGGTCATGGTCCGTTTCTATTGGCCAGGCATCCGGGCAGACGTGCGCCGCTGGTGTGCGGCCTGCCCGGCCTGCCTGGACTGCCAGCTAGTTAACCCGGCGGCTATCCCGAAGGCCCCTTTGTGCCCATTACCGCTTATGGAGGTCCCATTCGAAAGAATTGGGATGGACCTCATCGGACCATTTCACCCGAGCACACGGGGCTATCTCTTTGTGTTAGTGCTGGTGGAATACGCAACCCGCTATCCCGAAGCAGTGCCCCTGCGCTCCATCTCTACCAAGAGTGTAGCACAAGCACTGTTTCAGGTTATCTCCCGAGTCGGAATCCCGAAAGAGATTCTGACAGACCAAGGCACGTCCTTTATGTCACGCACGGTAAAGGAACTGTACGGGTTATAGGGGATAAAAGCAATCCGCACGAAAGTATACCACCCACAAACTGACGGGCTGGTGGAACGGTTCAATAAAACGCTGAAAACCATGATCCGTAAGTTCACGCATGAGGACAAACCTAATTGGGATAAATGGCTGGATCCCCTAATGTTTGCGATGTGGGAGGCACCCCAGACCTCAACCGGTTTTGCGCCGTTCGAGTTGTTATACGGCAAGAAGCCGCGCGGCGTAATGGACCTAATTAAAGAAAGCTGGGAGGAGGGTTCAAGCCGCAGTAAAAATGAAATACAATACGTTATGGACCTGCGAGCAAAACTCCACCAGGTGGGGCACTTGTCACGCGAAAATTTGCTCCGCGCCCAGCAACGGCAGCAGCGCACGTAAAACAAGGGAACCCAGCTTAGAAAATTTTCACCGGGAGAAAAAGTACTTGTACTACTCCCAACTTCCAGATCAAAATTACTAGCAAAGTGGCAAGGACCTTTTGAGGTCACACGGCAGGTAAATGATGGTTTGGCGCTCGGACCGAGGTGGAGACTTACAAATTTACCATGTAAACTTACTGAAAGCATATAGGGAGGCGGTGCCTGTCTCTATGGTGACAGAAGTGAGAGAGGAGGAGGAGTTGGGGCCATAGATCCCGCGCTCCATCTCTTCTCCTCCTCTTCCCTGTCATGATCAGCTCACATTGGCTCAGAGAGCGGAGGTTGCTGAGTTACAGTGGTGCTACTCAGATGTGTTCTCCTCATGGCTCGGGCGCACAGATCTCATCTGACATCATATTGAGATCAGCCCGGGAATTACGGTGCGGTCTCGGCCATACAGGCACCCCAAGCACGAACGCAAAGTAGTTCGGAACGAATTAAAAACCATGCTGGAGTTGGGGGTAATAGAAGAATCCCACAGTGCGTGGTGCAGCCCTATTGTTCTAGTAGGGAAGAAAGATGGGTCTGTATGCTTCTGTGTGGATTATCGCAAGGTGAATGAGGTATCACGTTTCGACGTGTACCCAATGCCTCGGGTCGACGAGCTCCTGGATCGGCTGGGCACTGCTCGTTTTTTTACGACACTGGATTTAACCAAGGGCTACTAGCAGATTCCATTATTACCAGAGTCCCTGGAAAAAACGGCCTTATCCACTCCAGAAGATTTATACCAGTTTGTGACACTCCTATTTGGGTTGTTTGGTGCGCCCGCCACGTTCCAGCGCCTCATGAACGGGGTGCTGCGACCCCACGCTGCCTATGCGGCTTCCTACCTGGATGATGTTATCATCCAGAGTAGAAGCTGGGAAGATCATCTGCGGCCGGGCGGGGCTCACCGCCAACCCGGCGAAGTGCGCGGTTGGTCGGAGGGAGGTACAGTACCTGGGGTACCACTTGGGGGGGAAGGCGACGATTGCAGCCTGTTCACCCCCCAAGACGAAAAAAGATGTGAGGCAGTTTTTGGGACTGGCGGGCTACTACCGCCGATTTATTCCCCGGTTTGCGGACCTGACGAGCCCACTGACTGACCCCACCCGAAAGGGTGCTCCAGATCTGGTCCAGTGGACGGAGCGGTGCCAGCAGGTGTTTGAGAAGGTAAAAACAGCACTCTGTGAGGAGCCGGTACTGCACATGCCAAATTTTAACATCCCTTTCTGTCTACAGGCAGACGCATCTGGCCGGGGACTGGGGGCGGTGTTGACCCAGCGGGTGGGGGGCGTCGACCGCTCTGTGCTTCACATCAACCGGAAACTGTCGGACCGGGAGGCAAGGTACAGCACGGTGGAGAGGTGGCACGTGTTGTAGCCATGAAATTCTAAATTAATTATTATTTGCAAAGAAAAAAAGTTTATGAGTTTGAACATCGATTATCTTGTCTTTGTAGTGAATATGGGTTGAAAAGGATTTGCAAAACATTGTATTCCGTTTATATTTACATCTAACACAATTTACCAACTCATATGGAAACGGGGTTTGTAAAACATGGCCAAACTGTCAGGGACAAGCCTGACATATCTATCTGTGTTGTGCTGCAATATGGTGACAACTTGTCCTGCCTTCCGCCTGAAGGCAGCTGGGATATGCCCCAGTATCACCGAGAGGGACAAGCAATAGAAAATGGATGGGTATATTTAGAATTAGTGAATATATTACTTAGTTTTCATTTTATTAACAATACTGAGGTAATTCAATAACCTGTGTTCAACTTGCATGTTCCAAAATTCCGTAATGTTTGGATGAAATATGTATGTTTTCCTTTTTTGTAAGTACCACAGACTACCTTTCAAAAGGACCGATCCTGTACTGGTATTGCATAATATATGACACAGACCCAACACTACTGTTTCCGAAGACGACCACCTCTTTAACAATCTTCCTGCATAATGGAAGACTAAAACCAGAAAACAAATAATACAATAAAACAAATGTATGCATACAGAACAAGAACCAATCATCATCAGAAAGGAGAGAGCTTCTGCTGAACCAATATATGTCAATAAAGAGATGACGATGACATACACAAACAGTAATTTCATTTTTCAGTGTCACCTCAAAAAAATAGTAAAATCCTCACCATTTTACTTCTATATGCAATGTTTGTTCTAATCATGTTCTTAGTGGTCTTCCTGTGGTATATTATTCAGATAGTATTAAGAGGGCAATTACTAATCAGGGCTTTGATATATACATATCACTATTAAGGCCAAGCTTCTGCAAAATTGACCTTTCCAATCATCCATCCATTTTCTATCGCTTGTCCCGTTCAGCGACCCCCTTTCCAATCAATACATTAAAAAAAAAACACACACACGCACACTTTTCTTTCATAACGCAAGATGTGAATTTCTGATCATTGGTGATTTTCATGGTGTATATTAAACAGCTCAACAGCGATGATCATTGCTTCTCCCCCACTTACTCCCCCTTGTGTTCTGTTGCTATTCCTGTGGAAAAACACTGAGTTAAAGAGTCAGTAAAGAATGAAAAACACAATTTGTATACATTCCATTCAAACCTGTATGCGAGGACAACAATAAAATGCTGTTCCTTGCGGTTTTGTACACCGCAATCCTGATGCGATGTTAGTCTTCTACTGCTAGGGAGAATGTTCATCCACTTAACACCCACATGCACCACTCTGCTCTTTTTAACAAAAAACACACAAAAAAGATCATTCTAGCTATGCTCAGCTTCCATCCATCCATCCATCCATCTTCTTCCGCTAATCCGAGGTCGGGTTGCGGGGATAGTAGCCTAAGCAGGGAAGCCCAGACTCCCCTCTCCCCAGCCACTTCGTCTAACTCTTCCCGGGGGATCCCGAGGCGTTCCCAAGCCAGCCGAGAGACATAGTCTCCCCAACGTGTCCTGGGTCTTCCCCGTGGCCTCCTACCGGTTGGACATGCCCTAAACACACGTATATATATATGTACTGTATGCATATGTGTATGTATGTATATATGTACTGTGTATATATATATATATGTACTGTATGTATATGTGTATGTATGTATATATGTACTGTGTATATATATATATATATATATATACCGTATTTCCTTGAATAGCCGCCGGGCATGTAATATGCGCTTGCCTTGAATTACTTCCGGGTCAATCTAACTCGCTCCCCAAATTTATAAGCGCATCCTTACTTTTACCGCCGGGTCAAATATCGTGACGTCACGAGTGACGCTTCCCCTGTCGTCATTTTCAAAAAGATGGAGGAGTTTAATTTTGCTTTTACTGTGTGAACCCCAGGGGTCTTGTTCCACAGCCATACAGATCACACTGATGGTTGTGATATAAAACAACTTTAACACTCTTACTAATATGCGCCACACTCTCTGAACCCACACCAAACAAGAATAACAAACACATTTTGGTAGAGCATAGGCTCTGTAACACATTTTTAACGCAACATAAGAATTACCCAGAATGCCATGCATCCATGACTCTTGGCTATATTATACAAACCGCTAGCACCAAACCCCGGCCACCCACTTCCCCCTCTCCGTGCGTCGGTTGAGGTGTGCAGGGTTTGGGGGCGCTTGTATAACATAGCCAAGAGTCATGGATGCATGACATTCTGGGTAATTCTTATGTTGAGTTTATAATGTGTTACAGAGCCGATGTTCTCCAGAAATGTGTTTGTTATTCTTGTTTGGTTATGGTTCACAGAGTGTGGCGCATATTTGTAAGAGTGTTGAAGTTGTTTATATCACAACCTTCAGCGTAAACGGTATGGCTGTTGACCAAGTATGCATTGCTATCTCGTATGAGAAGCAGAGAAATGCATGCGTCCGGCCAGCACGCAGATAGAATGGTTTAAAGGTGTGTGGATGACATGTTGTAGATCAGTGGTCCCCAACCACCGGGTCGCGGCGGCAGAAGTAATTTTTTATTTTTTTAGTTTTTTTAATCACAATGAATTTTTTACTGCATGCCATCGGTAAGCGCAGGGGTGAGAAGAGGTTTTAAAAGTATTAGCGTCTACTTACTTTTACTGCATGCCTTGAATAAGCGCAGGAGTGAGAAGAGGTTTTAAATTGATTAGCACCCCGGCGGCTATTCAAGGAAATACGGTGTGCATATATGCATACATATTAGTGCTGTCAACGTTAACGCGATGCCATTCATGTCCCCATGACTAGACTAGAGGTAGTTTGTACAAAAGAAGAGATCAGCACTGTAATCTGAAAAAGAAAATAAGTTTGTTTGTGTAACCCAGCAGAAAAGACAGACCAAAACAAGGGAATCAAGAGGCATGTTCTTTGTTGACAACCATCAGGTCTCTGGTCAAAGCACCTTGTCTCACATACACGCACTTCCAGCACGTCAGGTCCAATTGCGGCAAAAAAATTATAAATGGTTCACATTTGTTTAAACAACCGGTTAAAATAAGCAAGAGAAAATACTGATGTAAGTGGTGCACTATGTAACGTTGTTTATGGGTGTCTTTATTACATTATCTATTAATATAATGTACATCTGTATCTAGTGTGCAGAGACTTTCAAAATGTGCACTTAAGGTCAATTAACTGACAATAAATGACAATTAAGTCGGTAAATTTTCCAGGGTCAATAATTCGCCTTGTGCATGCTTCAAGAGCAGACCTCGGCAATTTAAATAATTTCTTTGGATCTTTAAGATAGAACATATAGCTGCCACTATGATGTGCAGTCATGTTTTCTAACGACCGTAAGTCTTCAACTATACAAAGTATTGGTTAGAATTGTTTAGTAATCTAATTAGTTACTATGGTAATCTAATTAGTTACTATGGTAATGTAAGTTACAGCAGCTCAGACGAGGCACCAAGCAGTGTGGTTGGGGAGCGTTTCCACAGAGCCTGAAATGCAGGTGTCAGGGACGGACGTGGAAGGACATTTTTACAACAAAGTTCTAGAAGAAAAGTGATATCATGTCAGATTGTAGGGTTTTGGTTTGGTTTTTTACGCTTCACATTCATATTTCGCAGTGTTTGTTGCATTTGTGTTGTGGTTTTGTTTGGGATGGAGAGAGGTTGTGACGTTTATATGTTAATATTCAGTGTTTTATCGTGAGGTTTTGTACTAGTGTTCCTAAAAATAGGACCCAAACACACATATTGTACAGCAGATTGTCACAGCTTATATATGTGTGTGTGTGCGTGACTAAATTTATATATATATATATATATATATATATATATATATATATATATATATATATATATATATATATATATATATATATATATGTATATATATTTATATATATATATCCATCCATCCATTTTCTACCGCTTATTCCCTATATATATGTATATATATATATATATATATATATATATATATGTCTTGATTGGATTATCCAGAGAATAGTGCTCGATACTGTGGTAGAGCGCAATATGTAGGTGTGGAAAAATCACAAGACTACTTCATCTCTTCAGAACTGTTTCATGAGGGGTTCCCTCAATCATCAGGAGATTTTTTTTTTTTCCTGATGATTGAGGGAACTCCTCATGAAACAGTTCTGTAGAGATGAAGTAGTCTTGTGATTTTTCCCACACCTACATATATATATATATATATATATATATATATATATATATATATATATATATATATATATATATTTATATATATATATATATATATATATATATATATGTATATATACATATATATATATGTATGTATATATATATAGATAGATATAGATATATATATATATATATACATATATATATATATATATATATATAAATATACATATATATATATATATATATATATATATATAGATAGATAGATATACCTGCCCCCAGACACATTTTTTTCTTTCAATGTGCCCCCAGGTCAAAATGATTGCTCAGGCCTGTTTAAGAGCATTCACGCTTTACGTCAGTTTTAGCAGCTGAGCACATTTGTGCCATGGCAAAATGAAAAAAAAGGGGTGACTCCTCTTGTCATCATTAATACTGCATTCAATTTACCTCAGAAGTTTGAATGACGTCACAGCACAGTTGTGAGCGTTCCTGTTATGTTCTTTGCTCGCCCGCTTTCCCTATTATTTCGTCCCTGCTGTTGTCTTTTTGTTTCTCCTCCTCAGTGCTTCCTTTCTCGACAGGGGACGGCCAAATTGGACACACCTGATCCTAGGTGAACGTATCATCACCGAGGATCCAGTTTGACAAATGGGCTCGAACACGAACATAGCTAAACATGACAAACCTGCATGCCCACTTGAAACACAACCACTTGGCACACTCGCTGAGGCATTTGGTGAACAAGCCAGGACAGTGAAATCAAAACAGCGCAAAAAGGTGTGCGCTTACTTATATTTTGGTTTGAATCACCACTACATAGCCAAAGACACGCTGCCATTTAATACTGTTGCAAAGGTAGAATTTCTAAAAGTCCTGCAAACGTTTGAAAGACGTTTGTCATGTCATGTTGGCGTTTTCTCACTTAAGTTTTGTTTTTGCATATAACCTGTAATAAATCTGCGTATACGGTCGTGTTTATTACGCACTTTTGTTTAAAAAGGTTCTAACTTGATTGTCAGTTAAGTAACGTACAACTCTACCTCTGCCTAGATGTTCAATAGTGAAGTGTCAATACTTTAAAATGCTGCTATTTTTTTTATAGATTTTATTTGGTATATTTGAGGGCCTCCAACCCCTCCTCCCCAAAACATATTTTGTTGCTTTTTGTTATTAAATGCAAAATTTTGCTAACAAAGTAAATTTTAGTTATTGTTTCTTTTATTTAACTTGGAGATTTAAGTGTACATTTCATTTACAATGTAAAAATATAAGAGAAACACACGTTTATTGCATTTGAAAGGATATATATGCAATATTGTAATGTTTTATCATTACATCAATGGTTAATTTGGTCTCATAAAAATAACGGCAAAAATATTGTTTATTGACATTAATTCATAGGGCGATATACCAATGCGTTAGCAACCCGGGCATAATTCTTATTATACTTACTTTCATCAAGTTTTGAGCAAATCGATGACTTGCAGTCCAATGAAACATTTTTTTTAAATCGGTCCTGTATGACATTCTGATGACCAAATTGCATGTGTATCCAAATAATGAGATATTGTCTTCTATTTCATTTATGAAACCAAAAATATAACCTGTGACTAAAATGCAACTAAATAATTAAGTCATATTTAAATTAGTCATGCGCCTGAGATCTGCACACCCTGAATGACCACCTCTGTGTGTCGCCAAAGTATCCACTGCATGAAGAGATGTGCGTACATGAAGCATAAAGTTGGTGCGAGGCCCTGCACGTTCCAACCTCCAATTCACTACTGACACACATAAACGTCTCATATGGGTACGCAGCATCCACCGCTACTGCCTATTGGCGCTGAGTGGTGATCCGCTCTACTCAGTGCAATTCATTTGTCAGCGCATTTAATTTATTTTACCTTACTGAATACCACTGATTTCCACGCGCTTTTTTGTCATATGTGTAGCTATGATAAAGGACACATGTTTTGGAGTGTTTTATTATTCATAGTTTGCTTAACGGTAATAGAATATTGTTATATGATATAAATGACCAGGCGTCCGAGATCAAAACTAGGAATATAATCCCAGAGAAGGAAAAACAGTCAGCTATTTTTAAATTGAAGAAACAATATGATTAAGTTATATATACATACGTATATCCTACATAAACAATGTATGAATACATTAGATATCTATATATTTTAGGGACCTATAGACTGTATCTCTGTTGCTGCAGCAGCAGAGAATTTATTATGTCTTGACACTTTGTAGTGATATGTTGTATTGCATTCTTCCCTTAAATGAAAATGTTTACAGCGATTCTTTTATACAATTTTTTTATGTTTGTCGCTTTGGATAAAAGCGTCTGCCAAACACTTAAACATAAACATATATAAACACCAGAAAGTCTTTATATCCGCTAAAACCACCAATCTGTTTCACTGGATTCAAAATAAAACCAATTTCTGTCTTACAATCTTTATCTTCATCATTTATTCTGAACTTTATGTTACTCAAGTATGACATTTTTAAATTGTATTAATTTAATTGACAAGCAATTATATTATAGTCATACTCTTGTTTACTAGCGGCTACGATTTCAGTACTGCTGAAGATCTTTGCTCCTTCTCAACTCTGTGGTAATATTATTTTCACAAAATACATCCAATAGTACGTCAATGTTAAATCTTACTTGTGAAAAGTAATCTTCCAACTCCTATTTTCAACAGTCTGCTCATTTGAGCGGGAAAATGCTGTCTTTGTTTTCTATCTGTCAACTGTCAGTTTAGGCTGCACGCCGACTCCTCATCACCACTTCAAGATGGCGGCCGAATTTCTTGCCTCACAGCAGCTAATGCTGCGTCTACTTATAAGATGTCTCTGCTAAAACATCTCAACTTTGCCGTGAAAAAGGGCGTACGTCAAGTTTTTGTGCGTACACACGCTTAATACATGAGCCTCCAGGTCAATGCATACGCCAGTTTAAAGATGAGTGAGACTCCAGCTGGTGTGCTCGATGACAATGAGGCTTTTTTTCCCTTGGCCCCAGTCTGCACCCCCACTCCAGGGCCTAGGCTAAGACCGATTTTTTAATTTTATTTTAATCTTCTATTTTTTTCTTCCCCCACCCCCCCCAAACCAGCTATATATATATATATATATATATATATATATACATAATATATATATATATATATTAGGGCTGGGCAACGATTAAAAATTTTAATCAAAGTTAATCGCACTATTTCTCTAATTAATCGCGATTAACTGCATTGTATACGCAAAGCCCAATAATGAATTCAAAAGTAGTGTGTAGTGCACCATTATTGGAATATTCCCCCACATGAACAAAAGCGCCAAAACATTTGTTGTGCAAACACAATTTAAATCAGTCCTTGTTAAACAGTAGCAGTTAAATAGCATATTTTATGAAAATCAACTCAAAAAATGTAAATACAAACATTTAAGCTTATTACTACCACTGCCAGGGTATTTAAGTTATCCTGTTTGTTATGGAAAATAAATATAATCTACATACAAATCTCTGAGCCACAATCATAACATCTGAACAGGCAATTTCTGAGGTAACAGCAGAAACAATTTTTTTATCAGGGATCTTATGTTTAAAAAACCTATATTATAGGTAGTGGGCTGTTTTAGGGAATTTTTGATCAAATTATCCGTAGTAGCAATATTAATAATGTTGTGTTTATTCTGCGTAGTGCACTTAAAATAATTATGACCATATCTAGGAATTGATATGATGGGAATTTTCCGATTGTTTGCTTGGTGCTTTGATAAACTGAACGCATCATATACATGGTACTATATTGTGACGTTATGAGCCAGGGAATAAAAGAACTACCCTACCCAGCATGCAACAGGAGTGACGAGCATGTGCGGTAGCCCGGTATAGGTTGTGTCGCCATGACGGCGTCTTGTATGTTGTGATATGCACGCTCTGAAAGCAAACGTTAAGAACTCAGCCAATACGCCTCGTCTGCATTATTCATAAATAAACAGACAACACATATAGTCCGCTGCTTCACAGGCCGCTGGATGTAGCCGGCGAAGTATTTCCATGCTAGCTAGCCGGTCTAGCAAGCACGCGTCATTCAGTCCAAAACTGAATGACGCATTCACATTCAGAATTGTCTGGCGGTCGAAAGTGATCCCGGAGTGACCACGCTGTAAGCCAGCCATGAAATTTGCAGAATTGTCCGGTATTTTTGCCAAATGTTCCATCTTTACCAAGAGCCACTCGACGCCGGGCGACGCCATCTTGTTAAGAAAAGGCGTTAACAAAATAAAAGCATGTACACAACATACACAAATGTGCGATAAAATAATTGTCGGCGTTAATAGATTGATGAGTTAACTCAGAATTAACGCACTAATTTGCCCACCCCTAATATATATATATACATACATCCAGATATGTATATATACACACGTATATATATATATATATATATATATATATATATATATATATATACATATGTGTATATATATATATATATATATATATATATATATATATATATACGTGTGTATATATACATATATAGATATGTATATATATATATATATATATACATATATATATATATATATATATATATATATATACGTGTGTATATATACATATATATGTATATATATATATATATATATATATATATATATATATATATATATATATGTGTGTGTGTATATATACATATTTAGATATGTATATATATATATATATATATATATATATATATATATATATATATATATATATATATATATATATATATATATATATATATATAGTTTTTATCTACTTTTAAAAAAGGTTGAAAATAGAATAATGGGATCCAAGATGGTGCCGTGAACGGTCCTACATGCGGGAGCAGCATCTAAAAAAAGGAATATAACCTTGCAAAACTGGTCGTGCATAATTATAAAAAGCCTAAATAGTTTATTTATAGTATTTGGATCGTTTTATGATACTTTTGGCTGGACTTTGACGACTGCTTCTTCGAACTTTGGCGATGTCTTCTGGCTCGAAAAGGAAAGATAAAGCAAAGAAAATGGCGGATAACGATACAACCGGACACTCAAACTTGCTATTCAAGAACTGCCATGACTATTTCATCGGTGAAAACAACATGAAAGTGCATCTCATTAGTGAAGAAAATCTCCCTTCCCTACCAGTAACACCGGAGAAGCCTCCCACCAAGAAAGGTAAAGATGAAATGAACAACAGTGACATTGTTGCTACGCTATCCGCGCTAATTAATGCTCGCTCGGATGAGCTGAGCGCCCGCTCGGAGGCCCGCTCGGAAGAGTTGAAAAAGTTGATCCAGGCCAATGCTATTCAAATTGCTAGCGGAAATGCCAAAGTGGAACAAATTTGCAAACAAGTAAGCGAGATTATGGGGAGAGTGTCTGGGCTGGAACGGGCTGTGGAGGGGGACAAGAAGCTAATCAATACACTTCAAGAACGCATCACCGAGATGGAGAGATATTCAAGACGATGGAACCTGAAACTGCACGGTGTGGCCGAGCGTGTGGAGGACAGAGTTTTACGTGAAGAGGTGATCCGAGTTTGCCAGGCTCTGCTGCCGTCCGATGCTGAATGGTTCCCTAATGTTATCGACAACGTGCACCGCGTTGGAATGAAGAAACCGAAAGGTAACAGGTGTGTTTTGGTGCAGTTTTCCTCCCGGGTGCACAGAGCTGCAATTTGGGCCGCTGCAAAGAATTCCTCCTACCTACGAGACAACGGATTACGCTTCGCCGAGGATCTCTGCAAAGTCGACAGAGATGCAAGAATGAAGTTATGCCCACTGGTAGATGAAGCTCGCAAGGCAGGGAAAATCGCCTATTTTGTAGGCGGTCGTGCTTTTATTGAGAAAAAAGAAATCCTTCCTCCAATCTGAAGATACACCTTTCAGGCTTTAACTCTCTCTTGACTGTACTTTGGTAAAAGAAAAGGATGGATAGATGAGGAGTCACAACTCACGCACCAGCCAGTTTTTTTTTGCACTTTCTGAACTTTCATATGATGTTGTTCCCGCAGCGTCTAGTTGCTTTGTTTCTAACTCAAAGCATTTTCTAATTCCAATCGTTTTTTTATTTAAATCTGTCTTTATCTATAGTTTCTCTCAACGCCAGGGGGTTAAGGCAGAACTTGAAACGCAAAGCTTTATTTTTATTTCTTAAACAATGTAGAACAGATTTATGTTTTTTACAGGAGACACACAGTATGAATGATGATGTAAAGTTTTGGAGATCTCAATGGGGTAATGAGATATATTGCTCTCATGCATCACAGCGTTCTGGAGGAGTTGGCACATTCAAAAACAAAATTACAGGAGTCTTATTGCATCATAGTGATTATGGTAAAAATGGCCATTATATTTGTCAGGTTTTTGAGATTCAGAAAACAAACTTTGTAGTTGCTAACATTTATGGATATAACTCTGTGCCTGACAATACTATTTTATTCAATGAAGTGCAAAATAAGATTTTACACTGGCTTGCCAAATTTCCAAAGGCTTATATACTTGTCGGAGGTGACTTCAATACTGTCATTGACAATTCACTTGATAGATGGCCACCAGGCTCTCAAAGTAGTGTCAGCTCAAATCTGAAGTTATTAATGCAAAGGTTTGATTTAATTGATGCCTGGAGATATAAAAATCAGAATAAGACATCCTTTACCTGGTCCAATAAATCAGGTTCAAAAAAGTCTAGAATAGACATGTGGTTAATTTCTAAATCACTTCAAAACTGTGTTACTGTTCAAATTCTCTCCACTCCTTTGACTGATCATAGGGCTATTCAGATTCACATCTCTTTACATCCCTCTCACAATCCTTCAAAAAGCTCATACTGGAAACTCAACAGTTCAGTTTTATGCCATGAAGCAGTTAAAATTAGGATTAATGATCTAATAAAATTTTTTCTTAATAAAGCCAAAACCCAAAATAATTATTGTACTAATTGGGAACTCCTTAAATATGAGGTAGGTAAATTTATTAGAAAATATTGCAGCAATCTAGCTAAGAATAAGCGTTCTGAGGAGGAAAATGTGATTTCCATCATTACTGCATTATCCTCTATACGTCCAGATAATATGTCAGCAGAAGAAAAAGAAAGTCTCTTAGAAAACCAAAATAAATTAGACAAAATGTATCAATCAAAAGCAGAAGGAGCTTTTGTAAGATCTAGAAAACAATGGCTGGAGGAAGGTGAACAAAACTCTGCGTATTTCTTTCGTTTAGAAAAATTGCAGGCTCAAAATAACACCATTGATCAATTGAAAATAAATGATGTGGTTTGCAATGACGCAAAACAGATTGCAAATTTTTGTTCTCAATTTTACAAAACATTATACAATAGTCAATACTCTGAAAGTGATGCTGTTAAGTTTATGGATACCTTAACTGAAACTAAATCAATCAGCACAGCTGACCAAGTATTCTGTTACCGTCCAATCCGTCTCAAGGAAGTAGTGGAATCAATTAATAGTTTAAAAAATAACAAATCTCCTGGAGTGGATGGTATTACATCTGAATTTTATAAAATATTTTCAGAAGAGCTAGCTCCTTTCTTACTAGAAGTATTTTGTGAAAGTATTGATACAGGTGCCCTTCCTCCAACTTTAACACAGGGCCTTATTACCCTTATACCCAAGCCAAACAAAGATTTACTAATCATTGATAATTGGCGTCCAATTAGCCTTCTAAACAATGACTATAAAATTGTAGCTATTATTTTTGCTAAACCGTTAAAATTGGTTCTGGATGACATAATTGATGAGACACAGTCAGGTTTAATGAGTGGAAGACACATATCTAATAATATCAGGCTTGTACTTGACATTCTGGATTACCCAGAGGTCATTAATGAAGAAGGCTTCCTTCTTTTCCTGGACTTTTACAAAGCTTTTGACTCGATCGAACATGAATTTATATTCAGGACACTTGAGAAATTTGGCTTTGGCAATTTTTTCCGCAAAACAATTAAGACTTTGTACTGCAATGGTAATAGTTCTATAAAGCTCAAATCTGGTACATCTCCAAGATTCGAGTTAAAACGTGGGATACGGCAAGGTTGTCCTATTTCTCCATATTTATTTCTGTTAGCCACCCAACTGTTATCGGTTCATATAAAAACTAGTCATTTAAAGGGGATTTCTGTATTAGACAGAGAAATAATTATCAGCCAACTGGCTGACGACACAACACTCTTTTTGAAAGACTCTTCTCAAATTCCCCTAGCTTTGGATGTGATTCATGTTTTTTCCTTGGTTTCTGGTCTCCGTCTAAATGTGAATAAATGTGAACTAATGGCTGTGAAGAGATGTGAAATTATGTCTGTATCTCAAATTCCAGTTAAGGATAGTATTAATTACCTAGGAATACATATCACTAAAAATCTAAACTCTAGATCGGCATTGAACTTCAATCCAATTGTAGAAAAAAACTAAGAAAAGATTTAACCAATGGCTACAGAGAGATTTATCCTTAAAAGGCAGAACCTTACTTTCCAAAGCAGAAGGTATCTCCAGGCTTACGTATGCAGCTATTTCTTTAGATGTTAACCAAAAAATATGTAAAACTATTGACAAAATACTGATTGACTTTATTTGGAAAAACAAAATTCATTATATTAAGAAATTTGTTATAATGAACAATTACAATCAGGGTGGTCTAAACTTTCTTGACTTCACTACACTAAACAACACCTTTAAAATTAATTGGATAAGACACTACTTGAAAGACCCTACCTCAATTTGGAACTTTATTTCTCATCATGTATTCTCTAACCTTGGAGGCCTAAAATGTTTGCTATTGTGTAATTATAACATTGACAGGATTCCTGTTGCGCTCTCAAACTTCCACAAACAAGCCCTTCTAGCATGGTCTCTTGTATACAAGCACAATTTTTCACCTACCAAATATTTCATCTGGAACAATAAAGACATATGTTACAAAAGGAAATCTATTTTCCTCAACAATTGGTTTAACAATAACATTATTTTAGTGAGTCAGCTTTTCAATAAGGAAGGTCAACTTTTTAATTACCAAGAATTTCTCAGCCAATTTAAGATACCTGTGACTCCCAAACAATTTGCTATTGTATTTGATGCCATCCCAACAGGTGTTATTATGTTGTACAGCGCTTACACGCCTCCTCTTTCTGCTGTAAAAATTCTGAATGATCCACTTGACACTCCCGTGGGGAAACTTTGCTTTGATCAAAAAAATAACAGAAAAATCCGCAGCTTATTCCAAAATGATTGTGTGTCTGTCTCCTATGTAATTTCCTTATGGAATAATGTTGTAAATGACATCTGTTGGACCAAAACGTGGTCCCTTCCTAACAGGTATTTACTTACCAACAAAGTCAAAGAGATATCATTTAAAATCATCCATCGCTATTACCCTGTAAAGACTGTGATGGTTAGATACAAAAAGGACATTGATGTCACCTGCACCTTTTGTAACATGCACCCAGAGACTGTTAACCACTTGTTTTGGACTTGTGAAAACACTCGATCACTATGGCAGGGCATCTGTCGCTTCATCCTGGACAATATTTATGACAAATTTGTGCTTTACTTTAAAGATGTGATTTTTGGTTTTACACTGTATGAACAAAAATTTGAAAAGGAATTCTACCTTTGCAACCTCATTATTTTATTGGCTAAGTTTTATATTCATAAATGTAAGTTTCTTAATACCCGTCCTATCTTTTGTGCCTTTAAAAAAGATCTGGAACTTTACATTAAAACGCTCTCTACCTCTAACAACAAAAAAGCTGTGAAAACGATGATGCTGTGTTCCAAATTTAAGTTGTTTGATGAATCTGAATAAGCCTACGGCTTTGCTTTTTGTTTATTATTTATATATATATATGTTTGTATTCTTTTTTTATTATTTTGAACTTACAACCCCCTGGCGCTGTTTTGTACTGTTATCATAATGTTTTATAATGTTGTATATTGTTGTTTGTCTTACTGTTTGTAATTGTTGAACTTTATAAATAAACCTTTAAAGAAAAAAAAATAAGAAAAAAAATAGAATAATGGAGGCAACTTAGCTCCACCCATACACGATTACACGATGACGACACGTCTCGCGATATTTGGTGAAAGTATATATAAAGGATATCCCTCCTCCCTGTCCTTTCTTTCTTCATCTAGCGGTGACGGTGCAACAGTAATCGGTCGTCCCAAACCGGGTTCATCCGACACCATCACCAAGCAAACTGAGCAGCGCTCAACCTCCAGCTGAACAACATGCCTCCCAAATTCGATCCCAACGAGGTTAAAATTGGTATGTTTATACTGTAGAGTGGTGCTTAAAGCAGGCGCTTTCGAGACAGTCAAGATGGCGTCGCTACGTGTTGGCCACCCCACGGCGGGTTTGCAACGGTAATATTTGGGTCTCAAATGTGATGAAAACGCCGATATATGTTCGTGTTGAAAAGTGTGGTGGCGGTCGAGCCACCGTTGTTGTATCAATATTTAACGCATAGGATGAATGACACGTGGTTGACACATGCTAGCGGCTAAGCATTAGCTGATGGGATTTCATTTGAGTTGGGGGACATGCAGACCTTTCAAACGTTGACTAACGAGAACCCGTTTACTAATAAACCGTCTTTAGCTGTTTAAAAGTATGTCCTGGACAAGCAACGTGACAATAAAAGTCAGCAGTCTCCAGTACGACACAGGCCCGTTTCCGGCCCATCGTATGGTTGTCGGTGTGTCCTTACACTATCTTGAAAAAGTAATTTCATCATTTCATGTTGTGTTGAATGCTGTATACCCAATTAATTTTTTACTACATTGGTCACATCGTAATGTTGTGCTGCTAAGAGTTCAACGTATATAATTTTTTTTAAGGTCTTCATTACATTAGATATAAGGTGTTAAAGGTAGGGCTGGGCAATATGGCCTTTTTTTAATAGCTCGATATTTTTAGGCCATATCATGATGCACGATATACATCTTCATATGATGCCTTAGACTTGAAGTAACACTTGATCTAATCCCAGCAGTATGATGCTTCTCTTTCTACATTTAAACATTCTGGTTCGTACTGCATTAATTTATGCTCATTTTAAACTTTCATGCAGAGAGGGAAATCACAACAGTCAATTGACCAAAAGTGTATTTATTAAACAGTTATTATGCAGTGGCACAAACATTCATGTCATTTCCAAAACAAAAGTGCAAGATTGTCAGACATTTAAAAACAAGCTATTTGTGCACTTTGGTGCATATCACTTAGATGACATATCAAAACACTAAATTAAGTTTTGTACAAAATGCCACTACAATAGAAAAAAAAGTGCACTTTTGTGCATGATGTCACAAGATATTTCAATAAGTGCCACAAAATTGAGCTGCATATCAAATAGTATATGTCCTACGGTGTTGATGTGGAAATGGTTGCTTTGACATTTTTTGGTTGTGGCACCGAACGGAGATGTTGAAATGCACAGTTTGAAGCACTCTTCATTCTTTTCAAATGATGCTACAATTTAATAGTGCTGCTACTTTTGGTAGCAAGGCTTCTGTCACATAAATGTTCAACATATTCCTGCTTGAAGCCAAACCACCGCCAGACGATGAACCCCGTGCTGTTTTTCTTTGGAATTAATTCTTCATCCATTTGTTACCGGATTTGCACTGTCTCTCTCGTATTACCACGCGCACCGGACCGTTAGCATCACAGCTAATGTTACCAATGTCGCTACCTCTCTGCTCGGGGAGGTCGTGTGACGTTGCACACGTGACATATGTAAGAGGGTGCACTTGTTTAATGTCTCTGAAGGAGAGAGAAGAGTGGAAAACGCATGCGGTTTAATTCCCGCAGCCAAAAGCAATCGCGTGAGAACTTATACTCTAATATCATGATATAGTCATTTGCTATATCGTACAGCGACAAACCCGCGATATATCTTGTATATCTATATGTCGCACAGTCCTAGTTAAAGGTTTAAATATAAGGTGTTAAAGGTTGAAACCGGTCAATGCTATCTATTATATAATATCTATTCAAGCTATTAATAGTTTGAATAGATCCATCCATCCATTTTCTACCGCTTATTCCCTTTTGGGGTCGCGGGGGGCGCTGGCGCCTATCTCAGCTACAATCGGGCGGAAGGCGGGGTACACCCTGGACAAGTCGCCACCTCATCGCAGGGCTAACACAGATAGACAGACATTACACTCACATTCACACACTAAGGCCAATTTAGTGTTGCCAATAATGCAAAAAACAAACTTTTCATGGATAAAACATGGTAATCAAACCAGATGCTGCTTGCCTCACTTCACAATTCTACTTGAGGGATTTGTGATACTCATGATCGCGCTTGTGCTATAAATTTAAAAGGATGATACAAATTGATTGTATATTGTGAATGTAATTTAACATCCTACTGCCATTTACAATGCTGTGTTAATGCAAGTATGTATGTTTTCTTTGTCTTTCAGTGTACATGAGATGCACCGGAGGAGAAGTTGGTGCCACCTCTGCCCTGGCCCCCAAAATTGGACCCCTGGGCCTGGTGAGATTTTTAATTATGTAGCCGTAAACAAAGCAGCCTCCCGCCACTATGGCAGTCTTCAACGTGACTGACTATAATCCAGTGGAGGCTCAGAGTGACCCGGCTTTTAGGAAACGGAACTGCCCAAACAAGTGGGCAACTCTGTGCCGTAAAGTCAGGAACATTATTAGTAAAATGAAAATGGTCTTTTTGCCTGTTAAGTATATGTGCAACCTGTTTAAGTTGGTACAGTCTGTCAGTCAACTCAAGTACCAGTCCGTGTTCATGAAAAAAAGGGCTCACTTACACATGCGGCCGTTGTTAGTAGGGTTGTACAATATACTGGTACTCATAAACTAGAAAAGAGGTACTACACTGCCTTTGAAAAAAACTGGGGTAATGAGTCCATACGCAGAGCACTTAAATGTGGAAATGGTCTGAGGCGAAGAGAGGGAGTGATTGTATTTTGGCTTAAATTAAGTGATAAAGGTGAAGCTCTAAACACTCTTCAAGTGGTGTTTTTAAAACAAGTTTGGCGATAAAACGTTACTATTGTTGTAGTGCAGTGGTTCGCAACCTTTTTTCAGTGATGTACCCCCTGTGAACAGTTTTTTAATTCAAGTGCCCCCTAATCAGAGCAAAGCATTTTTGGTTGGGAAAAAAAGAGATAAAGAAGCAAAATACAGCGCTATGTCATCAGTTTTTGATTTATTAATTTGTTAATTTGTATAACAGTGCAAAATATTGCTCATTAGTAGTGGTCTTTCTTGCACTATTTGGAAAAAAAGAAATAAATAACTAAAAACTTGTTGGAAAATAAACAAGTGATTCAATTATAAAGATTTTTACACATAGAAGTAATCATCAACTTAAAGTGCCCGCTTTATTCATGAACGTAATTCTAAACATTTGTTCACAAAAAAAATACATTTTCAACATTATTTTTGGAACATGTCCACAAAAAAATCTAGCTGTCAACACTGAATATTGCATTGTTGCATTTATTTTCAGTTTATGAACTTACATTCATGTTTTGTTGAAGTGTTATTCAATAGATAGATTTATAAAGGATTTTTGAAATGTTGCTATTTTTAGAATATTTAAAAAATAATCTCACGTACCCCTTGGCATACCTTCAAGTACCCCCATTTGAGAACCGCTGTTGTAGTGTGATGCATGTCTATGCACTGCAATTTTGACTTGACAAGAAAACGAGGTCGCTGATGTAGTGAAAAAGTTCCTCAGTGGCAAGGCTCCAGGGGTGGATGAGATCCGCCCGGAGTTCCTTAAAGCTCTGGATGCTGTGGGGCTGTCTTTGTTGACAAGACTCTGCAGCATCGCATGGACATCGGGGGCAGTACCTCTGGATTGGCAGACCGGGGTGGTGGTTCCTCTTTTTAAGTAGGGGGACCGGAGGGAGTGTTCCAACTATTGTTGGATCACACACTTCAGCCTTCCCGGTAAGGTTTATTCAGGTGTACTGGTGAGGAGGCTACGCCAGATAGTCAAACCTCGCATTCAGGAGGAACAATGTGGTTTCGTCCTGGTCGTGGAACTGTGGACCAGCTCTATACTCTCGGCAGGGTTCTTAAGGGTGCACAGGAGTTTGCCCAACCAGTCTACATGTGCTTTCTGGACTTGGAGAAGGCATTCGACCGGGTCCCTCGGCAAGTCCTGTGGGGTGTGCTCAGAGAGTATGGGGTATCGGACTGTCTTATTGTGGCGGTCGGCTCCCTGTATGAGCAGTGCCAGAGCTTGGTCCGCATTGCCGGCAGTAAGTCGAACACATTTCCAGTGAGGGTTGGACTCCGCCAAGGCTGTCCTTTTGTCACAGATTCTGTTCATAACTTTTATGGACAGAATTTCTAGGCACAGTCAAGGCGTTGAGGGGTTCTGAGTTGGTGACCGCAGGATTAGGTCTCTGCTTTTTGCAGATGATGTGGTCCTGATGGCTTCATCTGACCGGGATCTTCAGCTTTCACTGGATCGGTTCGCAACCGAGTGTGAAGCGACCGGAATGAGAATCAGCACCTCCAAGTCAGAGTACATAGTTCTCGCCCGGTAAATGGCGGAATGACATCTCTGGGTTGGGGAGGAGACCCTGCCCCAAGTGGAGGAGTTCAGGTGCCTAGGAGTCTTGTTCACGAGTGAGGTAAGAGTGGATGGTGAGATCGACAGGCGGATCGGTGCGGCGTCTTCAGTAATGCGGACTTTGTACCGATCCATTGTGGTTAAGGAGCTGAGCCGGAAGGCAAAGCTCTCAATTTACCGGTCGATCTACGTTCCCATCCTCACCTATGGTCATGAGCTTTGGGTCATGACCGAAAGGATAAGATCACGGGTACAAGCGGCGGAAATGAGTCACCCTTAGAGATAGGGTGAGAAGCCCTGCCATCCGGGAGGAACTCAAAGTAAAGCTGCTCCTCCTTCCTCTCGAGAATGCCACCCGAACGCCTCCTTAAGGTGTTTAGGGCACGTCCAACTCGTAGTAGGCCACGGGGAAGATCCAGGACACTTTGGGAAGACTGTCTCCCGGCTGGCCTGGGAACGCCTCGGGATCCCCTGGGAAGAGCTAGACTAACTGGCTGGGGAGAGGGAAGTCTGGGTTTCCCTGCTTAGGCTGTTGCCCCCGCGACCCGACCTCGGATAAGCGGAAGAAGATGGATGGATGGAAGAAAACGACCGCTTCCGCAGGGCACTGAAGAGTCCATGCTTGCTAGTGGCTAACATTCCTCCATTGTTTTAGCTACTTAAAAATCAGCGTAGAATACAGTAGTTGACAGCAAAGAAGTTATTGATAGCCAATATGCACACTATTGACAAGTGATGCTACCACAAAAACAAACATTGATGGATGTAAACAAGATGCATGCCATTGGGTGTTGGCTGCCATGTGGACGTAACTTTATTATAGCCAAGATATACTCGCAGACAGCAAGCTACAAAATGTGCAAATAAAAAGGAAGGACTGTGGCAGCTTTTAAGGAGAGACGGTCAACTAGAGCAGCAGCAAAGGGCACGTGATGTCATTCTCGCTGTAGCTTGCCTTTTTCGTCAAGGAGATTAAGGGACCGAATTAATCTTTAAATGAGTACATTCTAAAATATCAAATAAGACACTTTGAAAAATCTCAAAGTATGTTGTACAATAAGCATCAATTGAAAATAGGTGAACAATAGTTCTTAAATGTATGTATAAAAAACGTTGAATCGTTAAAGAAAATCATACAGCCAATTGCGCTAATTATGTAGTGGGGATGTTGGGGCCACGCCCCCATCACCACAAAGTCTAAATTATTTCCCCAGACTTCAGTTGTAGCAATTGTTCTTTCACAACTTCACATTTAAGCTGTCTTGGCGACAGGCCTACCATAGCTTCTCCTCTCTTCCCTCTCTGCACTAGATCTAGATAGATAGATAGTACTTTATTGATTCCTTCAGGAGAGTTCCTTCAGGAAAATTAAGATCTGCAATATGGATGTAATTTATTACATTACATTTAGCATGGAAAAAATATTTGGGCATTTGTCCAATTCAGAATTTGGATCACTCCAAAAATATAACCTCATTGTCCTATTTCCTAAAAGTTTCATCAAAAAAGTCGTCGTTGCAGAGGTGCTTAACTGATGAAGTTATCCCTGTTCATCTAGTCTCCCAAGAAAGTTGGTGATGATATCGCCAAGGCTACTGGTGACTGGAAGGGTCTGAGGATCACTGTGAAGCTGATCATCCAGAACAGACAGGCAGCGGTATGAGCTCTTCAGCCTTCTCATATTTAGGCATACAATTGACTGACTTCTTCTTATCAAAGACCAAACACTGACGTGTGACCGCTGGCTTGGTGCTCATGATTGTTTTTAGGTTGAGGTGGTGCCTTCTGCATCGGCACTGATCATCAAGGCTCTGAAGGAGCCCCCCCGCGACAGGAAGAAGGTCAAAAACAGTGAGTGACTATGCAAACAAAACTAGCCTTTCAGTAAGCATCTAAAAACAAATGTCTTTTTCAGTCAAGCACAGTGGAAGTGTGACGTTTGATGATATTTTGGGGATTGCCCGGGTCATGAGGCCTCGCTCCATTTCAAGAGAAATGTCCGGTAAGCACAAATACATTTGGACTGGCAGCAAAACGGAATATGTGCCTAAATGATTGTTGGGTTTGTTGCTCTTGAGCCTCCCGCCACTATGCCTGTCTGCTTCCTGTGACATGAGTGTAATCCAGTGGAGGCTCAGATTGACCCAGCTTTAGGAAACAGAGCTGCTCAAACATAATGAACAACTTTGTGCCGCAAAGCCTGGAACATTATCAGTAAAATGTTACTTTACTTAGACCTGTTAGTGTTTGGGGGGAAAAAAGTAATTTGACTTTTTTTTTTCTGCCAGGAACCATTAAAGAAATCCTGGGTACAGCTCAATCTGTCGGCTGCACCATTGATGGTCGTCCTCCCCATGATGTCATTGATGACATTAACAGTGGAAAAATAGAGTGCCCGTCTGAATAAATGCACCAATAAAATATTGGGTGAAACAATCCTTTGACTTGTTTTTAAGCCAACATTTGTAAGTTACGGCAATTTTTTAGTAGGGCAACAGTTGGATGGTTTTCATAACTAAAGCAATGGTTACCAAAATTGTCAAACATCTTCCATCCATCCATTTCCTACCGCTTATTCCCTTTGAGGGCGCTGGTGCCTCAACTACAATCAGGCGGAAGGCAGGTTACATCCTGGACAAGTCACCACCTCATTGCAGGGCCAACACAGACAACCTTAACACACATTTACATGTATCTTGTAAAATGTAATTGTGTGAATGTCTAAATGTAAAGCTAATTGACAACTGTTGTGAGCTGCTAGATATTTTAGTTTGGTTAACTGTTTATAGCTTCTTGGCAATGTTTGCAGTCATATCAAAGTTAACGTCACATCTGGTGCTTCTGAACAATTTGCGGGACCGGTGTGACTAGCCAACAGGCTTCATCTTTCAGTGCCTAATGCCATCCATCCATTTCCTACCGCTTGTCCCTTTCGGGGTCGCCGGAGCTTCTCTGCTGCACTCTTGACAAGTCGTTACCTAATGTTAGACATACTCTTTTCCTGCACTTGTAATATTGCATTCCTGATTTTTTTAACCTGAGTTAATGCCACTGTTCAAGTATTGAACATGTTCTATCACACTTTGCAGCTTTAGGACATTTTAGTTTGTGAATTAACAGCTTCAAGTACATTTCTGCCCGATTGTAGCTGAGATAGGTGTCAGCAACCCTAAAAGGGAATAATCAGGAAATGGATGGATGGGAAGTACATTTCAACCACTCGAGCATTTGTGCCCTGTTGAGATAATGCTAAAATAAATGAAAGGATTAAAACATTTGACTTAATTTCAAATGTACCACAATTCTACAAACTTCAATCTTCTGGTGTGGGTGTAGGAATCTTCTATTGAACTGAAGCCATAGGGACAGGTTTGGGCCACAATTAAATCCTATGTTAGCATATGTTGGCCCATTGCAAAAGGACTCCTTTGGGAGTCCTTTTGCAATGGGCCTGGCAGACCCTATTGAAACTAAGGTTTTATTATTCCATCCATCCATTTTCTACCACTTCATCCCTTTTGGAGTCACAGGGGGGGCGCTGGCACCTATCTCAGCTACAATCAGGCGGAAGGCGGGGTACACCCTGGACAAGTTGCCACCTCATCGCAGGGCCAACAGACATTCCACACCTTCGCACCCTAATTTGACCCCCTTAACATGCTTCAAAACTCACCAAATTTGACACACACGTCGGTATGGCAAACCTTCCCAACTTATTAAGCAACCAAACCCCAAAAATCAAAATTGCGCGCTAGCGCCCCCTAGGAAAAAGACTGCTTGCAACTTCCTTTATGAATGTTGTAGAGACATGAAACAAAAACCTCTATGTAGGACTGACTTATACATTTCCCAATTTTAAACTTCTATGGCAAAAATCAACAGGAAGTTGGCAAAAACCCCTTCAAAACAAAATTTTTGCAAAAAATGCTATTTTTGCCTCTTTGACCTGTAATTTGACCGCCTTAAAATGCTTCAAAACTCACCAAACTTGGCACACACAGGTCTGGCGCAAATTGCGATCTAATGAAAAAACCTTACCCCAAAACTCAAGATTGCGCTCTAGTGCAATTTTTGAATAAAACACAGAAAAAAACTGCTCCGAGGAAGACAAAACTGCTTGTAACTTCCGGGAGGAATGTCGGAAAGACATTAAACAAAAACCTCGATGTGGGTCTCAGACATCCTTCAGCAAAAATCAATAGGAAATTAAAAATTACCCCTTCAAAATAAAAGTTTTGTAAAAACCTGTCACCTTTTTTCAAACATTTTCTCCTCTGAGCACGTTTGTCGTGTCAGATTCAAACTGGCACAGGAGAGAGATTGAACCCTTCTGATTAAAAATCTTTCACAGAGTTTTGATTACTGCTCCGGTTTTGATTTTACGCGCCTTCAAAGAACCCCTGCGCAAAGTTTCCAAAAAAATGTAATTTTTGCCTCTGAGCTGTAATTTGACCCCCTTAAAATGATTCAAAGTGCAAGTTAAAGCTCTACTATGTAAAGCGAAAGCCATTTATCACCAACATCCAGAAAAGTCGAGCTGTAATTTGACCCCCTTAACATGCTTCAAAACTCACCAAATTTTACACACACATCAGGACTGGCGAAAATTGCCATCTTATAAAAAAAACCAAATCCCAAAAATCAATATTGCGCTCTAGCGCCCCCCAGGAAAAACCCCAGACAAAACTGCTTGTAAATTCTGTTAGGAATGTCGTAGAGACATGAAAGAAAAACCTCTATGTAGGTCTGACTTAGACCAGGGCTTGGGTCACAGGGGCAGCAGCCAAAGGCGGGCCCGACCAACGCTGCTTGCAGCTTTAATTTATTTCCACATTTCACGCTTACTTTATCTTTGGCTGGGGGGACAAAAGGCAAAAGATGGGGCTACAGCAGGAGTATAAAGTGCAGTCCATGGAATTAAAGATACTACACCACATAGTTTGGAATCCATTTGGTCTTCACTGTAAAATGTTCTTGTTACGTGGGGTTTCTCTTAGTATTCTACATTCTGAAAAGTATGTGTTACTTTAAATTGTCCATGTGTGAGTGGCTAGGCCAACGTTTAGTTTTTTTTTTAGTTTATTTCTTTAGTCAGTGGTCAACAAAATAAACATCAAATGAGGACAAGCAGGAGAGAAATTGATGTATGTACTGTGATAACTACTAAAATTGTACACTACAACACAAAGCCAATGTTTTCTTCAAATATTTCAGCATATACAGTATCAGTGCTTATATTTTCTGTCCCTAGGAAGACAAGATTTTGTGACCACAAAGAGTATAATTTGTCTATAAAATTGTTATAACTATACCTCTGCATAACATTGTCAGCTTATTAGCAACAAAGGAAAGACACGTGTCTTTCCTTATCTTCCACCGTGGTTACAGTGCATCCAAGTGCTACATACGCTTCATCACATTCTGTTACGGCAAAAAATAATATGTTCACAGGCTCCCCACCACACTATTTGAGAGGGTCTGGCATTTATTGACCTACAGGGGTTCCCAAACTGGCACAAAGGCTCAAACTAGTATAAAGCTAAATAATCACTTAAATATTCAAACAGTGTTACTCTTTAAACTGTGGTCAAAAAGATCAACTATACTTGTTAAATAAATGGGCCTGGCAGACCCTATTGAAACTAAGGTTTTATTATTCCATCCATCCATTTTCTACCACTTCATCCTTTTTGGGGTCACGGGGGGGGCGCTGGCGCCTATCTCAGCTACAATCAGGCGGAAGGCGGGGTACACCCTGGACAAGTCGCCACCTCATTGGTGGCTGACTAAATACTTTTTGCCCCACTGTAGCATGCACTCCGCAGAACTACACATACAGTATGTGATCCAAACTGATTTTTTTTTTTCTAAATAATTGTTCTCCCTGTGTCTGTCTTATTTTATTTTGTCTTTAAGATATTTTTTGCGCAGGGGTTTGAAGGCGCGTAAAATCTGTCTTGTTTTTGATGAATATTGAGGCCTACTGCACTACTGTATTTTAATGGTGGGACTTGGTGAAAAATAATTGACAACTAGCTTAGCATATATTGACCGACATTTGATTGGTTTTTAGCTAAGACACCCTGAAGTCTGCACACGACCCTCAATGGAAAACATAAGGAAGAGCTTTTACTTTTGTTTCAACCCAATTCATGCAAGAAGTATATTTGTTTTATGAGCTCCTAAGTATTTTTCATACCTTTTTATTTTTGGAAACGGTTTTTCTACCTTTTCAATCAAGTTTGAATTCAATTTAATGCATGTTTTGTACAAAATGTAATCAATGGTTAAAAAAGATAAAAATAAGAAAAATAAATAGGAATTTTAAGACCTAAAAACATAATATTGGGCTTCACGGTGGCAGAGGGGTTAGTGCGTCTGCCTCACAATACTAAGGTCCTGCAGTCCTGGGTTCAATCCCAGTCTCTGGATCTTTCTGTGTGGAGTTTGCATGTTCTCCCCGTGAATGCGTGGGTTCCCTCCGGGTACTCCGGCTTCCTCCCACCTCCAAAGACATGCACCAGGGGATATGTTGATTGGCAACACTAAATTGGCCCTAGTGTGTGAATGTGAGTGTGAATGTTGTCTATCTGTGTTGGCCCTGCGATGAGGTGGCGACTTGTCCACGGTGTACCCTGCCTTCCGCCCGATTGTAGCTGAGATAGGCGCCAGTGCCCCCCGCGACCCCGAAAGGGAATAAGCGGTAGAAAATGGATGGATGGAGCTCCTAAGTGCCATCCTAATTTTAAATTGTGCTAATTGCTTGGTTAATTTTTCAAAAAGGCAATTCTCAGCATTTTTAAGTTTTACTGAAAATATTTATTGTAAATTTCAGCCACTAACAAAGATGTTTACAAAAGTATAAATTGTTACTGATACAAACATGTCAGTGATGCAGCAAACAGATTTTTGTGGTCAAGGTTTAGTTTATAATTCTACGTAAAAAAATGACTGCTACAAACCAAAACAACTCCGAATTCTTTCCCAAAGGTGGCATAGCAGGTTTTCATATGGTATGGATCTTCACTGTTGGATTATTTACTGTTAGACTGTATCCCAGTATTCATGACTCATTTATGCAAATATTTAGCCAGAAGCTATTTGCTACTTGCACTAAGTAGAAAAAGTTAGTGCAAGTTTGTCACATTTTGTCAAACACTAAGACATTGGAAGTACAGTATAACATGTAAAAAATAACATTACAGATGGAATCCAATCCTTGAATAGGATCTTACTGCGACCCTGACCAAGACTTGTCATCCAGACAGTGAAAACTTCTGAAGGGACTACTGAGTGCTTCTCGTTATTTTAACAGAGCTTCGACCTGTGAGGAACGTCCTCAATTTTCCACCTCTTCATCTTCCACCTCGTTCTCTGCTTCCGGCTCTTCCTCCATTCGCTCCTCTTCTTCCTCCTCCCTGCTCTTATCATTCTCAGAGTCCGTCTTCTTGTCTTTATCTTTGCGCTTTTGCTCAGACACCTCCTTCTTTCCCTTCTGGCCCTTCTTAAACACTGTTGAGAGAATAAACACCCACTGTCAAATTGGAAACAGCAAAACATAACAGATCTGTCTAGTTGTACACTCCCGCACTTTTTATATGATTACAGTGGAACCCGTTTAAGTTGACGCTACTCGGACTGACAAACGTTGACATAAACTGCTGTCGACGTAACTGAAATCAAAACTAGCCAAAATACTTTATACACTTAGGGCTTATCTAACAGAGTATTATGTCTTGACGGCAATGACAACAAAGTTTTTGTACATGCGCAAATCTTTTTTTCCAGTGGCTAACAATGTAAAAAATAAAATAATTAAATTGGTGAATTTTGTTTGTTGCTCTGACCAAAGCAATCGGGGTTATTATGCCATGTTTCATTAATTTATTACAAACCACAACAATGGCAAAAAATATCTTAAAGACAAAATAAAATAAGACAATAGACACAGGGAGAACAATTATTTAGAAAAAAAAAAGTATGGAATGTGTCCAACAGGGACCCAGAAAGGCAACCTTTTCTGATGTCCTGCCCCCATTCACATCACCATTTTCCTAATCCCAAACATACTTACATGATTCATAATACATAATAGGGAGGACGGTTTATTAAAAGAATTTGAACCGTTTGTTTTGACCTGATGAGGATGTTTTTCATTGTTTAATCAGTTTGGAGCACATACTGTATGTGTAGTTCTGTGGAGTGCATGCTACAGTGGGGCAAAAAGTATTTAGTCAGCCACCGATTGTGCAAAAAAGTATGGAATGTGTCCAACAGGGAGCCAGAAAGGCAACCTTTTCTGATGTCCTGCCCCCATTCACATCACCATTTTCCTAATCCCAAACATACTTACATGATTCATAATACATAATAGGGAGGACGGTTTATTAAAAGAATTTGAACCGTTTGGTTTGACCTGATGAGGATGTTTTTCATTGTTTAATCAGCTACAATCGGGCGGAAGGCGGGGTACACCCTGGACAAGTCGCCACCTCATCGCAGGGCCAACACAGATAGACAGACAACATTCACACACTAGGGCCAATTTAGTGTTGCCAATTAACCTATCCCCAGGTGCATGTCTTTGGAAGTGGGAGGAAGCCGGAGTACCCGGAGGGAGCCCACGCATTCACGGGGAGGACATGCAAACTCCACACAGAAAGATCCCGAGCCTGGATTTGAACCCAGGACTGCAAGACCTTCGTATTGTGCGGCAGACGCACTAACCCCTCTGCTACAGTGAAGCCCTCCAGGAATTCACATTGTAGGACTTTTAAAGAATTTATTTGTAAATTATGGTGGAAAATAAGTATTTGGTCACTTCAAACAAGGAAGATCGCTTGCTCTCACAGACCTGTAACTTCTTCTTTAAGAAGTTCTTCTGTCCTCCACTCGTTACCTGTATTAATGGAACCTGTTTGAACTCGTTATCTGTACAAAATCCACAGCATCAAACAGTCAGACTCCAAACTCTACTATGGCCAAGACCAAAGAGCTGTCGAAGGACACCAGGAAAAGAATTGTAGACCTGCACCAGACTGGGAAGAGTGAATCTACAATATGCAAGCAGCTTGGTGTGGAAAAAATCAACTGTGGGAGCAATTATCAGAAAAGGGAATACATACAAGACCACTGATAATCTCCCTCGATCTGGGGCTCCACGCAAGATCTCATCCCATGGGGTCAAAATGATCATGAGAACGGTGAGCAAAAATCCCAGAACCACTCGGAGGGACCTGGTGAATGACCTGCAGAGAGCTGGGACCAAAGTAACAAAGGTTACCATCAGTAACACACTACGCCGACAGGGAATCAAATCCTGCAGTGCCAGACGGGTCTCCCTGCTTAAGCCAGTGCATGTCCAGGCCCGTCTGAAGTTTGCCAGAGAGCACATAGGAGAATGTCATGTGGTCAGATGAAACCAAAATAGAACTTTTTGGTATAAACTCAACTCGTCGTGTTTGGAGGAAGAAGAATACTGAGTTGGATCCCAAGAACACCACACCTACTGTGAAGCATGGGGGTGGAAACATCATGCTTTGGGGCTGTTTTTCTGCTAAGGGGACAGGACGATTGATCCGTGTTAAGGAGGGAATGAATGGGGACATGTATCGTGAGATTTTGAGCCAAAACCTCTTTCCGTCAGTGAGAGCTTTGAATGGTTGACCAAATACTTATTTTCCACCATTATTCACAAATAAATTCTTTAAAATTCCTACAATGTGAATTCCTCAATTTTTTTTTTCACATTCTGTCTCTCACAGTTGAAGTGTACCTATAATGAAAATTACAGAACTCTGTCATCATTTTAAGTGGGAGAACTTGCACAATCAGTGGCTGACTGAATACTTTTTTGCCCCACTGTATGCCCCGCCCCTCAGTCTCGACGCGGCTGTCTGTAAAGCGTCCATCATGTCAGGTCGTTCGCGGAAGCAAAGATGTCACCCCGGTGTGTGAAATGACATAAAAGGTAGGAAAAAACAAAGTGGTGGTGACTCGAACAGGGCAAAACCTAAGAAATGAGTGGAGAGAGGAGGCCAGCTGGCAAGAAGGCAGTCCAAGAAAGTCAATAAATGAGCTCGTGGGCGGTCTTAGCCATGGTTATTTCACCTGGCACAAGCGTTTGACTTCCCTCCATTTAATGGCGTTACATAATTTTAGGACAATAAAAAGTGCAGGGAGAATAACTGCATTTTGAATGTAGGTGAAGATCAAGAATA
Source organism: Nerophis ophidion (assembly GCF_033978795.1). Classification (NCBI taxonomy): domain Eukaryota; kingdom Metazoa; phylum Chordata; class Actinopteri; order Syngnathiformes; family Syngnathidae; genus Nerophis; species Nerophis ophidion. The sequence goes on from NC_084635.1 coordinate 25,745,170, forward strand.
CAAAAATCTTGACTTTTGATTATTCAAACATCTATTGTTATACATGATCTTCCTTGTTCTGCGTCTTGATACGTACCCTCCAAAGCTTCTCTAAGGGGCTCCATAAAACGCTCAAATTCCATTTCCTCCATTGCGGCTAAGACATCACCTGCATTCAGAGTTTTCCGCTTGGCCTTCAAGGCAAAGTTGTTTGCACTGTTAACACAGGAAACATTTACATAAAAATAAGATGTGTGTGAAGTGTAGTTTGCACATCAAAAGCCACAAGCATACATTTGTTGGTCAAAAATCATGAATGAATGTGCTGGGTAACCACTAATAGAGCTATAAAGTTTGCATACGCCTAAAACAGGGCCACAAAGTTGCGTACGGTGTTTCCACACAATGTATGTGATCTATGAAAACACAAGCTGACGTCAGAAGGTGTGCACCAGTACACAAGCATTAAAAAAACATTAATACCAACATGTATTTGTTTTCTTAGTGTGAAGAGCGTCAGAGCCCTGTGCCTTAAGTTACTTTTAATTTACTAACAAATACACCTAAATATCTCAAAATAATAATAATGGTAATATTTGTGACATTTCCATGGTGTTAAAATCTGCATAATGTTTATCGCAAATTAATCTGTGGCCTTACTTCATCCATGTTTTGACTCTCAGCTGTGTCTTACTTTCAAATTTAAAGGCCTAATGAAATGAAATTTTCTTATTTAAACAGGGATAGCAGGTCCATTCTATGCGTCATACTTGATCATTTCGCGATATTGCCATATTTTTTCTGAAGGGATTTAGTAGAAAACATCCACGATAAAGTTCGCAACGCAGAAAAGCCCTGCGTTTACCGGAAGTCGCAGAAGATGACGTCACATGTTGATGGCTCCTCACATCCTCACATTGTTTTTAATGGGAGCCTGTAACAAAAAGAGCGATTCGGACCGAGAAAACGACAATTTCCCCATTAATTGGGCGAGGATGAAAGATTCGTGTTTGAGGATATTGATAGCGACGTACTAGAAAAAAAAAAAAACGCGATTGCATTGGGACGGATTCAGATGTTTTTAGACACATTTACAAGGATAATTCTGGGAAATCCCTTATCTTTCCATAGTTTGCTAGTGTTTTAGTGAGTTTACAGTACCTGATAGTCGGAGGTGTGTGTCCACGGGTGTCTTGACGCACAGTGTCGACGACAACTTTATGGGCAGCACAAGCTCAGCTGATCTCTGGTAAGAAGCGACTTTTTACCACAATTTTCTCACCGAAACCTGCTGGTTGACATCCGGTCGGGATCCATGTTCGCTCTGATCATAGTAAAGTTTCACCTCCGGGAATTTTAAACAAGGAATCACCGTGTGTTTGTGTGGCTAAAGGCTAAAGCTTCCCAACTCCATCTTTCTACTTTGACTTCTCCAATATTAATTAAACAAATTGCAACAGATTCAGCAACACAGGTCTCCAAAATACTGTCTAATTATGCGGTTAAAGCAGACGACTTATGGCTGTGTGTGTGTGCAGCGCTCATCTTTCCTAACAGCCTGTGACGTCACGCGTACACGTCATTACACGACGTTTTCAATAAGAAACTCTCGGTAAATTTAAAATTGCAATTTATTAAACTAAACCGGCCGTATTGGCATGTGTTGCAATGTTAATATTTCATCATTGATATATGAACTATCCGACTGCGTGGTGGGTAGTAGTGGGCTTCAGTAGGCCTTTAAAAGGTCAGTTACATCAAACTCTTGAAACATGCTTACTAAAGATTAAACTATGCACTGATTTTTTAGCCATTTTGTTAAGTTCAGCACGGCGGACCAAAACATTGTACGAAGATTACACCTCTCGAGCTTCTGTCTCCAGAAAATTATGCCGGATTAATGAGTCATTTTGCGTTGATCTTTTATACCTCCCAGGGGGTGGAACAAGGGGATGGGTCAAATGCAGAAGTTAATTTCACCACACATAGTGTGTGTGTGACTATAAGTGGTACTTAAACTTTTTATGGCAAAATCATGCTTGGCGAGGCCATGATGTAGTGTTACCTGTGCACACTTCTACTCAAACTCGTGCGTGCACCATCTTTTATAAGTCGGAACAATCATTTGTTTTTTTAGATGAGGCCCCTGGTCCATGTTGCAACAATAGATCTTAATGTCTTATAATGACCACTGTTTGATAATGGTTGCCATGACGATGACAGAGGTGCACTTCAGTCAGAAACCATGAACACATAAAAAAAAAAAAAAAAATTTCATTCAAGCAAAATGGAAAGTTGTCATTTGCCAGTCTCTCCAGATTTTGGCTGGCTTTTTTGCATATGCTTAAGCCAAAAGTTCCGGACAGCTTTTTTAGAAAGTTGTGGCAAAAGTTGTATCAACTTGTGATTTTATTAATTTGTTATCAATGTTTTAAATGTTCCTTGAACCCTTACCTTAGAACGCACAGGATTTTAACAAGATGAAAAACAAATACTCTATGAATAATTTACTAATTTTATACCACACACATTTAAACGTAAACATTAGATGGCAATAAAAGCAGTAAGAGCTCCTTGTCAAATTATTCTAATTAATAAAAACTAATAGTAGTGATAATAATGACAGAAAAGAACACCCTCGTTGTCTGCTGTCTGCTCTGTTGTACTTAAATTAAAGACACTCCAAGTGTGTTTTACAAACCCCGTTTCCATATGAGTTGGGAAATTGTGTTAGATCTAAATATAAACGGAATACAATGATTTGCAAATCATTTTCAACCCATATTCAGTTCAATATGCTACAATGACAACATATTTGATGTTCAAACTGATAAACATTTTATTTTTTTTTGCAAATAATCATTAACTTTAGAATTTGATGCCAACAACACGTGACAAAGAAGTTGGGAAAGGTGGCAATAAATACTGATAAAGTTGAGAAATGATCATCAAACACTTATTTGGAACATCCCACAGGTGTGCAGGCTAATCGGGAACAAGTGGGTGCCATGATTGGGTATAAAAGCAGCTTCCATGAAATGCTAAGTAATTCACAAACAAGGATGGAGGGGTCACCGGTTTGTAAGCAAATTGTCGAACAGTTTTAGAACAGCATTTCTCAACAAGCTCTTGCAAGGAATTTAGGGATTTTACCATCTACAGTCCAAAAAATCATCAAAAGGTTCAGAGAATCTGAAGAAATCACTGCACGTAAGCGATGATATTACGGACCTTTGATCCCTCAGGCGGTACTGCATCAAAAACTGACAGTGTGTAAAGGATATCACCACATGGGCTCAGGAACACTTCATAAAACCACTGTCAGTAACTAGAGTTGGTTGCTACATCTGTAAGTGCAAGTTAAAACTCTGCTATGCAAAGCAAAACCCATTTATCAACACCACCAAGGAAGCCCGAGCTCATCTAAGATGGACTGATGCAAAGTGGAAAAGTGTTCTGTGGTCTGACGAGTCCACATTTCAAATTATATTTGGAAACTGTGGACGTGGTGTCCTCCGGAACAAAGAGGAAAATAACCATCCAAATTTTTATAGGCGCAAAGTTCAAAAGCCAGCATCTGTGATGGTATGGGGGTGTATTAGTGCCCAAGGCATGGGTAACTTACACATCTGTGAATTCCACTTTCAAAGCTTCAACAATTAGTTTCTTCAGTTCCCAAACATTTATTGAGTGTTGTTAAAAGAAAAGGTGATGTAACACAGCGGTGAACATTCCCTTTCCCAACTACTTTGGCACGTGTTGCAGCCATGAAATTCTAAGTTAATTATTATTTGCAAATAAAAAAAAAGTTTATGAGTTTGAACATCAAATGTATTGTCTTTGTAGTGCATTCAACTGAATATGGGTTGAAAAGGATTTGCAAATCATTGTATAGTTGAACATTGTACAAACAGGGTTTGTACAATGTTCAAACTCATAAACTTTATTTTTATTTGCAAATAATTATTAACTTAGAATTTCATGGCTGCAACACGTGCCAAAGTAGTTAGGAAAGGGCATGTTTACCACTGTGGTACATCACCTTTTCTTTTAACAACACTCAATAAACATTTGGGAATTGAGGAAACTAATTGAAGCTTTGAAATTGGAATTCTTTCCCATTCTTGTTTTATGTAGAGCTTCAGTCGTTCAACAGTCCAGGGTCTCCGCTGTCGTATTTTACGCTTCATAATGCGCCACACATTTTCAATGGGAGACAGGTTTGGACTGCAGGCAGGCCAGGAAAGTAACCACCCTCTTTTACTACGAAACCACGCTGTTGTAACACGTGGCTTGGCATTGTCTTTCTGAAATAAGCAGGGGTGTCCATGACAAAGTTGCTTGGATGACTACATATGTTGCTCCAAAACCTGTATGTACCTTTCAGCATTAATGGTGCCTTCACAGATGTGTAAGTTACCCATGCCTTGGGCACTAATACACCCCCATACCATCACAGATGCTGGCTTTTGAACTTCGCGCCTATAACAATCCGGATGGTTATTTTCCTCTTTGTTCCGGAGGACACCATGTCCACAGTTTCCAAATATAATTTGAAATGTGGACTTGTCAGACCACAGAACACCTTTCCACTTTGCATCAGTCCATCTTAGATGAGCTCGGGCCCAGCGAAGCCAGCGGCGTTCGTTGGTATTGTTGATGAATGGGTTTTGCTTTGCATAGTAGAGTTTTAACTTGCACTTACAGATGCAGCAACCAACTGTAGTTACTGAGAGTGGTTTTATGAAGTGTTCTTTACACACAGATGTTTGTTTTTGATGGAGTACCGCCTGAAGGATCAACGGTCCGTAATATTGCTTACTTGCAGGGATTTCTCCAGATTCTCTGAACATTTAAATGATTTTACGGACCGTAAATGGTAAAATCCCTAAATTCCTTGCAGTAGCTCATTGAGAAATGTTGTTCTAAAACTGTTCGACAATTTGCTTACAAATTGGTGACCCCCCCATCCTTGTTTGTGAATTACTCAGCATTTCATGGAAGCTGTTTTTATACCCAATCATGGCACCCACCCGTTCCCAATTAGCCTGCACACCTGTGGGATGTTCCAAATAAGTGTTTGATGATCATTTCTCAACTTTATCAGTATTTATTGCCAACTTTCCCAACTTCTTTGTCACGTGTTGCTGGCATCAAGTTCTAAAGTTAATGATTATTTGCAAAAAAAAATGATTTATCAGTTTGAACATCAAATATGTTGTCTTTGTAGCATATTCAACTGAATATGGGTTGAAAATGATTTGCAAATCATTGCATTCCGTTTATATTTACATCCAACACAATTTTCCAACTCATATGGAAACGGGGTTTGTACATTTAAAAAGCAATTGGTCCAGTTTAAACTTTTAATTATCTATCTTCCAACACATTAAACCGCTGCACATTAATAACATTTGTGAAATGCTGAGAGCAATATTTTTGTTGGTAAATTAGAAACGATGACAGCTTATCGTCACACGTCAAGATCGCTGTCATGTAAATGCTGCCTCTTTGCTATGGTCAGAATTGCAAATGAGAAATTGGTCTTTTTTGCCTTACTCCGAATTAAAAAACATACAAATAAATGTAAACTGGGGAGTTAGGACGCCTGCTAAATGCAGTGGTGGGCCGTACATTTCCCACGTAGGCCTTCAGTGATGTCCGACTTCAATGATTACCTCTCAAAATACCATATTTTATGTCACCACATGACCATTGCTGGAGATATTCTACAAAGAAACAAATTTACGCACTACTGTGCATTGAAACACCTCAACAGTGTACAAAACAAGCCATTTCCTGGCGCTTTTCAAAATCAACAAACCTGCATCCACCATTAAAATATATCTTATGTGGTACTGTCAAAATAAACATTAGAAAAAACATTAAACCTGAAAAAAATAAAGAAATAAAATATTTGAACTCACAATTTGTAGCACCCATTCAACGCTGTAAAAGCAAATGGTACCGCTCGTAGTCGGTTGACTCGAGTGGAGGTGGCAGGCATTTCCCCATTTCATCACAGCTGAACTACCTTCCGGGGTTTGCCTACATCGTCTTACAAGATGTAGTTTCTCTTAAATATCCTTCTGCAAATGGCCTTGAAAATATATATCTGCCACCTAATCAACGTTATGATCAACGTTTAGTTCTCCTGCTTTATGGGTTAAAATAGGAAGTATTGGTGATTTCTCTGCTAGCCCGGTATGGCTTCGGTGCAACACTTCCTGTTTCGTTAAATTGAAACTTGTGAATGGATACTCAGTTTGGAGTGACAAGTGACTATCTACTTAGTCTTGTTAAATTCAGGTTACCAAGATAGGCTATTGTCAACTTGTGCTCTGATTAGTTTTCGCAACTTTCTATCAACTGTATGTGTTCTGTTCATTTACAAAAATTCTTCCGTTAACAGTCCCGTTGCTCTGCGGATCTGCATAAAACCGCCAGGGCTCAAACCAGTAAGTATCCAATCACAGGACGCGTAAATGTCACGTTTAACGTGAAGCCAGCTAGAATGCCTTACTGACAACAACTCGTGACCTGATTGGCTATCGCAATTATCAACATGAATTCTGGTTATTTTAGGCCAGCAGAGAAGGCCTTGCTGGCCCTGACCGCCCACCACTGGCTAAATGTTTATATACTACATTATCCAGAAAGATTAGCGCTGTAGATAAGAACCAGAAGTAGGTCTGAGCTTCGAGTGAGGATGACAATTGCTAGGTTTGAGCATTGTTACACACTGTTGTTCCTGCTTCGTCTACACAAGAAATAAATCTAAGCTTTGATTAGTTTGAACACCACTAATCAGACATATTTGCTTAGAATCCGTAGGGTAGTTGCAAACACTAGATGAGGTTGTGATGCAATAAATAATTTGCGGGAATTTGTTAAAATTGCGTGAACTAGGCGCTATTGCCTTATTGCAAATTTCTAGAGGGACGGGTCTTCACACTTCAGTCAAACTCTTATATTCTGAATCAGTACACAAGTTCACTCGGTTTTCTGTACACTTACCAAGATGTTGTATACAACACAAACACACTGGCAGCTTGGGATATTGCTCTCCTTGCTTCTTTTGACACGTTCACCCCATCTGGGAGCTGTCGAAAACAAACGGTGCGTGGGAGTTATCTCAAAACTGCAAAGACGTTCAAGATCACACAAGCTGGCAGATATTTACTTTCAAAGGGAGGAAAACACCATACTGCAAAAAGAACAGTAGCGCTTGGTCAAAGTGAGTTGTCTGGAGTCAAAGTGATAACAACAGGCGAGTAAGCATGTACTGCGTAATTGATAATATAATTGTCAATTTTGTTCACAATACACAACAACTGTATAGATTTCATAGGACTTCTGAGACTCTAATCCTGTGCGACATAGGTTTTTGTACGCCTTATTTTTTGACTAAAATTTTATTTTCCCTTCTTCCCCAACTTTTTCGCCCCATATGACATTACCGCCAATTAATTATGTAGTTATTGGCGAATTAACACAGTTAAACCACAAGTCTACGTGCTTATTATTTCATAGAGTATCAGTGCAAAATAGGCAATCGCGAGGCCCAAAAAAGTTACAAGTGCCAGCACTTTGATCAAGATGAGAAACACTATTAAATTCAAGAAATGACGTAGCAAAGTACGAAGGCAGCTCATCCCTTCACCTCCTCCGCCAACCAGAAACAACAGTCTTCCATTAAAAGTAAAACAGATGTCAGATATTCCTTTGTACATTTAATTTGTCATTTATTTGTATTTTGCATTGTTTTATACATGTAAAACTATAATTATAAGATGTGTTATATGTATGTATATAGCTTTCTACCGATCACCACCTGGTGGTGAGTTGGCTGCGATGGTGGGGGAGGATGCCGGACAGACCTGGCAGGCCCAAACGCATTGTGAGGGTTTGCTGGGAACGCCTGGCAGAGTCTCCTGTCAGGGAGAGTTTCAATTCCCACCTCCGGAAGAACTTTGAACATTTCACGAGGGAGGCGGTGGACATTGATGACACGATGTTCCCTACCTCTATTGTCTAGGCGGCCGATTGGAGCTGTGGTTGCGAGGTGGTTGGTGCCTGTCGTGGCGGTAATCCTAGAACCCGCTGGTGGACACCAGCAGTGAGGAATGCCGTCAAGCTCATAGGACTGCGGAGGAAGCAGACAGGTACCGACAGGCCAAGCGGTGTGCAGCTTCAGCGGTCGCGGAGGCAAAAACTCGGAAATGGGAGGACTTCGGGGAAGCTATGGAAAACGACTGACAACTTCGAAGCGATTCTGGACCACCATCCACCGCTTCAGGAAAGAGAAGCAGTGCAATGTCAACACCGTGTATGGTGGAGATGGTGTTCTGCTGACCTCGACTGCGGATGTTGTGGATCGGTGGAGGGAATACTTCCTCAATCCTACTAGCACGTTTTCCTATTGGGAAGCAGTGCCTGGGGAATCTGTGGTGGGCTCTCCTATTTCTAGGGCTGAGGTTGCTGAGGTAGTTAAAAAGCTCCTCGGTGGCAAGGCCCCGGGGGTGAATGAGATCCGCCCGGAGTTCCTTTAGGCTCTGGATGCTGTGGGGCTGTCTTGGTTGACAAGATTCTGCAACATTGGGTGGACATCGGGGGCGGTACCTCTGGATTGGTAGACCGGGGTGGTGGTTCCTCTCTTTAAGAAAGGGAACCGTAGGGTAGGTTTCAACTATCATGGGATCACACTCCTCAGCCTTCCCAGTAAGGTCTATTCAGGTGTACTGGAGAAGAGGCTATGCCGGATACACTCAACAAATGATTCAAGCCCTTCTTAGATGTGACACATTTAAGTATTGTTGAATTTATTAAAAAATATCTAGTTTTAAAATATACACATATATATTTAGTATGTGAAACATAACATTTCTCATAATTGATCCTATGGGATTGATTTGATGTTGATCAACACAGAATAAATGAGTTCAGAACTTGGAGGTTGGAGCTCGGTCTTTGGTAAGTATTTTTTCTTTTTATATAGCTGTAGTACTGTACCGCTGGTGTATTCAGTGATTTATACCACACTTTGTGAATTGTTTCTGGGGGCGAACTTTATTTTTAAAGTCCGAGTGTGCATGCTAGTTTGGTAAATTCCAGAATGGGAACTTGCTTTATTAATAGTCCACACATGAACACGGCAGTCGGAAAACTGGAAGATGGTTGTGAGGTGAACGAACTTTCCCTCACTATTACACAAGCCAGGCCGGGATGAACGTGAGGAGCAGCGTTAGCGGGGACGATTATTGACGTGACAGTCGGACAGAAATGCATGCAATTATCTTCCACGCTAACGCTGCTCCGCACGTTCATCCCGGCCTGACTTGTGTAAAACGTATTTGTTTGTCAAATAATTGGTAGTCTATCCTAAATGTTCAAATGTTATCTTGTTTTATTGGTCAGAGCTTTTATTCAATTTCAACTTGTCTGCATTTCTGGGTATTATGTTACTTGCGCTCACAACTCAAAATGTCATCATCTTTTGCAGATTGATCATTTTTTTCAAGCTTTGTGCGGCAGCCTCCTAATGTTATGTGTTACCAAGCTCCTTGTGGCAGCCTAGTGATTGTAAGTAATAGGTTATGTGTTTAATGCTGGTACAAGCTGATCTCTATCATTAGCATCCTTTTGATGTGATATATGCTAATTCTCTTTATTCTCTATGTCAGGATTATGAATGTGGCAGTGTAAAGAATGCAGTTTGGAACTAGCTAGCATGCATTTGTTGTTGCAGCATTTTAGGCAGACTCATGGGCATTTAAGGGGCAGTTATCACTATCCATGTCCATATACAGATTGCCCATGGAGTAAGCTACTAAATCATACACACAAAGTTCATAGTTAATGGTCAACAGAAAACTCCCAAAACAGCAGAAGTAGCTAAATTTATTTCACAAATATTCTTCGTCAAAAAAACAGAAGCTAAAATGAAGAATTAAATTAAAATGTATTTATTATTCTTTACAATAAAAAAAAAAACTTGAACTTTGATTTAAATTGTCATGAAAGAAGAGGAAGGAATTTAAAAGGTAAAAAGGTATATGTGTTTAAAAATCTTAAAATCATTTTTAAGGTTGTATTTTTTCTCTAAAATTGTCTTTCTGAAAGTTATAAGAAGCAAAGTAAAAAAAAACTAATGAATTTATTTAATCAAGTAAAGACCAAGTCTTTAAAATATTTTCTTGGATTTTCAAATCCTATTCGACTTTTGTCTCGCTTAGAATTAAAAATGTCGAGCAAAGCGAGACCAGCTTGCTAGTAAATAAATAAAATTTGAAAAATAGAGGGAGCTCACTGGTAAGTGCTGCTATTTGAGCTATTTTTAGAAAAGGCCAGCGGGCGACTCATCTGGTCCTTACGAGCGACCTGGTGCCCGCGGGCAAACGTGCTTGTGACCCCTGATCTGAGCTATCCAGACAACTTCAAGTACAGATTTGAGTTATTCCAGAAGATCCTAATGAACCTGGATGGGCACAAACTGAACACAAAGATACAGCAGCTGAAAATCAAGTTGTTTGCATGAAAGGTGAACACTTGTTGACGAAGCTCATTATCGGATCTTTATTTTTGGTTGTATTGTTTTTGCCTTCATTTTCACCCCATTTAAAGACAATCTATAACCTAAAACATTTTGAACTTGAGAATTTGAGAATTGACAATGTTTCAGGGAAGAAGAGGCTGTTTACTAAATGGCCGGAAGTACATGATCAACATATGAAATGCAGTCATGGGGAGTGGAGAGCGATTACGGGGGGGGTGGTGGGGGGGTGGGGGGGGGCGGTTAGACTGGATAAACTTTACCTCACCGTTTAATCTCTGTGTGACTACCCTCCACACTTCTCGCATCCATTTCTCTCCCCCGTTTCATCACTCAACTCAAGATAAATGGATTAAATTTGATTGAAGATTTTGGATTTTTTTTTCTTTTTTTGAATAGCTAGTACTGTTCTCATGTTTTGTTTTCACTTGCTTACATTCAAAGGATATTTGCTACTAGCATCCCATTAACATCAGATTCCTGGTCTCTGAATGTTAAGTTTTTATTATTTATCTGTGTTTGTTACCAATGGGAATTTTGTATTTGTCTTGTTTTCTTTTCTTTATTGAATGCAGCTGAGATAGGCTCCAGCAACCCCAAAAGGGACAAGCGGTAGAAAATGGATGGATGGAACTCTAGTACATTAAGGCTAATGGTTACATTAGCACACTTGCGCAGGACACAAATATGTTTTTGCAGTTTCCTTTGTGGTGCTGAGTGTTCATTTTACACCACTTTGAGCTATTTTGGAGAACCATTTCTCGCAAAGTTTGCCTCGAGTTATTTAAAAAAAGGTAAAACTGTTTCTTGGTGTGTACCTAAGACTGAGATCTGTGTGCTTTGTATCAAGTACATTTGACATCTTTGTTTGTATAAAACAAAGTTCTTGGTCTGTGTTGGTACGCAAATCTGACATCTTTATGTAAAATTTACTTCTTGATGTTTTGTTTTCACTCAAACAAAACATTTTTATTCGTGTTTGCAAGTAACTTTGACATCTTGTGGTATTATATTCAAGATTGTTGAAAAAAATACAATCAATTTTGAGTTGGGCACATAATCAATTTCACTTAGTAACCAAAATAATTTAATTTTAGCTGTATTTGTTAAAAATTAGTCTTACAAATGTAAATACATTTTGCTTAGTTATTGTAATAATTATAGTTTGGCTTTATTTGCTAAAAAAAAATTTGCTGGATTAACTCCTTTTTATTGTATTGAGAGAATGTACTAATTTGGAGTTGAGGCAACATATATTTGTTGGATGGAAATCCCGCCCTCATTTTAATTGAGTTCATCCAATGAGTAATTTTTTTGAGTGTAGTCGAACCTCAGATTCAGTAGGAACAGTGTGGTTTTCGTCCTGGTCGTGGAACTGTGGACCAGCTCTATACTCTCGGCAGGGTCCTTGAGGGTGCATGGGAGTTTGCCCAACCAGTCTACATGTACTTTGTGGACTTGGAAAAGGCATTCAACCGTGTACCCCGGGAAATCCTGCGGGGAGTGCTCAGAAAGCATGGGGTAACGGACTGTTGTATTGTGCCGGTCCGCTCCCTGTATAATCAGTGTCAGAGCTTGGTCTGTATTGCCGGCAGTAAGTCGGACCCGTTTCCAGTGAGGGTTGGACAACGCCAAGGCTGCCCTTTGTCACCGATTCTGTTCATAACTTTTATGGACAGAATTTCTAGGCGCAATCAGGGCGTTGAGGGCACCTGGTTTGGTGGCTGCAGAATTATGTCTCTGCTATTTGCAGATGATGTTAAAGTTAAAGTAGGTGTGGTGAAATTTGTCCTCTGCATTCGACCCATCCCCTTGATCACCCCCTGGGAAGTGAGGGGAGCAGTGCTGGGCGGCAGCGGTGCAGCGCCCGGTAATCATTTATGGTGATTTAACCCCCAATTCCAACCCTTGATGCTGAGTGCCAAGCAGGAGGCAATGGGTCCCATTTTTATAGTCTTTGGTATGACTCGGCCGGGGTTTGAACTCACAACCTACCGATCTCAGGGCGGACACTCTAACCACTAGGCCACTGAGTAGGTCCGGATGGCCTTATCTGGCCAAGATCTTCAGCTTTCACTGGATCGGTTCACAGCGACTGGGATGGGAATCAGCACCTCCAAGTCCGAGTCCATGGTTCTCGTCCGGAAAAGGGTTGAGTGCCATCTCCGGGTTGGGGAAGAGATCTTGCCCCAAGTGGAGGAGTTCAAGTACTCACGAGTGAGGGAAGAGTGGATCGGTGTGATCAACAGGCGGATCGGTGCGGCGTCTTCAGTAATGCGGACGCTGTATCGATCCGTTGTGGTGAAGAAGGAGCTGAGCCGAAAGGCAAAGCTCTCAAATTACCGGTCGATCAACGTTTCCATCCTCACCTATGGTCATGAGCTTTCGGTTATGACCGAAAGACAAGATCACGGGTACAAGTGGCCCAAATGAGTTTCCTCAGCCGTGTGGCGGGGCTCTCCCTTAGAGAAAGGGTGAGAAGCTCCGTCAAGTAAAGCTGCTGCTCCTCCACATCGAGAGGAGCCAGATGAGGTGGTTCAGGCATCTGGTCAGGATCCCACCCGAACACTTTTCTAGGGAGGTGTTTCGAGCACGTACGACTGGTAAGGAGCAGGGATGGGAATGAAGATTTACAAAATCAGCAGAAAATGTTTTAATCCTAAAACACTGCTTTGCGGAAGGCCGCACCCGAGTGCACTCAGTGCACTCGCCTGCTAGGGAGGTCTGGGGGCCTGCCCCCCCAGAAAAATTTTGAAATCTATGTTAGCTTAGGATACATTTCCATCTATTTTGAGTCAAAATCTAACAATATTCTCCTAAAAAAAAATTCACATTTATTAGCAAATATTTTCATAAAAATGTATCATGTGATGAAATTTATGTATGCAAGTTTACACATATATCAAATTCTTGCACACTTTTGGATTATTTGGAATTATTTGCCTTGTACTGATAACTATGTCAACGCAGAGTAGAGATGTGCGGTTTGCGGTTTCATCCGCGGACGCGGGTCGGGAGAGTGACATGACGAAAAAATAGATTCGGGCGGGTGGCGGTTGAACGATTCGGAAATATATATACATAGTTAAATGTTATGTTGAAGAGGTTCATTTAGCCCACTGACGTGTATTTATAAATGGTTAATTTATATAGGCTGGTAGGTAAAGTGTTGTACCTGACAGCACTTGATGGTACATCCATATAACACGTCACAGACAACGTCACCCTAACATCACGTGACACCTCTGATGACGGATGCAGAAGCAAGGTAGCCGAAACTTGTCAGGTACAACACTTTACCTTACTAGCCTATATAAATCAAGCATTTATAAATAGTTAAATGTTTTTACCCACATACGAAAAACAAGCAGCACTCTTTGAAACAGTATGTGGGCATACTTTTATTTTGAAGTGTCTCGTTTGGTCTGTCGACGGATGTAAGGAAGCTACTTCCGGGTATGGCCAACGAGGTATTTGTTTATCATTTTTTGGTAATTTACTTGGTAAAATGTTATTATTTTTACGTTGGTAACGTGCTTTATTTATTACAATTTTCATGTTGAATTTGAAGGGAAAGGAAGCCTTCAAATAAATCAGTTCAAGAAAGCCATTGTGTCTGTGCTATTTGGAGGGAGTTACACTTTCTAACCTCACTAATGCCTTGCATCGTCTATATTAGCTATATAACAACAGCCAGGTGGCGGGCGGTTGTGGCTTTGATAAAATGTTGGTTTGGGTGGCGGGCGGGTGGATGACGACTTTAGTGATGCAGTTGCGGATGATATAATTGCCTATCCGCTAGGGGTGTAACGGTACACAAAAAATTTGGTTCGGTACGTACCTCGGTTCAGAGGTCACGGTTCGGTTCATTTTCGCTACAGTAAGAAAACAACAAAATATAAATTTTTTGATTATTTATTTAACAAATTTGTTAAATCTTCCACCAAAAACGTTTTTCTTAGTGGAATATTTGATGTGAAGTAATCGGAAACTTGGATAGGTCAATAATTCATAATAACATTGATTTTGATTCAATATTATGTTTTGAGCAATGAAATTTTGAAAGAAAAAAAAACTGTTTTGTTTTATTAGTCAACGTTGCAACTTTTTCTAAATTACATTTAGCCTTTGGGCTTTTTTATTTCACTTTTGTTCATGTTTTTGTTTATTTTAATAGTATTTTTAGAATGTGTCGTGGGCCTTTAAAACATTAGCTGTGGGCCCCAATTGGCCTCCGGGGCACAGTTTTGACACCACTGCTATAGATAATAAAAAATAAAATCAGATAAATCTATGGTTAAAAAGCAGAGCCTGGCGACGCATGCGAATTTATCATAACTCTCTTGCTCTCTCTGTCTCTGCCCCTCCCTCACAAATGTTGCTGCCGTGCAGCACTTTGTTTTTAACCCATTTCCCAACCCTGAACGTACATTGAAAATACACGCAACCCTGAACTTAAAATGCCGGACATTTGAGGCATTTATGAAACTCCACCTGGACAGCTCCGCAAAGAGGACATATCCCGTGAAAAGAGGAGGTGTGGTCAGTCTATCATATACCTTGATCACTGCTAGCATGCCGTGTGTTGTTGTTTTTTTTTGATTGATTGAAACTTTTATTAGTAGATTGCACACTTCAGTACATATTCCGTACAATTGACCACTAAATGGTAACACCCGAATACATTTTTCAACTTTTTTAAGTCGTGGTCCACGTAAATCAATTCATGGTGCCTCGGAGTGCATTGTTTACACAACGTGCGGTGCGCTACTTAATATCTCCGTGACGTTCGGTTCTCCTCCAAACCGATACCCCCGTACCGAAACGGTTCAATACAAATACACGTACCGTACGTTACACCCCTACTATCCACGCATCTCTAACGCAGAGACAAAAACCACCCTGGCAGCGCCAAAATCGATGGAATTGCACGGATCCGCGGAAAATACCCATCACTGTAAGAGGCCACGGGGAAGACCCAGGATACGTTGGGAAGACTATGTCTCCCGGCTGGCCTGGGGACGCCTCGGGATCCCCCGGGAGGGGCTGGACGAAGTGGCTGGGGAGAGGGAAGTCTGCGCTTCCCTGCTTAGGCTGCTGCCCCCGCGACCCGACCCCGGATAAGCGGAAGAAGACGGATGGATGGATGGTGATATATGGTAATAATTTTGGGGTCTTAGGATCGGATTAATTGGAAAAAAAATTGTTTTTTAGCTGACCTTTTGGAATGGATTACTAACAAATAAGGAGGTTAACCTGCATATAGTTTGTGAATTAATTTAAACCCAAACAAACTATAACTTCTTCAATAACATTACTGCTCTACTTTTATATATGTAATTGCGGGGCTAAACAAAATATTAGTTATTCGTTTTTACTTTGTAAAGTGTGAAACAACAAAAATAGAACCCCAGTTCCTTTTTCAAGTGCAAACACAAAACACAACACATTAGTAACAACGAAAACCTACATAAATGAAGCCGCAATATTAATAGTATAAATACAACAAGCATATTACATTAATACGAGAGGGGGAAGCGAATGAGCTTTGATTGACTTCATTTTTCAAGTAATGTTACTGGGTTAGCATGTTTTTGAATACATGTGTTTACTACCTGCTGTGTTTTACTTACAGCCTCCTTGATGATGCGAGTGATAACCGCATTGGGAAGGTTCAAATCTTCTGGCCTTTCTGCCATTTTCTCTCAGTTTGTCGTATTCGCCACACAATGAGTTGACAGTTCGCCGCCCGACACAAGTCTCACAAACTCGTTTCAAGCGCCGGCTATATAACCACACCGACAATGACTCCGCGCAGCTCACTAGCTAGAGCTGCTAGCTAGGATACTTTTAGTCGAACGTTTAAAAACTTACAAACTAAATGTAAACGGTGGAGAATGGGTGTAGTTTTAACAGTTAAAAAAGTAATTGCGCTTTAAAAATTACTAGTTTGGATTTTTTCCCGCGAACCGCCCCGTGCACTTTCAACTTTAACCTCTAGCGCATGCGCATACTCAGTATTTTGTGTTTACAATGGCGGTTACTCTTATTTGCTTCGTCTGAGATAGGCTCCAGCGACGCCCCGCGACCCCAAGAGGGGCAAGCGGTAAAAAATGGATAGCTGGATGGTATAGAAATAAAAAGAGGTGGGTAGAGTAGCCAAAAACTGTACTCAATTAAGAGTACTGTTACTTTAGACATTTATTACTCAAGTAAATGTAAGGAGTAGTCACCCAAATATTTACTTGAGTAAAAGTAAAAAGTATGTTGTGAAAAACTACTCAAGTACTGAGTAACTGATGAGTAACCTCATTATGGCAACAAATAATGCACAAAAAAATAAAAATAGCAATGAGCAAATTCAGAGGCAGGATATATCTCTTAAGCAACTAAAACAATAATATATATTAAATAATAATACATTAGAATAAAAAAAGGCAAATTGAGCCACAATAACTTAACAGCACCATAGGCTCAGTAGGCATTCATTGATTGATTGACTGAAACTTTTATTGGTAGATTGCACAGTACAGTACATATTCCGTACAATTGACCACTAAATGGTAACACCCCAATAAGTTTTTCAACGTCAATCAATTATTTAATAAATGACCAAGTCGAGGTGATCTACCTCATATATACATACACACACGTATAATATACATACACACACATATCATATCATATATATTAATATGTCCAGGGTGTATCCCGCCTTCCGCCGATTGTAGCTGAGATAGGTGCCAGCGCAAAAGGGAATAAGCAGTAGGAAATGGATGGATGGATATATATATATATATATATATATATATATATATATATATATATATATATATATATATATATATATACACATATATATATATATTTATATATATATATATATATACACAGTATATAATTTATATTTATTTATTTTGCCGTTTTTGTTTACATGTTAAAGGTGTTTTAATGAATATATGTGCATGTTTAACACATAGATTCCTATCTTTCATGAAAACAAGAATATACGTTGTTGTATTGCCTGATTCTGATGACTTGCATTGATTGGAATCAGTAGTGCTGAAAACGTCCACGTTTTCAAATGGAGGAGAAAAAAAGTTCTTCCTTTCTGTCTTATACCACTTGAAAGTCGTTGTTTTTTGGCATCTTATTTGTCCAGCTTCTATATTCGTTTTTATACACTTTACACGAAATACATCGGCGGCAAACTCCGTAGCTTGCTCGCTTGTTTGCGTTGGCTTTCGGGGACTCTTATTTTGTTAGCGCACTAAGCGCAGGCGCGATGGAGCGGCACTTTTATTGTGAAGACAGGAACTGTGCCATCAGCCTGTAGGCTTTTGACGGGAGTACAGTTTAAATAAAAAGTGTATTTTTTCCTTTACACCTTTGATTGATTGATTGAAACTTTTATTAGTAGATTGCACAGTACAGCAAGGGCGTACAATTGGGTAGGGACGCTAGGGACACGTCCCTACCAATATCCAGCCGCTACTGTGTAGTCACTTTCAATACAACCGCTGCCCGTAATGTTTAGTCAATGATTATGGCACAGAAAGGGTTAAATGTCGGTCTCTGCTAGAAGTCCCGCCTCTAACGTAAATATCGCTCCCTGATTGGTTGCCACTTTCAAGCTAACTTACGTGTGATTGGCTTTCCCCGCTGTCACTCCTCACTGTGGAAAAAACAGTCCCACCTATCCAGACGTTAGCTCCAAATTAGCACTGCATCTCGTCTTTTCCTCTGCTTTTTTTCCAGGTGAAAGTCAATGTTCAGTCCCCTCTAGCATTGTTAACCCTCCCCGTGGGTGAAAGTTAACCTTAAACATGTGAATTCAACTACTTTAGTGTGTTTTTTAACATCGTAAAAACATCAGCTGTCTTTTTCTCCGGACTGCAACAGTCCGTTGTCATGGATACATGACAACAACTTCCATTCATACCAGTCATACGTGCCTGAGGCGGAGTGATGCCTACGCTGTGATAAGGCTTTAGAATAGTAGCCGTGCTCAATATTTAAACCACGGTTAACAGCCAATCAGATCGCCGGATTTCACCTTTCCGTTTTATTTTTTGAATTTTTTTTAGTTTCATGTAACATATTTACAGTACAAAAGGAGCAATAGAAAGAAGTGGATGAAGGGAAACATTGTGAGTGATTTAAACACAAGTTGGGGAAAAGTTTATTACAGTTCATTTATGTTTATTTATAATGTTGTATTGCATGAATGTATTTCTGATGTTGTTGATAGATAGTAGGCTATGTTAATTGACAGTATGATGCACAATTGCACTACAGCCCTACACTAAAGAGTACAGATGAGTACTCTTCGAAGTTGTCTCCTTTGCTTTCATTTTAGTTACTTTACCCTGTAACATCTGCATGATGTGAAATTATGATTGCTAATGTGAAAGAAAAAAAAAGTAAACTTTCAGAGTGCTGCCTTGGAGCACTTTTGTGTCCCCGCCAAATCTCAAAATTAAACCTACTCCCTTGCAGTACAGTACATATTTCGAACAATTGACCACTAAATGGTAACACCCCAATAAGTTTTTCAACTTCTTTAAGTCGGATTCGACGTGTGACGGTCACGTGACCGTCTGGCTCTGTTTGATTGGTCCAACGCCACCAGTGACTACATATGATTGGTGAAATGCAGGCATGCGTAGATCCTACTTTGAAAAACAAAAACAAACATTAATAGATCGATTAAAAAAAAGTAGCGAGTAACGAGCTGAATGTACATGAATGGAGCGGAGTAAAAGTAGCGTTTCTTCTCTATAAATATACTCAAGTAAAAGTAAAAGTATGTAGCATAAAAACTACTCCTAGAAGTACAATTTTTCCCAGAAGTTACTCAAGTAGATGTAACGGAGTAAATGTAGCGTGTTACTACCCACCTCTGGATATAAAATAAGATACGACTATATTTATAACCTACTCTGCAGTCTGGCCTCAATCTTAGGTCACATTCGTCAAGATATAACAAGAACTTGGGTTTACATTTTTGTTTAGTTTTTACTGAAAAATAATGTACATTGGACGGGTAATCTATACACGTCAAATTGATTTGTCACCATTTCTATTAATTATTTTGACAATATAACTGATTAATAGCCAATACAATGATGGCTGGGCGGAACGGTGGATAGTGCGTCTGCCTCACAACACGAAGGTCCTGAGTAGTCCTGGGTTCAGGATCGTTCTGTGTAAGTTTGCATGTCCTCCCCGTGACTGGGTGGGTTCCCTCCGGGTACTCTGGCTTCTTCCCACCTCCAAAGACATGCACCTGGGGATATGTGGATTGACAACACTAAAATGGCCCTAGTGTGTGAATGTGAGTGTGAATGTTGTCTGTCTATCTGGGTTGGCCCTGCGATGAGGTGGCGACTTGTACAGGGTGTAAACCGCCTTCCGCCCGATTGTAGCTTAGATAGGCTCCAGCGCCCCTCTCGAACCCAAAGAGAATAAGCGGTAGAAAATGGATGGATGGAGAATGATGGCTGTGTAATGTCAGTACATACTTGTGTGGGTGTGTATGAGGCATTCAACAGAATTAATTCAAAGTGCTTTCCCATTACCAAAAAGGGTTTAACAAAACAAAAAAATATTCTAGGCTGACCATACTGTGAAATCCCAAAAAGAGGACACATATATGCGTGCCAAGGCGGGCAGCACACCAAGGCCGGGACTAAGTGAAAATTTGCTAATGATACTTGAACTTGCTTTATAAATAATTTTTGTATTTAAATAAACATTTTTTCTCTTGGGCTTAACGGTGGCAGAGGGGTTACTGCGTCTGCCTCACAATACGAAGGTTCTGCAGTCCTGGGTTCAATCCCAGGCTCGGGATCTTTCTGTGTGGAGTTTGCATGTTCTCCCCGTGAATGCGTGGGTTCCCTTCGGGTACTCCGACTTCCTCCCACTTTCAAAGACATGCACCTGGGGATAGGTTGATTGGCAACACTAAAAATTGGCCATAGTGTGTGAATGTAAGTGTGAATGTTGTCTGTCTATCTGTGTTGGCCCTGCGATGAGGTGGCGACTTGTCCAGGGTGTACCCGCCTTCCGCCCGATTGTAGCTGAGTTAGGCGCCAGCGACCCCAAAAGGGAATAAGCGGTAGAAAATGGATGGATGGATGGATTTTTTCTCCTCTGTTGACAGCAGTGTTGGAACTAGGAATTTTCAAAATGGGGTCCCACAGTAAAATTTTGGGGTCCCACTTTTTTGTAAGCGTTTTGAAAACAAATTATAAACGTATGCATTGTCCTGTTACATCTTACATTCTGTGTTGTGTTTTGGAAAAAGGTTGTCATAAATGTTACTTCATTCATTAAAATAAATAATTGAAAAAAGAAGATAATTTGTATGCATATGTAAATGTATTCAGTTATAAACAGTCATTCACTTTCTTCTGTTCTTCATGAATCTAAACTTTACCGCTGCTGGTGGTTTTTTCTATGTTTTTATTGAATAAGTTGTTGGTGTATTTATTTCAGTATAAAAGTGTCAAAGGTGTTTTGCTTGGGTCATGAAATGATGATAGTTGTGTGCAGGGCATACATACATTTTATATTTAATGCTTAAATCTCTGGAGTCTATATCAACTTCAGATCTATTCCTTGTTTCAAAATGTTTTTAGTTTTTTTATGTTGATTTTTTTTTGTTTTCCGCCCTTTTTTGTCAAACAAAACAGTTTTTTTTATGGCAAACACACAAAACATGTAAAATTTTCCACCAAAATTATATTTCAAAGTGGAATATTTGATGTGACGTAATCGGGGTTAAGGTGGGAGGTGGCGGATTCTGGGTATTTGTTCTGATGTGTTTTTGTTGTGTTACGGTAAGGATGTTCTTCTGAAATGTATTTGTCAGTCTTGTTTGGTGTGGGTTCACAGTGTGGTGCATATTTGTATCAGTGTTAAAGTTGTTTATACGACCACCCTCAGTGTGACCTGTATGGCTGTTGAACCCATATGCCTTGATTAACAATCGCTTCACCATTTTTCTTCAACCCCTTTTTAACCCTGTATGTGCATTTAAAATACACGCAACCCTGACTCAAAACGCCAGATGTTTGAGTCATTAAAGAAACCTCGCCCGGACCGCCCGGCTTGTAGTCAGTCTAAAATAATCAGACATGTAAGTTTACTTAGATTATGTTTTGACCTGTATAAACCCACGTCATTAATAGAGATAATGATAAGATAAATAAATTCAATATCATCATTTATAGGGCCAACACAGTTATAGCTGAGATAGGCTCCAGCACCCCCAGCCACCCCAAAAGGGATAAGCGGCAGTAAATGGATGGATGGATGGATGGCTGGATGGATCATTTATAGCAGGGGTCGGGAACCTTTTTGGCTGAGAGAGCCATGAAAACCAAATATTTCAAAATGTATTTTTGTGAAAGCCATATAAAAATTTTTAACACTGAATACAACTAAATGCGTGCATTTTTAAGACCAACATTTTGAGAGTATAATAAGTCTCTAATTGTTTTTACAACATTGTTATTCTAAAGTTAACCAATAATAAATAAAATACTTCTTACCATTAATGCGACATCTTGGACATGTGCGGTAGAAAACGGATGGTTGGATTAAAATGCATGAGAATGTTTTGTAATTTGAACGTTATTTTAAACACTGTGATTACCAGTGGAATTATTAATTACTTATCGTGTTAAGCAATGTCAGCTAAGATTCATCTGAGGGCCAGATGTGTTACGAAATTGGAGAGTGGATCCCAAGGATGCAGGGACGTAGTTTGGTATAGTTAAGTTCTTCCTTTATTTAGGTGGAAGTGGAACTTAGCCAAAACAAAAGGCGATGGTGGAACTACAAAAACACACCATGAATAAATAACTATATCAAACAACCAAAAATAGAACAGAAAACGCTAGACAAAGCTAGGAACAATACAGGCTGGGAAAAATACAAAACAGGAGTACAAAGTACAAAATAAGGACGCTAGACGAAGCTAGGATAATTTACTTCAAAACACGAAGTAAAACAAAGAAAGAAAATGTTAACTAAAGGCGCTAGACAAGGCTAGGGTATAAATAGGCAAACCTGAGAGGTGCACAAGACAGACTAGAAAGACTGCGAGTGTGTAGGAGGCCAAGACACATGCGAGTGAACTTGCAGTGGATACAAAGTTCCGGCACTGACAGGCCGTCAGCACCCAGACTAAATAGGCCACCTTAATCAACTTTCAGGTGTGCACGAGTGCCCAGCGTCAGCTGCACTCCAGACTGTGGGCGAGAGCGACAGTAAACATGACGTGCAAACCAACACAGAAAAACATGAAAAATTCAGTTCACCACAAGATGCAGTCATCAAAAGAGCCACATCTGGCTCTAGAGCCATAGGTTCCCTACCCCTGATTTATAGGGTACTTTCTATTGAGGAGTGGCTGTCCCCAATTTGGAACCCTAAATTTCAATTTGTAAAAATATAGCTGGTGTAACTGAAAATATATTTGTGATTAAGTTTAAACAGCGGTTCAAAGACAGATTTAATGTGGGTTTAATTTTTGAATTAAAAAATGATGCTCAAAAAATCATGTCCCTAGTTTTTGTGTCAATACCGAAAAATAGTTTTAGAGACGTGGCTGATTCTAGATTTAAGAAACACCCCTGCATTTTTTTTTTTACCAGGAAGTGACATTACATTTCTGCCCCCCATGGCTGCATGGTAAGTAACTTAAAGGAGCCATATGTAATCAATATGTAATTTAATGTCAAGTCATCATTAAAGGCCCTGATATGTCAAAAGGCATTAATAAATCGTTTTATTTTTCGAATACTAATTACTGATAACAGTAGTTCAGCCGAGATATGCTCATTACAAAATTTGATTTACAGACCCAAAATCTTGTAATTGTTTTCATTTCGATGTCCCGCCCTCCACAGTTTGACCAATTAGAAAGTCTGTGAGTGTGTCACATCCAGGTTGCCAGGTATGCATCGTCATCTTCGTTGAGCTACTGCCATTGGTGAAGTTATTAAACATGTCAGACCTTAGTAAATCTAAAAGGTGTCATTTCGATTCTCATCTTATTCATGACGAAGCCAGGAACAAAACAATGAGTTGTATAAGGGATGCCTTTGAAAGATGGAGATGATTGAAGGCGGAGAAGATGTTTTCATCTGACGCCAACTTGCTAATTTCCTCTTTCATAGGAAAGTAAGTCATTTATGTTATCCTATTAAATGTAATACAAACCCCGTTTCCATATGAGATGAGAAAATGTGTTAGATGTAAATATAAACGGAATACAATTATTTGCAAATCCTTTTCAACCCATATTTAATTGTATTCACTAAATAGACAAGATATTTGATGTTCAAACTCATAAATTTAATTTTAAATTTTTTGAAAATAATAACTAGAATTTCATGGCTGCAACACGTGCCAAAGTAGTTGGGAAAGGGCATGTTCACCACTGTGTTACCTTTTCTTTAACAACACTCTATAAAAGTTTGGGAACTGAGGAAACTAATTGTTGAAGCTTTGAAAGTGGAATTCTTTCCCATTCTTGTTTTATAAAGAGCTTCAGTCGTTCAACAGTCCGGGATCTCTGCTGTCATATTTTACGCTTCATAATGCGCACACATTTTCGATGGGAGACAGGTCTGGACTGCAGGCGGTCAAGAAAGTACCCGCACTCTTTTTTTTTACGAAACCACGCTGTTGTAACACGTGCTGAATGTGGCTTGGCATTGTCTTGCTGAAATAAGCAGGGACGTCCATGAAAAAGACGGCGCTCAGATGGCAGCATATGTTGTTCAAAAACCTGTACGTACCTTTCAGCACTAATGGTGCCTTCACAGATGTGTAAGTTACCCATGCCTTGGGCATTAATGGACCCCCATACCATCACAGATGCTGGCTTTTGAACTTTGCGTCACTAACAGTCCGGATGTTTTGCTTCACCTTTGGTCCGGATGACACGATGTCGAATATTTCCAAAAACAATTTGAAATGTGGACTCGTCAGACCACAGAACACTTTTCAACTTTGCATCAGTCCATCTTAGATGATCTCGGGCCCAGAGAAGCCGGCGGCATTAACTAAAAATTTACAGATGTAGAGACGAACTGTATTTAGTGACAGTGGTTTTCTGAAGTGTTTCTGAGCCCATGTGGTGATATCCTTTAGAGATTGACGTCGGTTTTTAATACAGTGCCGTCTGAGGGATCGAAGGTCACGGTCAATGTTACGGTCATTCAATGTTGAGTGATTTCTCCAGATTCTTTGAACCTTTTGATGATACTATGGACCGTAGATGTTGAAATTCCTAAATTTCTTGCAATTGCACTTTGAGAAACATTGTTCTTAAACGGTTTGACTATTTGCTCATGCAGTTGTGGAAAAAGGGGTGAAAGACGGAGCATATTTTGGGAAGCTGGTTTTATACCCAATCATGGCACCCACCCACCTGTTCCCGATTAGCCTGCACTCCTCTCTGGGCTGCCACCTTAACGTGGTAGAGGAGTTTGCGTGTCCCAATGATCCTAGGAGCTATGTTGTCCGGGGGCTTCTATGCCCCTTGGTAGAGTCTCCCAAGGCAAACAGGTCCTAGGTGAGGGATCAGACAGAGCAGCACGAAGACCTCTTATAAAGAAAATACACGAAGGACCCAGATTTCCCTCGCCCGGACGCGGGTCACCGGGGCCCCCCTCTGGAGCCAGGCCCGGAGGTGGGGCACAATGACGAGCGCCTGGTGGCCGGGCCTGTACCCATGGGGCCCGGCCGGGCGCAGCCCGAAGTGGCAACGTGGGTCCCCCCTCCAAAGGGCTCACCACCCATAGCAGGGGCCATAGAGGTCGGGTGTAATGTGAGCTGGACGGCAGCGGAAGGCAGGCCACTTGGCGATCCGATCCTTGGCTACAGAAGCTAGCTCTTGGGACGTGGAATGTCACCTCGCTGGGGGTGAAGGAGCCTGAGCTAGTGCGCAAAGTGGAGAAGTTCCGGCTGGATTTAGTCAGACTCACTTCGATGCACAGCAAAGGCTCTGGAACCACTTCTCTTGAAAGGGGCTGGACTCTCTTCCACTCTGGCGTTCCCGGCTGTGAGAGGCGACGTGCTGGGGTGGCAATTCTTGTTTCCCCCCGGCTCAGGGCCTGCGCGTTGGAGTTCAATCCAGTGGACGAGAGAGTAGCTTCCCTCTGGCTTTGGGTGGGGGACGGGTCCTGACTGTTGTTTGCGCTTACGCAGCAAACAGTAGCTAAGAGTACCCACCCTTTTTGGATTCACTCGAGGGAGTACTTGAAAGTGCTCCCTCGGGTGATTCCCTCCTTCTACTTGGCAACGACGATAAAACCTGGAGAGGCGTGATTGGGAAGAATGGCCTCCCGGATCTGAACCCAAGTGGTGTTTTGTTATTGGACTTTTGTGCTCGTCACAGATTGTCAATAACAAACACCATGTTCAAACATAAGGGTGTCCATATGTGCATTTGGCACCAGGACACCCTAGGCCGCAGTTCCATGATCAACTTTGTAGTTGTGTCATCGGATTTGCGGCCTCCTGTTTTGGACACTGGGGTGAAGAGAGGGGCGGAGCTTTCTACCGATCACCACCTGGTGGTGAGTTGGCTGCGATGGTGGGGGAGGATGCCGGACAGACCTGGCAGACCCAAACGCATTGTGAGGGTGTGCTGGGAACGCCTGGCAGAGTCTCCTGTCAGAGAGAGTTTCAGTTCCCACCTCCGGAAGAACTTTGAACATGTCATGAGGGAGGCGCTGGACATTGAATCCGAGTGGACGATGTTCCGTACCTCTATTGTCGAGGCGGCCGATTGGAGCTGTGGCCGCAAGGTGGTTGGTGCCTGTCGTAGCGGTAACCCTAGAACCCGCTGGTTGGCACCAGCGGTGAGGGATGCCGTCAAGCTGAAGAAATAGTCCTATTGGGCTCTTTTGTCCCATAGGACTACGGAGGCAGCAGAAAGGTACCGACAGGCCAAGCTGTGTGCGGCTTCAGCAGTCGCAGAGGCAAACACTCAGACATGGGAGGAGTTCGGGGAAGCCATGGAAAACGACTTCCGGACAGCTTCGAAGTGATTCTGGATCACCATCCGCCGCCTCAGGAAAGGGAAGCGGTGTTGTGTCAACACCGTGTATGGTGCGGATGGTGTTCTGCTGACCTCGACTGCGGATGGTGTGGATCGGTGGAGGGAATACTTCGAAGACCTTCTTAATCCTACCAGCACGTCTTCCTATGAGGAAGCAGTGCCTGGGGACTCTGTGGTGGGCTCTCCTATTTATGGGTCTGAGGTTGCCGAGGTAGTTAAAAATCTCCTCAGTAGCAAGGCCCCGGGGGTGGATGAGATCCGCCCGGAGTTCCTTAAGGCTCCGGATGCTGTGGGGCTGTCTTGGTTGACAAGACTCTGCAACATCGCGTGGACATCGGGGGCGGTACCCCTGGATTGGCAGACCGGGGTGGTGGTTCCTCTCTTTAAGAAGGGGAACCGGAGGGTGTGTTCCAACTATCGTGGGATCACACTCCTCAGCCTTCCCGGTAAGATCTATTCAGGTGTACTGGAGAGGAGGCTATGCCGGAGAGTCAAACCTCTGATTCAGGAAGAACAGTGTGGTTTTTGTCCTGGTCGGGGAACTGTGGACCAGCTCTATTCTGTCGGCAGGGTCCTTGAGCGTGCATGGGAGTTTGCCCAACCAGTCTACATGTGCTTTGTGGACTTGGAGAAGGCATTCGACCGAAGTCCTGTGGGGAGTGCTCAGAGAATATTGTGGCGGTCCGCTCCCTATATGATCAGTGTCAGAGCTTGGTCCGCATCGCCGGCAGTAAGTCGGACCTGTTTCCAGTGAGGGTTGGACTCCGCCAAGGCTGCTCTTTGTCACCAATTCTGTTCATAACTTTTATGGACAGAATTTATAGGCGCAGTCAGGGCGTTGAGGGTATCTGGTTTAGCGGCTGCAGGATTAGATCTCTATTTGCAGATGATGTGGTCCTGATGGCTTCATCTGGCCAAGATTTTCAGCTCTCATTGGATCGGTCCGCAGCCGAGTGTGAAGCGACTGGGATGAGAATCAGAACCTCTAAGTCCGAGTCCATGGTTCTCGCCCGTAAAAGGGTGGAGCGCCATTTCCGGTTTAGGGAGGAGTTCTTTCCCCAAGTGGAGGAGTTCAAGTACCTCGGAGTCTTGTTCACGAGTGAGGGAAGAGTGGATCGTGAGATCGACAGTGTGGACGCTGTATCGATCTGTTGTGGTGAAGAAGGAGCTGAGCCGGAAGGCAAAGCTCTCAATTTACTGGTTGATCTATGTTCCCATCTTCACCTATGGTCATGAGCTTTGGGTCATGACCGAAAAGACAAGTTTACGGGTACAAGCAGCCGAAATGAGGTTCTTCCGCTGGGTGAGAAGCTCTGTCATCCGGGAGGCGCTCAAAGTAAAACCGCTGATCCTCAACATCGAGAGGAGCCAGATGAGGTGGTTTGGGCATCTGGTCAGGATGCCACCCGAACGCCTCCCTTGAATAGTGTTTTTTATGCATAAAACATTATTTTGCATAAAAGCTGAAAAAGTTTACATAGTTGAAGATATGTTCGATAGTGACAATTTTTAAAGATACAAACTGATTTTCAGACTTTGGCACATATTGATCGAAAAACTTTGGGTTTAAAGGAACCATATGCGAAAATCAGGCCAGAGATGGGACTGCAATCGTGGTCAAAATTCTGAAGCCCAACCCTTCCCAGACTGAGGTTGCCAGATACGTAATCGAATCCACCTCGATTGTTTGGGCTACTCCAAGGAACTTCAAACTTCCACTGCTTCTTACTAGGGGTTGAGGTGCTGGGACCATAATAGCTTGAGTGTTACCACAATCAGGTATTTTGGAAAGGTTTACAAATACAAAAATTAGGTTTTACTCACTATGACAGCATACTGCCACGCTCAATATGACAGTTTTTGAAACATAACTCCAAAAATACACACGCGAAATGTCTAATAATTCCTGGAGAAATGTATCTTTATGAGTTTCACTGGAAAAAACAACATTTGGTAAGGTTTGCAAAAACAAAAAGTAATTATTTACTCAATTTGACAGTAATGTACTTACAATCCTGAGATAATGCGAAAAAAGCAATAAAAATGTATTCCAACATAACTTCATTCGTCACTTCCTATCAATGAGAAAAGACGCAAAGAAAAAGGCTCCGCTTTTGCTACCGGAGTTTTTGTTAATTCTGAAGATTTTGACCACTGATTTGTGATCACAGTCACAGGAGAGTCACCTGGCATCTTCGACCTGATTTTGGTCAGTGTAGAGGCACTGATACGCTGAAATAAGACAAGTTGGAAGAGCTGTTAGACGCAAGCCATCAGTGTCTTACCGCAATTCAAAGTGGTTGGCACTTACGTCATCGACATGCCGCGATGCCAAAAGTCAAAGGAAAGACTGAAATCCCGAAACGCTCGGTGTCAGCCGACACAGGACACAACTGGGAACAAGATTTGAGACTGGACACAGGACATGATGAGAATCAAGAAGGGGTACTACAAAAAATACTCCATGAATCTAAAAAAAAATGAAAGAAGAAAGGAAAGAAGAAATGAAAGAAGAAATTAAAGAAATGTTGGGTGGATGGAAAAAAGATATGAAAGAAATGAAAAAAAAGTCAAAGAAATGAAAAAAGATCTGAGAAAAGCAACAACCGAACACAAACAAGATGCGAAAAGTCTGCAGCAAAACATACAAAGTCTGCAAACTCAGAACAACACCAGGAAAAATTAAGCCGCTGAGATGTTCCAACAAATGAAAACCCTTCAAGAAGATATGCGCCAACAAATGAAGACCCTTCAAGAAGACAACTACATGCTGTGGAACATCATAGTTGTTATGGAGCAGGATAAACGAATGAATGATATCATCGTGACAGGGCACCGAATTAAACCAAGATTGTATGCGAAAGCTGTAAATAATGAAGGTGAACCAGATTAAATGGATCTTGTCTCAGCAGAACAGCAAGTGGTCAACTTTTTGCAATCAAAGGAAATTAAAATCGACCTTAATACCATTGAAACATGCATCCCACTGAACAGAAGAAACAACAACGCCACTCCGGTCGTGCTCGTGAAACTCGCAAACAGAACATCTAAAATGGCTTTGCCAAGACAGGGAAAGAAGCTCAAGGGAAAAAATGTGTACATGAATGAGCATCTCACAAAACGTAATGCTGGAATCGCCAAGAAAGCAAGCGACTTGAGAAAGCAGGGAAAAATCCAGGGAACTTGGAGCGCCAACTGTAAAAGCTACATCAAGCTGAATGGAGGTCCAGAAGCAATTAAATCAAAGACCTGGACAATTTTTAAAGTTTACACAGCTTCCACAACAACGATGATAATGGACTCTGACAGAAAACAAGCACCTAAACTCAACATCAACACTACTATGATCCAAGGAACGACTAAAATATGACCTAAATTCAGGATTGCATCCATCTACACTTATAGAGATTATTGAAACAACATGAAAGATTGTTGAACAAGTAAATATGGAACTAAAAAACTTTTGCAACAAAGATAATAAAAACCAGGATTGGGAAAACGATATAGATCCAGATACAAATTTTTTCTCCTACATCAGTAATAATTGTTTTTATTATACAGATGAGCAATACAATAGCAACATCCATCCATCCATCCATCATCTTCCGCTTATCCGAGGCCGGGTCGCGGGGGCAACAGCCTAAGCAGGGAAACCCAGACTTCCCTCTCCCCAGCCACTTCGTCTAGCTCTTCCCGGGGGATCCCGAGACGTTCCCAGGCCAGCCGGGAGACATAGTCTTCCCAACGTGTCCTGGGTCTTCCCCGTGGCCTCCTACCGGTTGGACGTGCCCTAAACACCTCCCTAGGGAGGCGTTCGGGTGGCATCCTGACCAGATGCCCGAACCACCTCATCTGGCTCCTCTCGATGTGAAGGAGCAGCGGCTTTACTTTGAGTCCCTCCCGGATGGCAGAGCTTCTCACCCTATCTCTAAGGGAGAGCCCCGCCACACGGCGGAGGAAACTCATTTCGGCCGCTTGTACCCGTGATCTTATCCTTTCGGTCATGACCCAAAGCTCATGACCATAGGTGAGGATGGGAACGTAGATCGACCGGTAAATTGAGAGCTTTGCCTTCCGGCTCAGCTCCTTCTTCACCACAACGGACCGGTACAACGTCCGCATTACTGAAGACGCCGCACCGATCCGCCTGTCGATCTCACGATCCACTCTTCCCTCACTTGTGAACAAGACTCCTAGGTACTTGAACTCCTCCACTTGGGGCAGGGTCTCCTCCCCAACCCGGAGATGGGACTCCACCCTTTTCCGGGCGAGAACCATGGACTCGGACTTGGAGGTGCTGATTCTCATTCCGGTCGCTTCACACTCGGCTGCGAACCGATCCAGCGAGAGCTGAAGATCCCGGTCAGATGAAGCCATCAGGACCACATCATCTGCAAAAAAGCAGAGACCTAATCCTGCGGTTACCAAACCGGAACCCCTCAACGCCTTGACTGCGCCTAGAAATTCTGTCCATAGAAGTTATGAACAGAATGGGTGACAAAGGACAGCCTTGGCGGAGTCCAACCCTGACTGGAAATGTGTTCGACTTACTGCCGGCAATGCGGACCAAGCTCTGGCACTGATCGTACAGGGAACGGACCGCCACAATAAGACAGTCCGATACCCCATACTCTCTGAGCACTCCCCACAGGACTTCCCGAGGGACACGGTCGAATGCCTTCTCCAAGTCCACAAAGCACATGTAGACTGGTTGGGCAAACTCCAATAGCAATATTATTACAATAGCAACATTAAATGTGATAACAAATGGTCAATTATTCATTTTAATAGCAGAAGCTTGTATGCAAACATTAACAACATAAATAACTTTTTGGAACACATCAACGAACCCTTCAAAGTAATCACCGTCACAGAAACACGGATTAAGGATAAAAAAGGAATAGATTTTGATCTTGAAGGATATATTAACAGAACCAACAAAAATGGAGGAGGAGTAGCTGTGTACGTGATGAAGAACCTGAACTACAAAGTGGTAAAAAACATGTCATTTGCTTTAGATAATATTTTAGAATGTATTACCATTGAAATATGTCAGGAAAAATGCAAAAACATATTTATCAGTTGTATATACAGATCACCTAAGTCAAGTATAGAAACATTTGAAGAATGGATTTAGGCAACTTATATGGACGATGGTAAAAAAAATGATTTTCTTATGCGGTGACTTTAATATTGACTTATTGAACCCTAACAAGCAAAAGTCTATTGATGACTTCATTGATACAATGTACAGCATCAGTTTATATCCTAAAATCACAAAGAAGAGGATGTTGCTTTCAAAATGGAGCTACAAAAGCAAGATTGGGACAATGTGTACAATGAAGAACAGGTTGATGAAGCATATGAACATTTCTTAAACAGGTTCATAATACTTTATGACAAACATTGTCCATCAAAACAACTCAGCTGTAAGCAGAGAAAGAATAATCAACCATGGATGACAAAATGATTTAAAAAATGCTTGTAAGAAGAAGAATACACTATATAGAAAATGTATAGCACAAAGAACTACAGAGGCAGAAATTAAGTACAAAACGTATAAAAACTAGTTAACAAACATACTACGATCATGTAGAAAAGAATATTACAGTGAATTATTGGACAGGAACAAAAATAATATGAGAGCAACATGGGGCATTCTCAATAGCATTATTAAAAATGGCACTCCATGTTCCTCAGTAATGTGACACAGGAGGAAATAGTTACAATCGTGAAAAAATATAAATTCAAGACTTCAACTGAATTGATATGGAAACGATAAAAAAGGTTAGTAAAGAGATCGCAGGACCATTAATGTATATTAGTAACCTATCATTTCAAACAGGTACATTTCCAAACAAAAGGAAAATAGCTAAAGTTGCACCAGTTTATAAGACTGGAGACAAACATCTATTTACAAATAATAGACCTGTTTCTTTACTTCCACAATTTTCTAAAATAATTGAAAAACTGTTCAATAACAGATTAGAGAGTTTCATAAATAACAATAGAATACTCGAAGAGAACCAATATGGATACAGAGCTAATGTTTCAACTTCAATGGCTCTAATTGAAATTACAGAATAAATTACCAATGCAATAGATTGTAAAAAATGTGCGGCAGCAGTGTTTATAGATCTAACAAAAGCATTAGACACAATTAATCACAATATTTTAATGAAACAACTAGAACGATATGGCATCAGAGGGTTAGTTTTAAATTGGATAAAAAGTTATCTAACAAACAGGAAACAATACGTGAAGCTAGGCGAACACACTTCTACAACGCTAAATATAACCTGTGGTGTACCTCAGGGATCAATAGTACGACCTAAATTATTCAATCTCTATATAAATGACATTTGTAAAGTTACAAGAGATTTAAAGTTAGTATTATTTGCGGATGATACAACAGCGTTTTGTTCAGGAGAGAACACACTGAAGATAATACAAACAATAGCAGAAGAATTGAACAAATTAAAAAAATGGTTTGACAAAAACAGACTAGCATTGAATCTCAGTAAAACTAAAATAATGCTATTTGGTAATAGTAGAAGAGAAAGTCAAACACAATTACAAATACACGGAATAGAAATTGAAAGTGTTAATGAAACCAAATTTTTAGGTATAATGATTGATGATAAATTGAACTGGAAATCTCATGTAAAAAATATACAACATAAAGTACCAAGAAACTCGTCAATAATGACTAAAGCCAAATATGTTCTAGACCAAAAATCACTTCATATTCTCTATTGCTCACTAGTGTTTCCATATCTGAGTTACTGTGCAGAAATATGGGGAAATTATTACAAAAGTACACTTCATTCACTAACTGTTACAAAAAAGATCAGTTAGAATAGTACATAATTTTGGATATAGAGAGCATACAAACCCTTTATTTATTGAATGAAAGATATTGAAATTCCACGACATAGTGAAATTGCAAACAGCTAAAATTATACACGAAGCAATTTATAACCTGCTACCCAAGAATATACAACAATTCTTTATCAACAAAAGAGGTGAAATGTAATCTTAGAGAAAAATGTAATTTAAAACATTTGTACGAACGTACAACACTTAAGACCTTCAGTATATCAGTGTGTAGAATTAAATTATGGAATGGATTAAGTAAAGCAATCAAACAATGTCCTAATATGATCCACTTCAAGAAACTCTTCAAACTGGAAGTGTTTACAAAGTACAAAAAAGAAGAACCAAGATAAACATTCTGAATTTATTAACCCATTCATTCTTTCATTCTCAAAATAATCTTACTTATCCCATCGTATGGAATAAAACTTACTTCACCAATTATTTATTTATTTATTTCTATTGCGATTACTTATGGAGTATATTGTGATTACATTGAGAACAGGAAGTGAACAAAAAATGTTCAACTGTTATGTAAAAGAAAAGGGGTAGGATGAAATAAACTCTGCTTCTTCCTACTCCTTTTCCAACATGTTAAAAGAGAAACTGGAAATTGTGATGTATCATGTTGTATGCTTGCATGTTCGAAATAAACTTAAACTCAACTCAACAACTTACAAACAACACATGCAAAATGGCTAATAATGCCTAGAAATATTTATTAGGACCTTCGTATTGTGAGGCAGACGCACTAACCC
Source organism: Nerophis ophidion (assembly GCF_033978795.1). Taxonomy (NCBI): domain Eukaryota; kingdom Metazoa; phylum Chordata; class Actinopteri; order Syngnathiformes; family Syngnathidae; genus Nerophis; species Nerophis ophidion. The sequence goes on from NC_084635.1 coordinate 25,779,419, forward strand.
CTATACCACCGTGAATGCATTCAAACATAACTTCTAAAAACTCATGCAAAATAATAATGCCAAGAGATATTTATCTTTCTTAGTTTTACTATAAAAAATATATTTTGTAATGTTTGCAAGGACACAAGTTAGTTTTTTTTATTCAATATCACAGTATAAATATCATACTAAATATGAAAGGTATACAAACATAACTCCAAAACCAAACAAAAAATCTGTCTAACAAAGCCTGTATTATTGAATTTATGTGCGTTTTACCAGAATCAGGTATTTTGGAAAGGTTTACAAATACAAAAAATGGGTTATACTCACTATGACAGTATACGGTCACACTCAATATGACAGTTTTTCAAACATAATGTTGTAATGCAGTAGTTTTTCCAATAGATGGGACTGTTGTACTGTTTATTTTTTCATTCCACTTTGTATTTGCACTTGCTGTATTATCTCTGCTGCCAGTTAAATAAAAACTCTGCCTAAGAACAGGTTATGGGCCCAGATCGTCGCTAAAAGGCTATTGTGCACGGACTTTGTGTGAAGATAAACTGTATTGTGGGAACTCACAATGGAGGATAAAGATGTTTATTAACAGACTGAGCGGACCAGAGAACTAGGCAACGTGGAAGTTTCAGATGGAACACTTGCTAAAGGCTGAAGGAATATGGAGCATGCTAATGGAGACGGAGAGGCTAGCCGCAGATGCTAACGCAGCAGCACAGGCGGAATTCACAAGACGGAGAGAGAAAACATTCTCTATGTTAGAGCTAAATGTAAATACACCCCAGTTGTATCTGATAACAAACTGTCAAACTCCCAAAGAGGCGTGGACCACGCTGAAAGCCCATTTTGAGAGGGATACTTTGGCTAATAAACTGTATTCCTTTTTCTTTTTTCCTTTTTTTTCTTTTTTCTTTTATTGTTTTTATTTATTTATTTATTTAAATTATCTTTCTAGCTATAATTATGTATACGTATTGTTGCATTTGAACAACTTTATTGTTGATAATAGAGGTAATCTATTGGTTTTGTTCATGATCAATAGCGCTTTTTCTATTGGTATTTGTATTGCTCCAGTTTTAGTGTAAAAATGCTCATTGTCATTACTATATTATTTATTTCACTAACTGCTTATTTGCTATCACTTTTACGATCATATTTGTACATATTATGTATGTGCTGGTGTTGTTCGATTGTTGTTGTTGTTATTGTTGTATTTGCTGTTGTTGTTTTTGTCTCTCTGTCTAATCCCCCTCTTATCCCCACAATTTCCCCCTCTGTCTTCCTTTTTTTCTCTTTCTATCCCCTCCTGCTCCGGCCCGGCTGCACCAAATGATAATATAAATACATTTAATAAAGTCACATTCAAATAAGACAACAAGAGAAGTATCTTACACTTCTCTTTTGTAAAGTAAATCTGAATAGCCGATATGAGCATTTACATCAACTATATGATTTGCCTGAGAAGCTGGACAGGACAAAAAAAAATAAAAAAATAAAAAAAATAAACTGTTCCTGAAGAAAAAATATTTCAGATGTGAAATGAAGGAAGGAGAGGTTTTAACTGATCATTTAAATCAAATGAAGGAGCTAACTGATCAGCTATCAGCAATTGGATCTGTAATTGAAGATGAAGACCAAATTGTAACACTGTTGGGTAGCTTGCCACCAAGTTATGGTACAATTGTCACTGCACTAGAAACAAAGATTGACAACCTGACATTGAAGTTTGTTCAGCAAGCATTAATAAATGAAGAGCAAAAGCAAGTGAATGCTAATGATTCCAGTGGTACTACGTCAGGTGGTGCATCCGCCATGTCGTCAAAATTTCCGGGAAATGTGCAGAATACCTCCAAGACAGTGAGAGCAGCAGACAAAAGTACGTGGATATGTTACAAATGTGGTAGAGAAGGCCGTATCAAGCGCGAATGTCCAACATTGAAAAATAAACCTCGAAAGAAAATCCACAAGGCTAAGCACATGATGTGTCAGGATGAATAAGATTCCTCTGAAAGTGCCTTTGTGATCAGGGATGCAAACAGTGACAGACCACAACAGGCTGAGTGGTTAATTGATTCTTGAGCATCAAAACACATGACGTGTGATAAAGACATTATTCAAGAATACCAGCAGTTCACAAAATCACAGTCTGTGAAACTGGGTGACGGCAGGATAGTTGACGCCCTAGGAATTGGAAATGTCAAGCTGAAAATGACTTTCAAATTAAGTGATGTAAAAAATGTCACAATGTATGATGTGCTGTATGTTCCAAAGCTGTCTGGGAATTTATTCTCAGTGGGAGCTGCTTCCAAGAAAGGGAATACAGTGCAGCTCAGAAAGTCTCGTTGCTATATACTGTATGTGGAAAAAGTGGAACACTTCAAGGAATGGGAAAACAAAGAGCTGATTGACTATATCAGCTGGATATTGAAGGAAGTAAAACTGTATTTCACAGTGCTTCTGTAGCGGTCAGCTTGTGACACCAGCGCCTTGGTCACACTACCAAGCTTAAAGAACTCAAAGATCTGGTGAACTTTTCTGCAGAAAAAGATATTCCCTTTTGTGAAGGATATGTGGAAGGCAAGTTGGCTAAGAAGCCATTTAGGTCGATTGGCGGAATCCGTTCCAAACGCAAGATGCAGCTGATTCACAGTGATGTTTGTGGTCCCATGCAGATTGAATCTAGAGGTCAGCGTTTCTCAAAGTGTGGGGCGCGGCCCACTGGTGGGGAATATAGGCATTACAGGTGGGGCGTGAGGAACAGGAGGAAATTTCACTTTAATTTCTTTTTTTTTATTATATTCTTAGATTTTTTTTTTTTACTGTGCTTTCTTTTTCTATACACACTGAAAATCACTTTGTGATTCTGTCTGTGAAATCCGCTATATAAATAAATGTAAATTACTCCTTTTTCCTGTAGAGGTAGGAGCGAAAGTCTGACAGACATATCATGTCACACCGCGGTGAGCGAAGTCTTGTTTATTTTTCTGTCTTGTGATCTATGTATTTTATTTTGAAAAGCTACCCTCTTGTTTCAGATCATGGGTCCTTCCTCTTGTGTCACCAGTCTGACGTCATCCTTGATTCCTGATTGTTTCCACCTGTTCCCCATCACTCCCACATCCTATTTAAGCTCACTTCTCCGTTTATCCTTTGCAAGATCGTCTCGTCTATCGTGCCTTCTAGCGTACATGTTCATGTCCACGTCCATGTCCTTGATTCCCTCCTTGCCTTGCTCCTGTTTTTTCTTGTTCTCCCTAATTTTTGATCATGGCAGTTATTTTTTGCTGAAATTTTGAGTTTACTTTTTTCCTCCTTAGAGCGTCCTTAATTTTCCTTCGTCGACCTAACTGGTGAGTTTTTTGTCATTCCAAATTTCGTTTTATTTCCTCATTGATTGAGTGATTTTTTTGTTTATTCATAGATATTGTATTTCTATATATTATTAGAGTTTATTTTTCTTCCTGTTGGAGCGCTTTTTGTTAAATCTTTTTGATATTCTATTTTTGTTAGGTTATTTTCTAAAAGTAGTATTCCTCCTTATTTTTTGGAGTGATTTTTTGAGTTAAGTGTTCATCTTCGGATTCATTTTCCGTACGTTGTATATATTTTTGTGAAATACTTTTTTACCGGAGGTTAAAAAGTTATTTAAAAATAAAAGCTGTTATTTTTGGAATCTTCCTCTCTGCACCTGGGTCCTCTCATTTCCAAGTCGTAACATTGCAACAGCAACTAATGGGGGTGGGGCTAAGCAGAACAAACTTTCGTGCGGATGGGTAGCATGCTAATGTGTGGACCACAACACAAAATGGATACATTTGTGACTCGCAGCTCAAAAGTCGTCGAGTCAGAGCAAGCATCTGCAGAGAAACCAAAATCTGACGCTCCTAATCAACCAAAAAGCCAACCGAAAAGAAAATATGACGAAGGGTATCCTGCTCTTGGATTCAGGGCAGCGGTGGTGGGGGCAGAGGAGAGACCTCTGTGTGTACTGTGTCTAAAACCGCTAGCAGCAGACAGCATGAGACCCAACAAATCAAACAGGCACCTGGAGACCACACACCCTTATCACGTCAATAAGCCACTTGAATTCTTTCAAAGAAAACTGGCAGAGTACCGTCAACAGGAGAAGCGCATGGTAAAAGCTGCATCCGAAAACAGTAACGCTCAAATGGCTTCATATAGAGTTGCATATAGAATTGTACAATGCAAAAAAACACACACAATAGCTGAGCAGCTGATTCTCCCCGCTGCAATACACATGGTGTCAGTCATGCTTGACGAGACAAGCGCAGCAAAATTAAAAGATGTCCCACTGTCAAACGACACAGTTGCGAGACGTGTATGCGACATTGCAAATGATCTTGAGGAACAACTCATAGACAAATTAAAAGAAAGTCGCTTTGCTTTACAGGTGGACGAAGCTACTGACAGCAATGAAAACTGCTTGTTTATAGCATACGTCTGCTTTGTGAATGGCGAGTCACTGTGCGAAGATTTGCTGTTTTGCAAATGCATAAAAAATAGAGCCACTGCTGATGAGCTGTTCAAAATAATGGACAGTTTCCTCAAAGAACACAATCTTAAATGGGGAAACTGTGTGGGCTTTTGCTCTGATGGCGCACAGACCATGGCAGGGTCAAGAAACGGGCCGCAGGCTCTAATAAAGAGGGTTGCGCCAAATGCGCACTGGACGCACTGTGTCATTCACCGGGAAGCACTCGCTTCAAGGCAGCTCAATAAGGTTTTAACAGATGTTGTGAGCGCGGTAAATTTTTATCAAAACACGACCACTGAAAGCGCGACTGTTCTCTGCACTGTGTGAGGAGATGGGAGCAGATCATACAACCGTTCTGTTTCACAGTGAAGCAAGGTGGCTCTCCTGGGGCAAAGTGCTGTCGCGCGTCTTTGAGCTCAGGGCAGAGATTCAGATCTTTTTGGAGGAGCGCATGCATGAGGCTGCAAGCAAGTTCAGTGATGAACAATTTCTGTTGAAGCTGGCCTACCTCACCGATATTTTTGGCAAGCTGAATGAGTTAAATATTCAGCTCCAAGGCAAGGATAAGCACATACCCCAACTGGCAGACAAAATCACTGCGTTCTCCCGAAAGCTCGAGGGATGGGGCAGGCGCCTTGACCAACAAAATATTGATGCCTTTGAGAACCTGGGTGAGGTTGCTGAAACCACTGAATCTGGTGCCACCACAGTGATCCCGTGCACCAAGCAACACATCTCCTCCCTGAGAGAAATGTTTCACAAATACTTCCCCATCAACAGTGCTCAGTACAAGTGGGTTATGGATACATTCAATGCAGCAGGTTGGTATTTTGACATTTTTATTGAATGTTATACTCATATATTATACATGCATTTTATCTGCGTTGTATGCTACTTACTAACTGAAATTTTAGTCCAGATTGTTGTGTCCAGATGATTGTTGTCAAACAGATTTATTTGCATTTATTATGTAATGAAAAATAAAGTAAGCCTATTAATTTGTAATCTACCTGCAGCACCTGCTGATTTCATGTCTGCTGAGGAGGACCAGTTTATTGAACTGACATCTGACTCCGCCCTGAAGCTGAGGTTCACCACTCAGACTCTTTCTCAATTCTGGTTTGGAGTGGAGAGGAAGTATCCACTCATCCATCCATCCATCTTCTTCCGCTTATCCGAGGTCGGGTCGCGTGGCCGGCAGCCTAAGTAGGGAAACCCAGTCTTCCCTCTCCACAGCCACTTCGTCCAGCTCTTCCCAGGTGATCCTGAGGCGTTCCCAGGCCAGCCGGGAGACATAGTCTTCCCAATGTGTCCTGGGTCTTTCTGGTGGCCTCCTACCGGTTGGACATGCCCTAAACACCTCCCTAGGGAGGCATTTGGGTGGCATCCTGACCAGATGCCCGAACCACCTCATCTGGCTTCTCTCGATGTGGAGGAGCATTGGCTTTACTTTGAACTCCTCTCTGATGGCAGAGCTTCTCACCCTATCTCTAAGGGCGAGCCCCGCCACCCGGCGGAGAGAATTAATTTTGGCCGCTTGAACCCGTGATCTTGTCCTTTCTGTCATGACCCAAAGCTCATGATTATAGGTGAGGGTGGGAACGTATATCAACCGGTAAATTGAGAGCTTTAACTTCCGGCTCAGCTCCTTCTTCACCACAACGGATCGATACAACATACGCATTACTGAAGACGCCGCACCGATCCGCCTGTCAATCTCACGATCCACTTTTCCCCCACTCGTGAACAAGACTCCTAAGTACTTGAACTCCTCCACTTGGGGCCGGGTCTCCTCCCCAACCCGTAGATGGCACTCCAGCCTTTTCCGGGCGAGAACCATGGACTCGGACATGGAGGTGCTGATTCTCATTCTGGTCGCTTCACACTCAGCTGCGAACCGATCCAGTGATAGCTGAAGATCCCGGCTAGATGAAGCCATCAAGACCACATCGTCTGCAAAAAGCAGAGACGGCCACAAAACCGGAACCCCTCAACGCCTTCCTTGACTGCGCCTAGAAATTCTGTCCATAAAAGTTATGAACAGAATCGGTGACAAAGGACAGCCTTGGCGGAGTCCAACCCTCACTGGAAATGTGTCCGACTTACTGCCGGCAATGCAGACCAAGCTCTGACACTGATTGTACAGGGAGCAGACCGCCACAATTAGACAGTCTGATACCCCATACTCTCAAAACACTCCCCACAGGACTTCCCGAGGGACACGGCCTTCTCCAAGTCCACAAAGCACATGTACACCGGTTGGGCAAACTCCCATGCACCCTCAAGAACCCTGTCGAGAGTATAGAGCTGGTCCACAGTTTCACAACCAGGACAAAAACCACACTAATCCACCTGAATCCGAGGTTCGACTATCCGGTGTAGCCTCCTCTCTGTACACCTGAATAAACCTTACCGGGAAGGCTGAGGAGTGTGATCCCACGATAGTTGGAACACACCCTCCGTTCCCCCTTCTCTAAGGAGAGGGACCACCAGCCCGGTCTGCCAATCCAGAGGTACCGCCCCCGATGTCCACACGATTCTGCAGAGTCTTGTCAACCAAGACAGTCCCACAGCATCCAGAGCCTTAAGGAACTCCGGGCGTATCTCTACCACCGGGGGCCTTGCCACCGAGGAGCTTTTTAACTACCTCAGCAACTTCAGCCCCAGAAATTGGAGAACCCACCACAGATTCCCCAGGCACATAGAAAGACTTGTTGGTGGGATTAAGGAGGTCTTTGAAGTATTCCTTCCACCGATCCACAATATCTGCAGTCGAGGTCAGCAGAGCACCATCCACTGTGCACTGCTTCCCCTTCCTGAGGCGGCGGATGGTGGTCCAGAATTGCTTCGAAGCCATCCGGAAGTCGTTTTCCATGGCTTCCCCGAACTCCACCCATGTCAGAGTTTTTGCCTCCGCGACCTCTGAAGCTGCAGACCGCTTGGCCTGTCGGTACCTGTGTACTGCCTCCGGAGTCCTATTAGCCAAAAAAACCCCGATAGGACTCCTTCTCCAGCTTGACGGCATCCCTTACCGCTGGTGTCCCCGAACGGGTTCTAGGATTACCGCTACGACAGGCACAAACTACCTTGCAGCCACAGCTCCAGTCAGCCGCTACGACAATAGAGGTGGGGCACATGGTCAACTCTGTCTCGATGTCCAGCGCCTCTCTCGTGACATGTTCAAAGTTCTTCCGGAGGTGGGAATTGAAACCCTCTCTTACTGGAGGCTCTGCCAGACGTTCCCAGCAGACCCTCACAATGCGTTTTGCCTGCCAGGTCTGTCCGGCATCCTCCCCCACCATCGCAGCCAACTCACCACCAGTTGTTGATCGTTAGAAAGCTCCGCCCCTCTCTTCACCCAAGTGTTCAAAACATGAGGCCGCAAATCCAATGACACAACTACAAAGTTGATCATGAAACTGCGGCCTAGGGTGTCCTGGTGACAAGTGCACATATGGGCACCCTTATGTTTGAACATGGTGTTTGTTAGGTACAATCTGTGACGAGCACAGAAGTCCAATAACCAAACACCACTCGGGTTCAGATCCGGGCGGCCATTCTTCCCAATCACGCCTCTCCAGGTTTCACTGTCGTTGCCAACATGAGCGTTGAAGTCCCCCAGTAGGACAAGGGAATCACCCGGGGGGGCACTTTCCAGTACTCCCTCGAGTGTATCCAAAAGGGTGGGTACTCTAAACTGCTATTTGGTGCAGAAGCACAAACAACAGTCAGGACCCGCCCCCCGACCCGAAGGCGGAGAGAGGCTACCCTCATGTCCACTGGGTTGAACTCTTAAGTACAGGCTATGAGCCGGGGGGCTACAAAATTTTCCACCCCAGCTCATCGTGTCTCTGTGTGTGCAACGCCTGTGTTGAAGAGTGTCCAGTCCCTCTCGAAAAAATTGGTTCCACAGCCTTTGCTCTGCGTCGAGCTTAGTACAACTATATCCAGCCGGAACTTTTCTACCTCGCGCACTAGCTCAGGCTCCTTCACCCCCAGTGGGGTGAATTTCCACGTCCCAAGAGCTAGCTTATGTAGCAGAGGATCAGACCGCCAAGTGCCCTGCCTTCGGCTGCCGCCCTGCTCACAATGCACCCGACCTCGAGTGGTGAGCCCATTGGAGGGATGACCCACGTTGCCTCTTCGTGCTGTGCCCAGCCGGGCCCCATGGGGACAGGCCCGGCCACCAGGAGCTCGCCATCGTGCCCCACCTCGGGGCCCTTTCTCCAGAGCAGGCCCCCGTCGACCCAAGTCCGGGCAAGAGAAATTTAAGTTCACTTTGCTGCATATCCATACAAGTCTTTGAGCTGCTCTTTGTCTGATCCCTCACCTAGGACCTGTTTGTCTTGGGAGACCCTACCATGGGCATTAAAGACCCCAGAAAAACATAGCTCCTAGGATCATTGGGACACGCAAACTTCTCTACCACGATAAGGTGGCAACTCAGAGAGGAGTTTTACTGGAAAAAAAAACATTTGGTAAGGTTTGCAAAAACAAAAAGGATTTTTTTCACCCAATTTGAAAGCAATGTACTAAGATAATGTGAAAAATGCAATAAAAATGTATTCAAACATAACATTTAAACTACACATGCAAAATGGCTAATAGTTCCTCGATATATTTATCTTTGTTAGTTGTACCAGAAAAACAATATTTAGTAAGGTATAGTTGTCAAACTAAATATGAAAGGTTTAATAACATAACTCCAAAACTAAACATAAAATATGTCTAAAAAAGCCTGTAATATTGAATTCATGTACATTTTTACCAGAATCAGGTATTTTGGAAGGGTTCACAGATACAAAAATGAGGTTTTACTTACTATGACAGTATACGGTCACACTCAATATGACAGTTTTTGAAACATAGCTCAAAAAATACACATGCAAAATGTCTAATAATGCCTGAAGAAAAGTATATTTGTGAGTTTTACTGGAAAAAAAACATTTAGTGAGGTTTGCAAAAACACAATTTTTAATTTTTTTTTTTACACAATTTGACAGTAATGTAATTAGAATCCTGAGATAATGCGAAAAAGCAGTACAAATGTATTCCAACATAATTCCTAATTCAAAGGCGTAAAATGTCTAAAAATGCCTGTGATATTGAATCCATTGAAGGTTTACTAGAAACAGTTGTTTTTCTATTGTTTGCAAACACAAAAAATAGGTTATATCCAATATGACTTTATACTGTAACACTCAGTATGAAGGTTATTTAAACATAACTTCTAAACCACACATGAAAAATAACTAATAATGTCTGAAATAATGCATGTTTGGGAGTTTTACTCGAAATATATGCTTTTTAAATCTTGAAAATGCAAAACGGAGTTTTTTTTACTCAATATGACAATAATGTTCTTAGAATCCTGATATGATGCAAAAAAAGCAATAATTAGAATCCTGAGATAATGCGAATGTTATTAGCCACTTTGCATGTGTTGTTTATAAGTTATGTTTGAATACATTATTATTGCTTTTTTCGCAAAATGTTATGTTTGGTTTTGGAGTTATGTTATTAAACCTTTCATATTTAGTATGACATTTATACCTTACATAATATCGTTTTACTAGTACAACTAACAAAGATAAATATATGTAGGAATTATTAGCCATTTTGCGTGTGTAGTTTAAAAGTTATGTTTGAATACCTTTGTATTGCTTTTTTTGCATTATCTCAGGATTCCAAGAACATTATTGCCATATTGATGAAAAAACTACTTTTTGCATTTGCAAAATTTAAAAAAGCATATGTTTTGAGTAAAACTCCCAAAGATGCGTTATTTAAGGTATTATCAGCCATTTTTCACGTGTGGTTTAGAAGTTATGTTTAAATAACTGTCATTTTGAGTGTTACAATATACAGTCATATTGAGTAAAACCTATTTTTTGTGTTTGCAAACCATAGAAAAACAACTGTTACTAGTAAAACTCACATGGATTCAATATCACAGGCATTTTTAGACATTTTGCACGTTTGGATTAGGAATTATGTTGAAATACATTTTTATTTCCTTTTTTGACATTTTCTCATGCTTTCAAATTGGGTAAAAAAATCATTTTTGTATTTGCAAACCTTACCAAATGTTTTTTTTCCAGTAAAACTCCTCTCTGAGCTGCCACCTTATCGTGGTAGAGTTTGCGTGTCCCAATGATCCTAGGAGCTATGTTGTCTGGGGGCTTTCATGCCCCATGGTAGGGTCTCCCAGGACAAACAGGTCCTAGGTGAGGGATCAGACAAAGAGCAGCTCAAAGACTTGTATGGAAAGCAAAGTTGACTTAGATTTCCCTTGCCCGGACTCAGGTCACCGGAGGTGTGGCACGACGGCGAGAGCCTGGTGCCGGGCCTGTCCCCATGGGGCCCGGCCGGGCACAGCCCGAAGAGGCAACGTGAGTCATCCCTCCAATGGTTTCACCACTCGAGGTCGGGTGCATTGTGAGCAGGGCGGCAGCCGAAGGCAGGGCACTTGGCGGTCTGATCCTCCGCTACATAAGCTAGCTCTTGGGACGTGGAAATTGCGCGAGATAGAGAAGTCCCGGCTGGATATAGTCGGACTAAGCTCGACGCAGAGCAAGGGCTGTTGAACCAATTTTCTCGAGAGGGACTGGACTCTCTTCAACACTGGCATTAAACACAGAGAGACGCGACGAGCTGGGGTTGCAATTCTTGTAGCTCCTGTACTTAGGAGTTCAACCCAGTGGACAAGAGGGTAGCCTCTCTCCGCCTTCGGGTGGGGGGATGGGTCCTGACTGTTGTTTGTGCTTACGCACCAAACAGCAGTTCAGAGTACCCACCCCTTTTGGATACACTCGAGGGAGTACTCGAAAATGCTCCCCTAGGTGATTCCATTGTCCTACTGGGGGACTTCAACGCTCATGTTGGAAACGACAGTGAAACCTGGCGAGGCGTTTTTGGGAAGAATGGCAGCCCGGATCTGAACCCGACTGGTTTTTGGTTATTGGACTTCTGTGCTCGTCACAGATTGTCCATAACAAACACCATGTTCAAACATAAGGGTGTCCATATGTGCGCTTGTCACAGGGACACCCTAGGCCGCAGTTTCATGATCAACTTTGTAGTTGTGTCATCGGATTTGCGGCCTCATGTTTTGAACTCTCGGGTGAAGAGCGGGGCAGAGCTTTTTACCGATCACCGTGAGTTGGCTGCGATGGTGGGGGAGGATGCCGGACAGACCTGGCAGGCAAAACGCATTGTGAGGGTCTGCTGGGAGTGAGTGTTACAGTATACAGTCAAAAGCATATGTTTCTAGTAAAACTCCCAAAGAAGCATTATTTCAGGCATTATTAGCCATTTTTCACGTGTGGTGTAGGAGTCATGTTTAAATAACTGTCATATTGAGTGTTACAGTATACAGTCATATGGAGTAAAACCTATTGATATTTTGTAAGGTTTGCAAAGACTCAAGTTAGTTTTTTTTATTCAATATAACAGTATAACTGTCATACTAATTATGAAAGGTTTATAAACATAAATGCAAAACCAAACATGAAATCTGTCTAAAAAAAGCCTGTAATATTAATTTTATGTGAGTTTTAACAGAATCAGGTATTTTGGAAAGGTTCACAAATTCAAAAATTAAGTTTTACTGGCCTCATATTGGTCACACTCAACATGACAGTTTTTGAAACATAACTCCAAAAATACACATGCAAAATGTCTAATAATGCCTGAAGAAATGTATCTTTGTGAGTTTTACTGGAAAAAAAAAACATTTGGTAAAGTTTGCAAAAATATAAAATAGCGTTTTACTCAATTTGACAGGAATAAATATACATTTCTGAGATATTGTAAAAAAAAGCAGTAAAAATGTATTCCATCCATCCATCCATCCATTTTCTACCGCTTATACCCTTTCGGGGTCGCGGGGGGCGCTGGCGCCTATCTCAGCTACAATCGGGCGGAAGGCAGTGTACACCCTGGACAAGTCGCCACCTCATCGCAGTGTTCCAACATAAATATAATTTATTGTTTTTTGCAAACCTTACCAAATGTTTTTTTTCCAGAAAATCTCACAAACATACATTTCTTCAGGTGTATTAGACATTTTGCATGTGTATTTTTGGAGTTAGGTTTCAAAAACGGTCATGTTTAGTGTGACCAATATGAGGCCAGTAAAACCTAAATTTAGTATTTGTGAACAATTCCAAAATACCTGATTCTGTTAAAACTAACATAAAATGAATATTTTTTTTTTAGACAGATTTCATGTTTGGTTTTGCATTTATGTTTATAATCCTTTCATATTTAGTATGCCCGTTATACTGTTATATTGAATAAAAAAAACTAACTTGTGTCTTTGGAAACCTTACAAAAGATAATTTTTCCAGTAGAACTAACAAATATACAAATCTCTGGGCATTATTAGCCATTATGCATGTGTTGTTTAGAAGTTATGTTTGAATAAATTTGTATTGCTTTTTTCGCATTATCTCAGGATTCTAAGAACATTATTGTCATATTGAGTAAAAAATCTACTTATCGCATTTGCAAGATTTAAAAAAGCATATGTTTCAAGTGAAACTCCCAAAGATGCATTATTTCAGGCATTATTAGCCATTTTTCATGTGTGGTGTAGGAGTTATGGTTAAATAACCGTCATATTGAGTGTTACAGTATAGTCATATTGAGTAAAACCTAATGTTTGTATTTGCAAACCATAGTAAAACAATTGTATCTATTAAAACTCACATGGATTCAATATCACAGGCATTTTTTAGACAAGTTTGCACGTTTGGATTAGGATATATGTTGGAATACATTTTTATTGCATTTTTCGCATTATCTCAGGATTCTAAGAACATTATTGTCAAATTGGGGAAAAAAAACTTTTTGTTTTTGCAAACCTTACCAAATGTTTTTTTTTCCCAGAAAATCTCACAAACATGCATTTCTTCAGGATTTTTAGACATTTTGCATGTGTATTTTTGGAGTTATGTTTCAAAAAGTGACATTTTGAGTGTGACCAATATGAGGCCAGTAAAACCTAAATTTAGTATTTGTGAACCTTTCCAAAATACCTGATTCTGTTAAAACTAACATAAAATGAATATTACAGGCTTTTTTCGGAGAGATTTAATGTTTGGTTTTGCATTTATGGTTATAAACCTTTCATATTTAGTATGACAGTTATACTGTTATATTGAATAAAAAAAACTAACTTGTGTATTTGCAAACCTTACAAAAGATATTTTTTCTAGTACAACTAACAAATATACATATCCGTAGGCATTATTGGCCATTTTGCATGTGTTGTTTAGAAGTTATGTTTTTAATACATTTTTTATTGCTTTTTTCACATTACCTCAGGATTCTAAGATCATTATTGTCATATTAAGTAAATAACTACTTTTTGCATTTGCAAGATTTAAAAAAGCATATGTTTTAAGTAAAACTCACAAAAATGCATTATTTCAGGCATTAATGGCCATTTTTCATATGTGGTGTCGGAGTTATGGTTAAATAACTGTCATATTGAGTGTTACAGTATACAGTCATATGAAGTAAAACCTAATGTTTGTATTTGCAAACCATAGAAAAACAACTGTAACTAGTGAAACTCACATGAATTCAATACCACAGGCATTTTTAGACATGTTGCACGTTTGTATTAGGTATTATGTTGGAATACATTTTTATTGCTTTTTTCGCAATATCTCATAAATGTATGTTTATACCTGTCAAATTGGGTAAAAAACAGTTTTATGTTTTTGCAAACTTTACCAAATGTTTTTTTTCCAGTAAAACTCACAAAGATACATTTTTTCAGGCATTATTAGACATTTTGCATGTGTATTTTTGGAGTTATGTTTCAAACACTGTTATGTTGAGTGTGACCAATATGAGGCCAGTAAAACTTAATTTTTGTATTTGTGAACCTTTGTAAAATACCTGATTCTGTTAAAACTCACATAAAATGAACATTACAGGCTTTTTTTTAAACAGATTTCATGTTTGGTTTTGTATTTATGTTTATAAATCTTTCATATTTAGTATGACAGTTACACTGTTATATTGAATAAAAAAACTAACTTATATCTTTAAACCTTACAAAAGATAATTTTTCGAGTACAACTAACAAATATACATATCTGTATGCATTATTGGCCATTTTGCATGTGTTGTTTAGAAGTTATGTTTCAATACATTTTTTATTGCTTTTTTCGCATTATCTCAGGATTTTAAGATTATTATTGTCATGTTGAATAAAAAACTACTTTTGCATTTGCAAGATTTATAAAAGCATATGTTTCTAGTGAAACTCCCAAAGATGCATTATTTCAGGCATTATTAGCCATTTTTCACGTGTGGTGTAGGAGTTATGTTTAAATAACTGTCATATTGAGTGTTACAGTATACAGTCATATTGAGTAAAACCTCATTTTTGTAATTGCAAACCATAGAAAAACAACTGTATCTAGTAAACCTCACATGGATTCAATACCACAGGCATTCTTAGACATTTTGCACGTTTGGATAAGGAATTATGTGGGAATACATTTGTATTGCTTTTTTCGCATTATCTCAGATTTCTAAGTACATTACCGTCAAATTGGGTAAAAATTTACTTTTTGTTTTTGCAAACCTTACCAAATGTTTTTTTTCCATTAAAACTCACAGATATACATTTCTTCAGGCATTATTAGATATTTTGCATGTGTATTTTTGGAGTTATGTTTCAAAAACTGTCATATTGAGTGTGACCAATATGAGGCCAGGTAAACCAAATTTTTGTATTTATGAACCTTTATAAAATACCTGATTCTGGTAAAACTCACATAAATTCAATATTACAGGTTTTTTTTGGACAGATTTCATGTTTGGTTTTGGAAACATGTTTATAAATTATTCATATTAAGTATGACAGTTATTCTGTTATATTGAATACAAAAACTAACGTGTGTCTTTGCAAACCTTACAAAAGATCATTTTTCTAGTACAAATAATAAAGAGACATGTCTCTAAGTATCATTAGCCATTTTGCATGTGTTGTTTAGAAGTTATGATCGAATAGATTTTTTATTGCTTTTTTCGCATTATCTCAAGATTCGATAAAAATTATTGTCATATTGAGTAAAAAACTAGTTTTTGCATTTGCAAGATTTAAAAAAGCACATGTTTCTAGTAAAACTCTTAACGATGCATTATTTCAGGCATTATTAGCCATTTTTCACGTGTGGAGTAGGAGTTATGTTTAAATAACTGTCATATTGAGTGTTACAGTATACAGTAATTGAGTAAAACCTCATTTTTGTATTTGCAAACCATAGAAAAACAACTGTATCTAGTAAAACTCACATATATTCAATATCACAGGCATTTTTAGACATTTTGCACGTTTGGATTAGGAATTATGTTGGAATACAATTTTATTGCTTTTTTTGCATTATCTCAGGATTCTAAGTACATTACTGTCAAATTGATTAAAAAATTACTTTTTGATTTTGCAACCCTTACCAAATGTTTTTTTTTCAGGAAAACTCTCAAAGATGCATTTCTTCAGGCATTATCAGACATTTTGCATGTGTATTGTTGGAGTTATGTTTCAAAAACTGACATTTTGAGTGTGACCAATATTACAGGCTTTTTTAGACGGATTTCATGTCTGGTTTTGGAGTTATGTTTGTGAACCTTTCATATTTAGTATGACAGTTATACTGTTATTGAGAATAAAAAAAAACTTGTATCTTAGCAAACTCTGTAAAATTAAATTATATAAACAAACGGTCATTTACTGGCAGCTACGGCTGCCAAACAAAAACCATAAAATTAAAGTAAAACATTGTAAACCAAATAATGATCAAAAACAATATATTTACAGAAATTTTCCTGAAACGTTCTGGGGTGAAATATTGTAATTCTACAGATTTTTACTAAATTATTAAGATCAACCACCTTTAATAAAGTGACGATGCAAACAGTTCTGCAGAAAAATACCTTTATTCTTCAGAGTTTTTCCAAATTATTACGATCAACCACCTTTAGTGAAGTGACAATGCTGGCGGTTCCACAGAAAAATACCATTGTTTTACAGATTTTTTCTGAATTGTTAGGATCAGGGGTGTCTCATTGACTTTACCAGTGGGCCACTGGATGCAGGAACTTGATGCAAAGTGGATTCGCCTTGCACGAATGGCTATCCCACCCTAGCAACATATTTACCGATCCTACCATTTCACCGCGAGAATTTTACTGACCCTCATGTAGGATTGACCCAAAGTCTGGCCGGGCGACACTGACACGTAGTACCGTAGTGGGTATTTTTGTACGCTCATTCAACAAATCATCAGCATGCCAACTGATGCGTGTGATGCGCATGGTATTGTCGTGCATATGATAGTGACTGCAAGACATACTTGGTCAACAGCCATTCACGTCACACTGCTGGTGGCTGTACAAACAACTTTAACACTGTTACAAAATATGCACCACACTGTGAATCCACATCGAACAAGAATGATAAACACATTTTAGGAAAAAATCCTTACTGTAACAAAACATAAACACAACATAACAAATACCCACAAGCCCATGCAGCGCTGACTCTTCCGGGCTACACCCCTGCTACCACCCAACCCCGCGTCCCAAAACATCACCGCCCCCCTCCGTGCGTTGGTTGAGGTGGGCGGGGTTAGGTGGTGGGGGTGTATATTGTAACACTTGGAATTATGGGTATTGTTTCTGTTGTGTTAATGTTGTGAAGATGTTCTCCTGAAATGTGTTTGTAATTCTTGTTTGATGTGGCTTCACAGTGTGGCACATATTTGTAACATTGTTAAAGTTGTTTGTACGGCCACCGTCAGTGTGATCTGTAAGGCTGTTGACTGTTGATTAAGTATGTCTTGCAGTCACTCATGTATGTCATATTACAGGGAAAAACATTTAATTGTTAGTTTGAGCATAAACCTTTTATGAGAGGCTACATATATTTTTCGACCTGAATGTGAAAATACACATAAATATAAAAAAAAAATTGATTTGCCCTAAAATTACATATAAAACTGTTAGATTGTTAATATGGACAAATACTTTTATATAACAAGCTACATATTTAATTAAAGTTAGTTACTGTAATTTTACATGAAATTGAAAGTAATTTGAGAAAACAGAAAATAATATGTGTAATTAATTTGGTATTTTTCTGTAAAAAAAATAGGAATATACATAGTTTGTCATTACTGGCATATTACTTAAAATAACAGGCGGTTTGTTTATTTACAGATAATGTTTTCAATTCTACATTTTTATAACCTATTTAAAAGAATTGAAAAATTACAGTAGAAATTTAGAGTAAACTAACCATAAAAATGGGATATTTTTTTTTACAGTGAACCCTACAAAAGATTATGTTTTTGCTACAACTAACAAATATACACATCTCTAGGCATTATTAGCCGTTTTGCATGTGTTGTTTAAAAGTTGTGTTTGAAAACATTTTTATTGCTTTTTTCGCATTATCTCAGGATCCTAAGAACATTATTGGCATATTGAGTAAAACAACTACTTTTTGCATTGCAAAGATTTAAAAAAGCAATCGTTTCAAATAAAACTCTCAAAGATGCATTATTTCAGGCATTATTAGCCATTTTTCATGTGTGGTGTAGGAGTTATGTTTAAATAACTGTCATATTGAGTGTTACAGTATACGGTCATATTGAGTAAAACCTAATTTTTGTATTTGCAAACCATAGAAAAGCAACTGTATCTAGTAAAACTCACATGGATTCACTATCACAGGCATTTTTAGACAATTTGCAAGTTTGGATTAGAAATTATGTTGGAATACATTTTTATTGCTCTTTTTGCATTATCTCAGGATTTTAAGTACATTAATGTCAAATTGGGTAAAACATTTCTTTTTGTTTTTGAAAACCTTAGAAAATGTTTTTTTTCCAGTAAAACTCACAAAGATACATTTCTTCAGGCATTTTTTTGTAATTTTGCATGTGTATTTTTGGAGATATGGTTCAAAAACTGTTTTATTGAGAGTGACCAATGTGAGGCCAGTAAAACCAAATTTTTGTATTTGTGAACCTTTCCAAAATACCCAATTCAGGTAAAACTCACATAAAGTCAATATTACAGGCTTTTTTAGACGTTTTCATGTTTGGTTTTGGAGTTATGTTTAGGAACCTTTCATATTTAGTATGACAGTTATACTGTTATATTGAATTAAAAAAAAAAAATTGTATCTTTGCAAACACTGTAAAAATAAATTCTGTAAAAAAACGGTCATTTACTGGCAGATACAACTGCCAAATAAAAACCATAAAATTAAAGTAAAACATTGTAAACCAAATAATGATCAAAAACATTATATTTACAGAAATTTTCATGAAACGTTTTGGGGAGAACTATCGTAATTTTACAGATTTTTACTAAATTATTAAGATCAACCACCATTAATGAAGTGACGATGCAAACAGTTCTGCAGAAAAATACCTTTATTCTTCAGAGTTTTTCCAAATTTTTGCGATCAACCACCTTTAGTGAAGTGACAATGTTGGCGGTTCCACAGAAAAATACCATTGTTTAACAGATTTTTTCTGAATTGTTAGGATCAGGGGTGTCTCACTCCTCTCTGAGCTGCCACCTTATCGTAGTAGAAGAGTTTGCGTGTCCCAATGATCCTAGGAGCTATGTTGTCCGGGGGCTTTATGCCCCCTGGTAGGGTCTCCCAAGGCAAACAGGTTCTAGGTGAGGGATCAGACAAAGAGCAGCTCGAAGACCTTTATGAAGAAGAAAAAACATGGACCCAGATTTCCCTCGCCCGGACGCGGGTCACCGGGGCCTCCCTCTGGAGCCAGGCCCAGAGTTGGGGCACGATGGCGAGCGCCTGGTGGTCGGGCCTGTTCCCATGGGGCCCGGCCGGGCATAGCCCGAAGAGGCAACGTGGGTCACCCTTCCAATGGGCTCACCGCCCATAGCAGGGGCCATAGAGGTCGGGTGCAATGTGAGCTGGGCGGCAGCCGAAGGCAGGGCACTTGGCGGTCCGATCCTCGGCTACAGAAGCTAGCTCTTGGGATGTGGAACGTCACCTCACTGGGGGGGAAAGAGCCTGAGCTAGTGCGCGAAGTCGAGAAGTTCCGGCTGGATATAGTCAGACTCACTTCAACGCACAGCAAGGGCTCTAGAACCACTTCTCTCGAGAGGGACTGGACCCTCTTCCACTCTGGCGTTGCCGGCAGTGAGAGGCGACGGGCTGGGGTGGCAATTCTTGTTGCCCCCCGGCTCAAAGCCTGCACGTTGGAGTTTAACCCGGTGGACGAAAGGGTAGCCTCCCTCCGCCTTCGGGTGTGGGGACGGGTCCTGAATGTTGTTTGTGCTTATGCACCAAGCAGCAGTTCATAGTACCCACCCTTTTTGGGAGAACTCGAGGGAGTACTGGAAAGTGCTCCCCCGGGTAATTCCCTTGTCCTACTGGGGGACTTCAATGCTCACGTTGGCAACGACAGTGAAACCTGGAGAGGCGTGATTGGGAAGAATGGCCGCCCGGATCTGAACCCGAGTGGTGTTTTGTTATTGGACTTTTGTGCTCGTCACAGTTAGTCCATAACAAACACCATGTTCTAACATAAGGGTGTCCATGTGTGCACTTGGCACCAGGACACCCTAGGCTGCAGTTCCATGATCGACTTTGTAGTTGTGTCATCGGATTTGCGGCCTTATGTTTTGGACACTCGGGTGAAGAGAGGGGCAGAGCTTTCTACCGATCACCACCTGGTGTTGAGTTGGCTGCGATGGTGGGGGAGGATGCCGGACAGACCTGGGAGGCCCAAACGCATTGTGAGGGTCTGCTGGGAACGTCTGTCAGAGTCTCCTGTCAGAAAAGGTTTCAATTCCCACCTCCGGAAGAACTTTGAACATGTCACGAGGGAGGTGCTGGACATTGAGTCCGAGTGGACCATGTTCCGCACCTCTATTGTCGAGGCGGCTGATCGGAGCTGTGGCCGCAAGGTAGTTGGTGCTTGTCGGGGCGGCAATCCTAAAACCCCTTGGTGGACACCAGCAGTGAGGGATGCTTTCAAGCTGAAGAAGGAGTCCTATCGGGTCTTTTTGGCTCATAGGACTCAGAAGGCAGTAGACAGGTACCGACAGGCCAAGCAGTGTGCAGCTTCAGCGGTCGCTGAGGCAAAAACTCGGACATGGGAGGAGTTCGAGGAACCATGGAAAACGACTTCCGGACGGCTTTGAAGCGATTCTGGACCACCATCCGCCGCCTCAGGAAGGGGAAGCAGTGCACTATTAACACCGTGTATGGTGCGGATGGTGTTCTGCTGACCTCGACTGCAGATGTTGTGGATAGGTGGAAGGAATACTTCGAAGACCTCCTCAATCCCACCAACACGTCTTCCTATGAGGAAGCAGTGCCTGGGGAATCTGTGATGGACTCTCCTATTTCTGGGGTTGAGGTCGCTGAGGTAGTTGAAAAGCTCCTCGGGGGCAAGGCCCCAGGGGTGGATGAGGTCCGCCCGGAGTTCCTTAAGGCTCTGGATGCTGTGGGGCTGTCTTGGTTGACAAGACTCTGCAGCATCGCGTGGACATCGGGGGCGGTACCTCTGGATTGGCAGACCGGGGTGGTGGTTCCTCTCTTTAAGAAGGGGGACCGGAGGATGTGTTCCAACTATCGTGGGATCACACTCCTCAGCCTTCCCGGTAAGGTTTATTCAGGTGTACTGGAGAGGAGGCTACGCCGGATAGTCGAACCTCGGATTCAGGAGGAACAGTGTGGTTTTCGTCCTGGTCGTGGAACTGTGGGCCAGCTCTATACTCTCCGCAGGGTTCTTGAGGGTGCATGGGAGTTTGCCCAACCAGTCTACATGTGCTTTGTGGACTTGGAGAAGGCATTCGACCGTGTCCCTCGGGAAGTCCTGTGGGGAGTGCTCAGAGAGTATGGGGTATCGGACTGTCTTATTGTGGCGGTCCGCTCCCTGTACGATCAGTGCCAGAGCTTGGTCCGCATTGCCGGCAGTAAGTCGAACACATTTCCAGTGAGGGTTGTACTCCTCCAAGGCTGTCCTTTGTCACCGATTCTGTTCATAACTTTTATGGACAAAATTTCTAGGCGCAGTCAAGGCGTTGAGAGGTTCCGGTTTGGTGACCGCAGGATTAGGTGTCTGCTTTTTGCAGATGATGTGATCATGATGGCTTCATCTGACCGGGATCTTCAGCTCTCACTGGATCGGTTCGCAGCCGAGTGTGAAGCGACCGGAATGAGAATCAGCACCTCCAAGTCCGAGTCCATGGTTCTCGCCCAGAAAAGGGTGGAATGCCATCTCCGGGTTGGGGAGGAGACCCTGCCCCAAGTGGAGGAGTTTAGGTACCTAGGAGACTTGTTCACGAGTGGGGGGGGAGTGGATCGTGAGATCCACAGGCGGATTGGTACGGCGTCTTCAGTAATTCGGACGTTGTACCGATCCGTTGTGGTGAAGAAGGAGCTGAGCCGGAAGGCAAAGCTCTCAATTTACCCGTCGATCTACGTTCCCATCCTCACCTATGGTCATGAGCTTTGGGTCATGACCGAAAGGATAAGATCACGGGTACAAGCGGCCGAAATGAGTTTCCTCCGCCGTGTGGCGGGGCTCTTCCTTAGAGATAGGGTGAGAAGCTCTGCCATCCGGGAGGAACTCAAAGTAAAGCCGCTGCTCCTTCACATCGAGAGGAGCCAGATGAGGTGGTTCGGGCATCTGGTTAGGATGCCGCCCGAACGCCTCCCTAGGGAGGTGTTTAGGGCACGGGGAAGACCCAGGACACGTTGGGATGACTATGTCTCCCGGCTGGCCTGGGAACGCCTCGGGATCCCCCAGGTAGAGCTAGACGAAGTGGCTGGGGAGAGGGAAGTCTGGGTTTCCCTGCTTAGGCTGTTGCCCCCGCGACCCGACCTCGGATAAGCGGAAGATGATGGATGGATGGATGGATGTTGCTATTGTATTGCTCAGTCAGTGTGATCTGTAAGGCTGTTGACTGTTGATTAAGTATGTCTTGCAGTCAATCATGTAAGTCATATTACAGGGAAAAAAATGTAATTGTTAGTTTGAGCATAAACCTTTTATAAGAGGCTACATATATTTTCGACTTGACTGTGAAATTACACATAAATATTAAAAAAAATTGATTTACCTTAAAATTACAAATAAAACTGTTCGATTGTTAGTATGGACAAAGACTTTTATACAACAAGCTACATATTTAATTAAAGTTAATTACTGTAATTTTACATGAAACTGAAAGAAATTTGAGAAAACAGAAAATAATATGTATAATTACTTTGGTATTTTTCTGTAAAAAAAATAGGGATATACATAGTTTGTCATTACTGGCATATAACTTAAAATAACAGGCGGTTTGTTTATTTACAGATAATGTCTTCAATTCTACAGTTTTATAAAATTGAAAAATTACAGTAGAAATTTAGAGTAAACTAACCATAAAAATAGGATTTTGTTTTCACAATGAACCCTACAAAACATAATTTTTCTACTACAACTAACAAAGATACTCAAAATGTCAGTTTTTGAAACATAACTCCAAAAATACACATGCAAAATGTCTAATAATGCCTGAAGAAATGCATCTTTGAGAGTTTTCCTGAAAAAATAACACATTTGGTAGGGTTTGCAAAAACAAAAAGTTATTTTTTACTCAATTTGACAGTAATGTACTTAGAATCCTGAGATAATGCGAAAAAAGCAATAAAAACGGATTTCAACATAATTCCTAATCCAAACGTGCAAAATGTCTAAAAATGCCTGTGATATTGAATACATGTGAGTTTTACTAGATACAGTTGTTTTTCTATGGTTTGCAAATACAAAAATGAGGTTTTACTCAATATGACTGTATACTGTAACACTCAATATGACAGTTATTTAAACATAACTCCTACACCACACATGAAAAATGGCGAATAATGCCTGAAATAATGCATCTTTGGGAGTTTTACTCGAAACATATGCTTTTTTAAATCTTGCAAATGCTAAAAGTAGGTTTTTACTCAATATGACTATAATAGTCTTACAATCCTGAGATAATGCGAAAAAAGCAATGAAAATGTATTCAAATATAACTTCTAAACAACACATGCAAAATGGCTAATAATGCCTAGAGATATGTATTTCTGTTAGTTGTACTAGAAAAAATGATCTTTTGTAAGGTTTCCCAAGACATACGTTAGTTTTTATTATTCAATATAACAGTATAACTGTCATACTAAATATGAAAGGTTTATAATCATAACTCCAAAACTAAACATGATTTTTTCTAAAAAAAAAAACCTGTAATATTGAATGTATGTGAGTTTTACCAGAATCAGGTATTTTGGAAAGGATCACAAATATAAAAATTAGGTTTTACTGGCCTCATATTGGTGATACTCAAAATGACAGTTTTTGAAACATAACTCCAAAAGTAGAAATGCAAAATGTCTAATAATGCCTGAAGAAATGTATCTTTGAGACTTTTATTAGAAAAAAAAAAACATTTGGTAAGGTTTGCAAAAACAAATTTGAATTTTTTTTCTAAATTTGACCGTAATGTACTTAGAATCCTGAGATAATGCGAAAAAAGCAATAAAAATGTATTCCAACATAATTCCTAATCCAAACGTGCAAAATGTCTAAAAATGCCTGTGATGTTGAATACATGTGAGTTTTACTAGATACAGTTGTTTTTCTATGGTTTGCAAATACAAAAATTAGGTTTTACTCGATATGACTGTACACTCTAACACTCAATATGACAGTTATTTAAACATAACTCCTACACCACACATGAAAAATGGCTAATAATTCCTGAAATAATGCATCTTTTGGAGTTTTATTTGAAACATATGCGGTTTTAAATCTTGCAAATGCAAAAAGTAGTTTTTCCTCAATATGACTATAATAGTCTTACAATCCTGAGATAATGCGAAAAAAGCAATAAAAATGTATTCAAACATAACTTCTAAACAACACATGCAAAATGGCTAATAATGCCTAGAGATATGTATTTTTGTTACTTGTACCAGAAAAATGATCTTTTGTGAGGTTCACAAAGACACAAGTTAGTTTTTTATTCAATATAACAGTGTAACTGTCATACTAAATATGAAAGGTTTATAATCATAACTCCAAAACCAAACATGAAATTTGTCTAAAATAGCCTGTAATATTGAATTTATGTGAGTTTTACCGGAATCGGGTATTTTGGAAAGGTTCTAAAATACAAAAATCAGGTTTTACTGGCCACATATTGGTCAAACTCAAAATGTCAGTTTTTGAAACATAACTCGAAAAATACACATGCAAAATGTCTAATAATGCCTGAAGAAATGTATCTTTGAGAGTTTTCCTGAAAAAAAAAAAAACATTTGGTAGGGTTTGCAAAATCAAAAAGTATTTTTTTTACTCAATTTGACAGTAATGTACTTAGAATCCCGAGATAATGCGAAAAAAGCAATAAAAATGTATTCCAACATAAATCCTAATCCAAACGTGCAAAATGTCTAGAAATGCCTGTGATATTGAATATATGTGAGTTTTTCTAGAAACAGTTGTTTTTCTATGATTTGCAAATACAAAAATGAGGTTTTACTCAATATAACTGTATACTGTAACACTCAATATGACAGTTATTTAAACATAATTCCTAAACCACACATGAAAAATGGCTAATAATGCCTGAAATAATGCATCTTTGGGTGTTACTCGAAACATATGTTTTTTTTAAATTTTGCGAATGCAAAAATTAGTTTTTTACTCAATATGACTATAATGTTCTTAGAATCCTGAGATTATGCGAAAAAAGCAATACAAAGGTTTTAAAACATAACTTTTAAACAACACATGCAAACCGGCTAATAATGCCTAGAGATGTGTATCTTTGTTAGTTGTAGTAGAAAAATGATCTTTTGTAGGGTTCACTGTGAAAACAAAATCCTATTGTTATGGTTAGTTTACTGTAATTTTTAATTTTTTTTAAATAGTTTATAAAACTGTAGAATTGAAGACATTATCTGTAAATAAACAAACCGCCTGTTATTTTAAGTATTATGCCAGTAATGACAAACTATGAATATCCCTATTTTTTTTTACAGAAAAATACCAAATTAATTATACATATTATTTTCTGTTTTCTCAAATTACTTTCAATATCATGTAAAATTACAGTAATTAACTTTAATTAAATATGTAGCTTGTTATATAAAAGTATTTGTCCATACTAACAATCGAACAGTTTTATCTGTGATTTTAAGGTAAATCAATTTTTTAAAATATTTATGTGTATTTTCACAGTCAAGTCGAAAAATATATGTAGCCCCTTATAAAAGGTTTATGCTCAAACCCACAATTACATTTTTTTCCCTGTAATATGACATACATGAGTGACTGCAAGACATACTTGATCAACAGTCAACAGCCTTACAGATCACACTGACGGTGGCCGTACAAACAACCATATGTTACAAATATGCGCCACACTGTGGAGCCACATCAAATAAGAATGACAAACACATTTCAGGAGAACATCTTCACCGTAACACAACATTAATACAGCAGAAACAATACCCATAATTCCATGTGTTACAATATACACCCCCACCACCTAACCCCGCCCACCTCAACCAACGCACGGAGGGGGGCGGTGATGTTTTGGGGTGCGGGGTTGGGTGGTAGCGGGGATGTATTCCGGAAGGGATAGCGCTGCATGGGCTTGTGGGTATTTGTTATGTTGTGTTTATGTTTTATTACAGTGAGGATGTTTTCCTGAAATGTGTTTATCATTCTTGTTCGATGTGGGTTCACAGTGTGGTGCATATTTGTAACAGTGTTAAAGTTGTTTCTACAGCCACCGTCAGTGTGACCTGTGTGGTTGTTGACCAAGTATGTCTTGCAGTCACTATCAGATACACGACAATACTGTGCACATCACATACCTCAATTGTCACACTGATGATTTGGTGAATGAGCGAACAAAAAAACCCACCAGGCTACTACTTGTCATATTCACCCCGCTAAACTTTGAGTCAATCCTATATGAGGGTCAGTGAAATTCTTGTGGGGAAATGGTGGGATTGGTAAGTATGTTGCCAGGTTGGGATAGCCATTGATGCAAGGTTAACCCACTTTGCATCAATTTCCTGCATCCGGTGGCCCCCCCGTAAAGTGAATGAGACTACCCATCCATACATCCATCTTCTTCCGCTTCTCCGGGGTCGGGTCGCGGGGGCAACAGCCTAAGCAACGAAACACAGACTTCCCTCTCCCCAGCCACTTCGTCTAGCTCTTCCTGGGGGATCCCGAGGCGTTCCCAGGCCAGCCGGGAGACATAGTCTTCCCAACGTGTCCTGGGTCTTCCCCGTGGCCTCCTACCGGTTGGACGTGCCCTAAACACCTCCCTAGGGAGGCGTTCGGGCAGCATCCTTACCAGATGCCCGAACCACCTCATCTGGCTCCTCTCGATGTAAAGGAGCAGCGGCTTTACTTTGAGTTCCTCCCGGATGGCAGAGCTTCTCACCCTATCACTAAGGGAGAGCCCGGCCACACGGCGGAGGAAACTCTTTTCGGCCGCTTGTACCCGTGATCTTATCCTTTCGGTCATGACCCAAAGCTCATGCGGTCACCAAACCGGAACCCCTCAACGCCTTGACTGCGCCTAGAAATTCTGTCCAAAAAAGTTATGAACAGAATCGGTGAGCAGAACACCATATGCACCATACACGGTGTTGATAGTGCACTGCTTCCCCTTCCTGAGGCGGCGGACGGTGGTCCAGAATTGCTTCGAAGCCGTCCGGAAGTCGTTTTCCATGGTTTCCCCGAACTCCTCCCATGTCCGAGTTTTTGCCTCAGTGACCGCTGAAGCTGCACACCGCTTGGCCTGTCGGTACCTGTCTACTGCCTCCGGAGTCCTATGAGCCAAAAGGACCCGATAGGACTCCTTCTTCAGCTTGACGGCATCCCTCACCGCTGGTGTCCACCAAGGGGTTTTAGGATTGCCGCCCCGACAAGCACCAACTACCTTGCGGCCACAGCTCCGATCAGCCGCCTCGACAATAGAGGTGCGGAACATGGTCCACTCGGACTCAATGTCCAGCACCTCCCTCGTGACATGTTCAAAGTTCTTCCGGAGGTGGGAATTGAAACTTTTTCTGACAGGAGACTCTGACAGACGTTCCCAGCAGACCCTCACAATGCGTTTGGGCCTCCAAGGTCTGTCCGGCATCCTCCCCCACCATCGCAGCCAACTCACCACCAGGTGGTGTTCGGTAGAAAGCTCCGCCCCTCTCTTCACTCGAGTGTCCAAAACATAAGGCCGCAAATCCGATGACACAACTACAAAGTCGATCATGGAACTGCGGCCTAGGGTGTCCTGGTGCCAAGTGCACATATGGACACCCTTATGTTTGAACATGGTGTTTGTTATGGACAAACTGTGACGAGCACAAAAGTCCAATAACAAAACACCACTCGGGTTCAGATCCGGGCGGCCATTCTTCCCAATCACGCCTCTCCAGGTTTCACTGTCGTTGCCAACGTGAGCGTTGAAATCCCCCAGTAGGACAAGGGAATCACCCGGGGGAGCACATTCCAGTACTCCCTCGAGTGCTCCCAAAAAGGGTGGGTACTATGAACTGCTGCTTGGTGCATAAGCACAAACAACAGTCAGGATCCGTCCCCCCACCCGAAGGCGGAGGGAGGCTGCCCTTTCGTCCACCGGGTTAAACTCCAACGTGCAGGCTTTGAGCCGGGGGGCAACAAGAATTGCCACCCCAGCCCGTCGCCTCTCACTGCCGGCAACGCCAGAGTGGAAGAGGGTCCAGTCCCTCTCGAGAGAAGTGGTTCCAGAGCCCTTGCTGTGCGTTGAAGTGAGTCCGACTATATCCAGCCGGAACTTCTCGACTTCGCGCACTAGCTCAGGCTCTTTCCCCCCCAGTGAGGTGACGTTCCACATCCCAAGAGCTAGCTTCTGTAGCTGAGGATCGGACCGCCAAGTGCCCTGCCTTCGGCTTCCGCCCAGCTCACATTGCACCATAACTCTATGGCCTCTGCTGTGGGAGGTGAGCCCATTGGAGGGGTGACCCACGTTGCCTCTTCGGGCTGTGCCCGGCCGGGCCCCATGGGAACAGGCCCGACCACCAGGCGCTCGCCATCGTGCCCCACCTCTGGGCCTGGCTCCAGAGGGAGGCCCCGGTGACCCGCGTCCGGGCGAGGGAAATCTGGGCCCATGTTTTTTCTTCGAGCTGCTCTTTGTCTGATCCCTCACCTAGAACCTGTTTGCCTTGGGAGACCCTACCCCGGACAACATAGCTCCAAGAATCATTGGGACACGCAAACTCCTCTACCACGATAAGGTGAAAGCTCAGAGAGGAGTGAGACACCCCTGATCCTAACAATTCAGAAAAAATCTGTTAAACAATGGTATTTTTCTGTGGAACCGCCAGCATTGTCACTTCACTAAAGGTGGTTGATCGTAATAATTTGGAAAAACTCTGAAGAATAAAAGTATTTTTCTGCAGAACTGTTTGCATCGTCACTTTATTAAAGGTGGTTGATCTTAATAATTTAGAAAATATCCGTAAAATTACGATATTTCTCCCCAAAACGTTTCATGAAAATTTCTGTAAATATAATGTTTTTGATCATTATTTGGTTTACAATGTTTTACCTTAATTTTATGGTTTTTGTTTGGCAGCCGTAGCTGCCAGTAAATGACCGTTTTTTTACAGAATTTATTTTTACAGTGTTTGCAAAGATACAAGTTTTTTTTTTTAATTCAATATAACAGTATAACTGTCATACTAAATATGAAAGGTTCATAAACATAACTCCAAAACCAAACATGAAATCCGTCTAAAAAAGCCTGTAATATTGAATTCAGTTTTACCTGAATTAGGTATTTTGGAAAGGTTCACAAATACAAACATTTGGTTTTACTGGCCTCACATTGGCCACACTCAATAAGACAGTTTTTGAACCAGATCTCCAAAAATACACATGTAAAATTACAAAAAAATGCCTGAAGAAATGTATCTTTGTGAGTTTTACTGGAAAAAAAAAAGCATTTTGTAAGGTTTGCAAAAACAAAAAGAAATGTTTTACCCAATTTGACATTAATGTACTTAAAATCCTGAGATAATGCAAAAAGAGCAATAAAAATGTATTCCAACATAATTCCTAATCCAAACGTGCAAATGGTCTAAAAATGCCTGTGATATTGAATCCATGCGAGTTTCACTCGATAGAGTTGCTTTTCTTCCATCCATCCATCCATCATCTTCCGCTTATCCGAGGTCGGGTCGCGGGGGCAGCAGCCTAAGCAGGGAAGCCCAGACTTCCCTATCTCCAGCCACTTCGTCTAGCTCTTCCCGGGGGATCCCAAGGCGTTCCCAGGCCAGCCGGGAGACATAGTCTTCCCAACGTGTCCTGGGTCTTCCCCGTGGCTTCCTACCAGCTGGACGTGCCCTAAACACATCCCTAGGGAGGCGTTCGGGTGGCATCCTGACCAGATGCCCGAACCACTTCATCTGGCTCCTCTCGATGCTTTTCTATGGTTTGCAAATACAACAATTAGGTTTTACTCAATATGACTGTATACTGTAACACTCAATATGACAGTTATTTAAACATCACTCCTACACCACACATGAAAAATGGCTAATAATGCCTGAAATAATGCATCTTTGGGAGTTTACTCCGATTGCTTTTTTAAATCTTTGCAATGCAAAAGGTAGTTGTTTTACTCAATATGACAATAATGTTCTTAGAATCCTGAGATAATGCGAAAAAAGCAAAAAAATGTTTTCAAACACAACTTTTAAACAACACATGCAAAACGGCTAATAATGGCTAGAGATGTGTATCTTTGTTAGTTGTAGCAAAAAATTATCTTTTGTAGGGTTCACTGTAAAAAAAATGATCTGATTTTTATGGTTAGTTTACTCTAAATTTCTACTGTGATTTTTCAATTTTTAAATAGGTTATAAAACTGTAGAATTGAAGACATTATCTGTAAATAAACAAACCGCCTGTTATTTTAAGTAATATGCCATTAATGAAAAACTATGTATATTCCTATTTTTTTACAGAAAAATACCAAATTAATTATACATATTATTTTCTGTTTTCTCAAATTACTTTCAATTTCATCTAAAATTACAGTAATTAACTTTAATTAAATATGTAGCTTGTTATATAAAAGTATTTGTCCATACCAACAATCTAACAGTTTTATATGTAATTTTAAGGTAAATCAAATTTTTTTAATATGTATGTGTATTTTCACATTGAAGTCGAAAAATATATGTAGCCTCTTATAAAAGGTTTATGATCAAACTAACAATTACACTTTTTTCCCTGTAATATGACATACATGAGTGACTGCAAGACATACATAATATACAGTCAACAGCCTTACAGATCACACTGACGGTGGCCGTACAAACAACTTTAACAATGTTACAAATATGCGCCACACTGTGGAGCCACATCAAACAAGAATGACAAACACATTTCAGGAGAACATCTTCACCGTAACACAACATTAACACAACAGAAACAATACCCAGAATTCCATGTGTTACAATATACACCCCCACCACCTAACCCCGCCCACCTCAACCAACGCATGGAGGGGGGTGGTGATGTTTTGGGGCGCAAAGTTGGGTGGGAGCAGGCGTGTAGCCCGGAAGAGTCAGCGCTGCATGGGCTTGAGGGTATTTGTTATGTTGTGTTTATGTTTTATTACAGTGAAGATGTTTTCCTGAAATGTGTTAATCATTTTTGTTCGATGTGGGTTCACAGTGTGGTACATATTTGTAACAGTGTTAAAGTTGTTTGTACAGCCACCGTCAGTGTGACCTGTGTGGCTGTTGACCAAGTATATCTTGCAGTCACTATCATATGCACAACAGTACCGTGCACATCACATGCCTCAATTGGCATGCTGATGATTTGGTGAATGAGTGTACAAAAAAACCCACCACGGTGCTACATGTCATATTCGCCCGGCCAAACTTTGAGTCAATCCTGTATGCGGGTCAGTGAAGTTCTCGTGGTGAAATGGTGGGAGTGGTAAGTATGTTGCTAGTTTGGGATAGCGATTCATGCAAGGTTAACTGAATGAGACACCCCTGATGCTAACAATTCAGAAAAAATCTGTTTAACAATGGTATTTTTCTGTGGAGCCGCCAGCATTTTCACTTCATTAAAGGTGGTTGATCGTAATAATTTGAATAAACTCTGAAGAATAAAGGTATTTTTCTGCAGAACTGTTTTCATCGTCACTTTATTAAAGGTGGTTGATCTTAATAATTTAGTAAAAATCTGTAAAATTACGATATTTCTCCCCAAAACGTTTCATGAAAATTTCTGTAAATATAATGTTTTTGATCATTATTTGGATTACAATGTTTTACTTTAAATTTATGTTTTTTGTTTGGCAGCCGTAGCTGCCAGTAAATGACCGTTTTTTTACAGAATTTATTCTTACACTGTTTGCAAAGATACAAGTTTTTTTTTTATTCAATATAACAGTATAACTGTCATACTAAATATGAAAGGTTCATAAACATAACTCCAAAACCAAACATGAAATCCGTCTAAAAAAGCCGGTCATATTGACTTTATGTGAGTTTTACCTGAATTAGGTATTTTGGAAAGGTTCACAAATACAAAAATGTGGTTTTACTGGCCTCACATTGGTCACACTCAATAAGACAGTTTTTGAACCAGATCTCCAAAAATACACATGCAAAATTACAAAAAAATGCCTGAAGAAATGTATCTTTGTGAGTTTTACTGCAAAAAAACATTTTGTAAGCTTTGCAAAAACAAAAAGAAATGTTTTACCCAATTTGACGGTAATGTACTTAAAATCCTGAGATAATGCAAAAAGAGCAATACAAATGTATTCCAACATAATTCCTAATCCAAATGTGCAATTTGTCTACAAATGCCTGTGATATTGAATCCATGTGAGTTTTACCAGATAGTGTTGCTTTTCTATGGTTTGCAAATACAAAAATTTGGTTTTACTCAATATGACTGTATACTGTTACACTCAATATGACAGTTATTTAAACATAACTCCTACACCACACATGAAAAATGGCTAATAATGCCTGAAATAATGCATCGTTGGGAGTTTTACTCGAAACGATTGCTTTTTTAAATCTTTGCAATGCAAAAAGTAGTTGTTTTACTCAATATGACAATAATGTTCTAAGAATCCTGAGATAATGCGAAAAAAGCAATAAAAATGTTTTCAAACACAACTTTTAAACAATACATGCAAAACGGCTAATAATGCCTGGAGATGTGTATCTTTGTTAGTTGTATCAAAAAAGTATCTTTTGTAGGGTTCACTGTAAAACAAAAAATCTGGTTTTTATTGTTAGTTTACTCTAAATTTCTACTGTAATTTTTCATTTTTTTAAAATAGGTTATAAAACTGTAGAATTGAAGACATAATCTGTAAATAAACAAACCGCCTGTTATTTTAAGTAATATGCCATTTATGACAATATATGTATATTCCTTTTTTTTACAGAAAAATACCAAATTAATTATACATATTATTTTCTGTTTTCTCAAATTACTTTCAATTTCATGTAAAATTACAGTAATTATTTTTAATTAAATATGTAACTTGTTATATAAAAGTATTTGTCCATACTAACAATCTAACAGTTTTATATGTAATTTTAAGGTAGATCAAATTTTTTTAAGATTTATGTGTATTTTCACATTGAAGTCGAAAAATATATGTGGCCTCTTATAAAAGGTTTATGCTCAAACTGTAATATGACATACATGAAATACTGCAAGACATTCTTAATCAACAGTCAACAGCCTTACAGATCACACTGACGGTGGCCGTACAAACAACTTTAACAATGATACAAATATGCGCCACACTGTGGAGCCACATCAAACAAAAATGACAAACACAGTTCAGGAGAACATCGTCACCGTAACACAACATTAACACAACAGAAACAATACCTAGAATTCCATGTGTTACAATATACACCCCCACCACCTAACACTGCCCACCTCAACCAACGTACGGACGGGGGCGGTGATGTTTTGGGGCGCGGGGTTGGGTGCTAGCGGGGTTGTAGCCCGGAAGAGTCAGCGCTGCATGGGCTTCTAGGTATTTGTTATGTTGTGCTTATGTTTTATTACAGTGAGGATGTTTTCCTGAAATGTGTTTATCATTCTTGTTCGATGTGGGTTCACAGCGTGGTGCATATTTGTAACAGTGTTAAAGTTGTTTGTAAAGCCACCGTAAGTGTGACCTGTGTGGCTGTTGACCAAGTATATCATGCAGTCACTTTTCATATGCACGTCAAAACCGTGCACATCACATTACTCAATTGGCACGCTGATGATTTGATGACTGAGCGTACAAAACAACCCATCACGGTACTACGTGTCATATTCGCCAGGCCAAACTTTGAGTCAACCCTACATGAGGGTCAGTGAAATTCTCGTGGTGAAATGGTAGGAATGGTAAGTATGTCGTTAGGGTGGGATAGCCATTCATGCAAGGTTATCCCACTTAGTATCAATTTCCTGCACCCAGTGGCCCCCTGGTAAAGTGAATGAGACGCCCCTGATCCTAACAATTCAGAAAAAGTATGTTAAACAATGGGATTTTCTGTGGAACTGCCAGCATTGTCACTTCACTAAATGTGGTTGATCGTAATAATTTGGAAAAACTCTGAAGAATAAATGTATTTTTCTGCAGAACTGTTTGCATGGTCACTTTGTTAAAGGTGGTTGATCTTAATAATTTAGTAAAAATCTGTAAAATTACGATATTTCCCCCCAAAACGTTTCATGAACATTTCTGTGAATATAATGTTTTTGATCATTATTTGGTTTACAATGTTTTACTTTAATTTTATGGTTTATGTTTGGCAGTTGTATCTGCCAGTAAATAACCGTTTTTTTATAGAATTTAATTTTACAGTGTTTGCAAAGATACACATTTGTTTTTTTTATTCAATATAACAGTATAACTGTCATACTAAATATGAAAGGTTCATAAACATAACTCCAAAACCAATCATGAAATCTGTCTAAAAAAGCCTGTAATATTGACTTTATGTGAGTTTTACCTGAATTGGGTATTTTGGAAAGGTTCACAAATACAAACATTTGGTTTTACTGGCCTCACATTGGCCACACTCAATAAGACAGTTTTTGAACCAGATCTCCAAAAATACACATGTAAAATTACAAAAAAATGCCTGAAGAAATGTATCTTTGTGAGTTTTACTGGAAAAAAAAAGCATTTTGTAAGGTTTGCAAAAACAAAAAGAAATGTTTTACCCAATTTGACATTAATGTACTTAAAATCCTGAGATAATGCAAAAAGAGCAATAAAAATGTATTCCAACATAAATCCTAATCCAAACGTGCAAATGGTCTAAAAATGCCTGTGATATTGAATCCATGTGAGTTTTACCAGATAGAGTTGCTTTTCTATGGTTTGCAAATACAACAATTAGGTTTTACTCAATATGACTGTATACTGTAACACTCAATATGACAGTTATTTAAACATCACTCCTACACCACACATGAAAAATGGCTAATAATGCCTGAAATAATGTATCTTTGGGAGTTTTACTCGAAACATATGCTTTTTTAAATCTTGCAAATGCAAAAAGTAGCTTTTTACTCAATATGACAATAATGTTCTTAGAATCCTGAGATAATGCTAAAAAAGCAACACAAATGTTTTCAAACACGACTTTTAAACAACACATGTAAAACGGCTAATAATGCCTAGAGATGTGTATATTTGTTAGTTGTAGCAAAAAATCATCTTTTGTAGGGTTCACTGTAAAAAAAAAATCTGATTCTTATGGTTAGTTTACTCTAAATTTCTACTGTAATTTTTAATTTTTTTTAAATAGGTTATAAAACTGTAGAATTGAAGACATTATCTGTAAATAAACAAACCGCCTGTTATTTTAAGTAATACGCCAGTAATGACAAACTATGCATATTCCTTTTTTTTTTTTACAGAAAAATACCAAATTAATATATATAATATAATAATACATATTATTTTCTGTTTTCTCAAATTATTTTCAATTTCATCTAAAATTACAGTAATTAACTTTAATTAGATATGTAGCTTGTTATATAAAAGTATTTGTCCATACTAACAATCCAACAGTTTTTTATGTAATTTTAAGGTACATCAAATTGTTTTAATATTTATGTGTATTTTCACATTCAAGTCGAAAAATATATGTAGCCCCTTATAAAAGGTTTATGCTCAAACTAACAATTAAAATTTTTTCTCTGTAATATGACATACATGAGTTACTGCGAGACATACTTAATCATCAGTCAACAGCCATACAGATCACACTGACGGTGGCCGTACAAACAACTTTAACAATGTTACAAATATGCGCCACACTGTGGAGCCACATCAAACAAGAATGACAAACACATTTCTGGAGAACATCGTCACCGTAACACAACATTCACACAACAGAAACAATACGTAGAATTCCATGTGTTACAATATACACCCCCACCACCTAACCCCGCCCACCTCAACCAAGGCATGGAGGGGGGCGGTGATGTTTTGGGGCACGGGGTTGGGTGGTAGCGGGGTTGTAGCCCGGAACAGTCAGCGCTGCATTGGCTTCTGGGTATTTGTTATGTTGTGTTTATGTTTTATTACACTGAGGATGTTTTCCTGAAATGTGTTTATCATTCTTGTTCGATGTGGGTTCACAGTGTGGTGCATATTTGTAACAGTGTTAAAGTTGTTTGTAAAGCCACCGTCAGTGTGACCTGTGTGGCTGTTGACCAAGTACATCTTGCAGTCACTTTTCAAATGCACAACAAAACCCTGCACATCACATGCCTCAGTTGGCACCCTGATGATTTGGTGAATGAGCGTACAAAAAAACCCACCACAGTATTACGTGTCATATTCGCCCGGCCAAACTTTGAGTCAACCCTACATGAGGGTCAGTGAAATTCTCGCGGTGAAATGGTAGGAATGGTAAGTATGTTGCTAGGGTGGGATAGCTATTCATGCAAGGTTAACCCACTTTGTATCAATTTCCTGCATCCAGTGGCCCCCTGGTAAAGTGAATGAGACACCACTGATCCTAACAATTCAGAAAAAATATGTTAAACAATGGTAGTTTTCTGTGGAAAACCATAGAAAAACAACTGTATCTAGTAAAACTCACATGTATTCAATATCACAGGCATTTTTAGACATTTTGCACGTTTGAATTAGGAATTATGTTGGAATACATTTTTATTGCTTTTTTCGCATTATCTCAGGATTCTAAGTACATTACTGTCAATTTGAGTAAAAAAATACTTTCTGTTTTTGCAAACCCTACCAAATGTTTTTATTTTCAGGAAAATTCTCAAAGATGCATTTCTTCAGGCATTATTAGACATTTTGCATGTGTATTTTTGGAGTTATGTTTCAAAAACTGACATTTTGAGTTTGACCAATATGAGGCCAGTAAAACCTGATTTTTGTATTTGTGAACCTTTCCAAAATACCTGATTCCGGTAAAACTCACATAAATTCAATATTACAGGCTTTTTAAGACAAATTTCATGTTTGGTTTTGGAGTTATGATTATAAACCTTTCATATTTAGTACTGTTATATTGAATAAAAAAACTAACTTGTTTCTTTGTGAGCCTCACAAAAGATGATTTTTCTATTACAACTAACAAAAATACATATCTCTAGGCATTATTAGCCATTTTGCATGTGTTGTTTAGAAGTTATGTTTGAATACATTTTTATTGCTTTTTTCGCGTTATCTCAGGATTGTTAGACTATTATAGTCATATTGAGTAAAAAACTACTTTTTGCATTTGCAAGATTTAAAAAAACTTTGTTTCTAGTAAAACTCCCAAAGATGCATTATTTCAGGCATTATTAGCCATTTTTCATGTGTGGTGTAGGAGTTATATTTAAATAACTGTCATATTGAGTGTTACAGTATACAGTCATATTGAGTAAAACCTCATTTTTGTATTTGCAAACCATAGAAAAACAACTGTATCTAGTAAAACTCACATGTATTCAATATCACAGGCACTTTTAGACATTTTGCACGTTTGGATTAGGAATTATGTTGGAATACATTTTTATTGCTTTTTTCGCATTATCTCAGGAGTCTAAGTACATCAATGTCAAATTGAGTAAAAATTACTTTTTGTTTTTGCAAACCCTCCCAAATGTGTTTTTTTTTTCAGGAAAACTCTGAAAGATGCATTTCTTCAGGCATTATTAAACATTTTGCATGTGTATTTTTGGAGTTATGTTTCAAAACTGACATTTTTAGTTTGACCAATATGAGGCCAGTAAAACCTGATTTTTGTATTTGTGAACCTTTCCAAAATACCTGATTCCGGTAAAACTCACATGAATTCAATATTACAGGCTTTTTAAGACAAATTGCATGTTTGGTTTTGGAGTTATGATTATAAACCTTTCATATTTAGTACTGTTATATTGAATAAAAAAACTAACTTGTGTCTTTGTGAACCTCACAAAAGATGATTTTTCTAGTACAACTAACAAAAATACATATCTCTAGGCATTAGTAGCCATTTTGCATGTGTTGTCTAGAAGTTATGTTTGAATACATTTGTATGGCTTTTTTTCGCATTATCTCAGGATTGTAAGACTATTATAGTCATATTGAGTAAAAACCTACTTTTTGCATTTGCAAGATTTAAAAAAGCATATGTTTCGAATAAAACTCCCAAAGATGCATTATTTCAGGCATTATTAGCCATTTTTCATGTGTGGTGTAGGAGTTATGTTTAAATAACTGTCATATTGAGTGTTACAGTATACAGTCATATTGAGTAAAACCTCATTTTTGTAATTTCAAACCATAGAAAAACAACTGTATCTAATAAAACTCACATGTATTCAATATCACAGGCATTTTTAGACATTTTGCACGTTTGGATTAGGAATTAAGTTGGAATACATTTTTATTGCTTTTTTCGCATTATCTCAGGATTCTAAATGCATTACTGTCAAACTGAGTAAAAAAATTACTTTTTGTTTTTGCAAACCCTAACAAATGTTTTTTTTTTTCTGGAAAACTCTCAAAGATGCATTTCTTCAGGCATTATTAGACATTTTGCATGTGTATTTTTGGAAATATGTTTCAAAAACTGACATTTTGAGTTTGACAAACCTGATTTTTGACAAAACCTGATTTTTGTATTTTTTAACCTTTCCAAAATACCTGATTCCGGTAAAACTCACATAAATTCAATATTACAGGGTTTTTAAGACAAATGTCATGTTTGGTTTTGGAGTTATGATTATAAACCTTTCATATTTAGTACTGTTATATCGAATAAAAAACTAACTTGTGTCTTTGTGAACCACACAAAAGATGATTTTTCTGTTACAACTAACAAAAATACATATCTCTAGGCATTAGTAGCCATTTTCCATGTGTTGTTTAGAAGTTATGTGTGAATACATTTGTATTGCTTTTTTCGCATTATCTAAGGATTGTAAGACTATTATAGTCATATTGAGTAAAACCTACTTTTTGCATTTGCAAGATTTAAAAAAGCATATGTTTCGAATAAAACTCCCAAAGATGCATTATTTCAGGTATTATTAGCCATTTTTCATGTGTGGTGTAGGAGTTATGTTTAAATAACTGTCATATTGAGTGTTACAGTATACAGTCATATTGAGTAAAACCTCATTTTTGTATTTGCAAACCATAGAAAAACACCTGTATCTAGTAAAACTCACATGTATTCAATATCACAGGCATTTTTAGACATTTTGCACGTTTGGATTAGGAATTATGTTGGAATACATTTTTATTGCTTTTTTCGCATTATCTCAGGAGTCTAGGTACATTACTGTCAAATTGAGTAAAAAAATTACTTTTTGTTTTTGCAAACCCTACCAAATGTTTTTTTTTCTGGAAAACTCTCAAAGATGCATTTCTTCAGGCATTATTAGTAATTTTGCATGTGTATTTTTGGAGTTATGTTTCAAAAACTGACATTTTGAGTTTGACAAATATGAGGCCAGTAAAACCTGATTTTTGTATTTTTGAGCCTTTCCAAAATACCTGATTCCGGTAAAACTCACATAAATTCAATATTACAGGCTTTTCAAGACAAATTTCATGTTTGGTTTTGGAGATTTGATTATAAACCTTTCATATTTAGTACTGTTATATTGAATAAAAAAACTAACTTGTGTCTTTGTGAACCTCACAAAAGATGATTTTTCTATTACAACTAACAAAAATACATATCTCTTGGCATTAGTAGCCATTTTCCATGTGTTGTTTAGAAGTAATGTTTGAATACATTTGTATTGCTTTTTTCGCATTATCTCAGGATTCTAAGTACATTACTGTCAAATTGAGTAAAAAAAATACTTTTTGTTCTTGCAAACCCCTACCAAAAGTTTTTTTTCTGGAAAACTCTCAAAGATGCATTTCTTCAGGCATTATTAGACATTTTGCATGTGTATTTTTGGAGTTATGTTTCAAAAACTGACATTTTGAGTTTGACAAACCTGATTTTTGACAAAACCTGATTTTTGTATTTGTGAACCTTTCCAAAATACCTGATTCCGGTAAAACTCACATAAATTCAATATTACAGGGTTTTTAAGACAAATGTCATGTTTGGTTTTGGAGTTATGATTATAAACCTCTCATATTTAGTACTGTTATATCGAATAAAAAACTAACTTGTGTCTTTGTGAACCACACAAAAGATGATTTTTCTATTACAACCAACAAAAATACATATCTCTAGGCATTATTAGCCATTTTGCATGTGTTGTTTAGAAGTTATGTTTGAATACATTTGTATTGCTTTTTTCGCATTATCTCAGGATTGTAAGACTATTATAGTCATATTGAGTAAAACCTACTTTTTGCATTTGCAAGATTTAAAAAAGCATATGTTTCGAATAAAACTCCCAAAGATGCATTATTTCAGGTATTATTAGCCATTTTTCATGTGTGGTGTAGGAGTTATGTTTAAATAACTGTCATTTTGAGTGTTACAGTATACAGTCATATTAAGTGAAAACTCATTTTTGTATTTGCAAACCATAAAAAAACAACTGTATCTAGTAAAACTCACATGTATTCAATATCACAGGCATTTTTAGACATTTTGCACGTTTGGATTAGGAAAATATGTTGGAATACATTTTATTGCTTTTTTCGCATTATCTCAGGATTCTAAGTACATTACTGTCAAATCGAGTAAAAAAATTACTTTTTGTTTTTGCAAACCCTACCAAATGTTTTTTTTTCTGGAAAACTCTCAAAGATGCATTTCTTCAAGCATTATTAGACATTTTGCATGTGTATTTTTGGAGTTATGTTTCAAAAACTGACATTTTGAGTTTGACAAACCTGATTTTTGACAAAACCTGATTTTTGACAAAACCTGATTTTTGTATTTGTGAACCTTTCCAAAATACCTGCTTCCGGTAAAACTCACATACATTCAATATTACAGGGTTTTTAAGACAAATTTCATGTTTAGTTTTGGAGTTATGATTATAAACCTTTCATAATTAGTAATGTTATTTTGAATAAAAACTAACTTGTGTCTTTGTGAACCTCACAAAAGATGATTTTTCTATTACAACTAACAACAATACATATCTCTAGGCATTATTAGCCTTTTTACATGTGTTGTTTAGAAGTTATGTTTGAATACATTTGTATTGCTTTTTTTCGCATTATCTCAGGATTGTAAAACTATCATAGTCATATTGAGTAAAAACCTACTTTTTGCATTTGCAAGATTTAAAAAAGCATATGTTTCGAGTAAAACTCCCAAAGATGCATTATTTCAGGCATTATTAGTCATTTTTCATGTGTGGTGTAGGAGTTATGTTTAAATACCTGACATTTTGAGTGTTACAGTATACAGTCATATTGAGTAAAACCACATTTTTGTATTTGCAAACCATAGAAAAACAACTGCATCTAGTAAAACTCACATGTATTAAATATCAGAGGCATTTTTATACATTTTGCACGTTTGGATTAGGAATCATGTTGGAATACATTTTTATTGCTTTTTTCGCATTATCTCAGGATTCTAAGTACATTACTGTCAACTTGAGTAAAAAAATTGCTTTTTGTTTTGCAAACTCTCAAAGATGCATTTCTTCAGGCATTATTAGCCATTTTGCATGTGTATTTTTGGAGTTATGTTTCAAAAACTGACATTTTGAGTTTGACAAATATGAGGCCAGTAAAACCTGATTTTTGTATTTGTGAACCTTTCCAAAATACCTAATTCCGGTTAAACTCACATAAATTCAATATTACAGGGTTTTTAAGACAAATTTCATATTTGGTTTTGGAGTTATTATTATAAACCTTTCATATTTAGTACTGTTATATTGAATAAAAAAACTAACTTGTGTCTTTGTGAACCTCACAAAAGATGATTTTTCTATTACAACTAACAACAATACATATCTCTAGGCATTATTAGCCATTTTGCATGTGTTGTTTAGAAATTATGTTTGAATACATTTTTTATTGCTTTTTTCGCATTATCTCAGGATTCTAAGTACATTACTGTCAAATTGAGTAAAAAAATTACTTTTTGTTTTTGCAAACCCTACCAAATGTTTTTTTTCTGGAAAACTCTCAAAGATGCATTTCTTCAGGCATTATTAGACATTTTGCATGTGTATTTTTGGAGTTATGTTTCAAAAACTGACATTTTGAGTTTGACAAACCTGATTTATGACAAAACCTGATTTTTGTATTTGTGATCCTTTCCAAAATACCTGATTCCGGTAAAACTCATATGAATTCAATATTACAGGGTTTTTAAGACAAATTTCATGTTTGGTTTTGGAGTTATGATTATAAACCTTTCCTATTTAGTACTGTTATATTGAATAAAAAAACTAACTTTTGTCTTTGTGAACCTCACAAAAGATGATTTCTCTAGTACAACTAACAAAAATACATATATCTTGGCATTAGTAGCCATTTTCCATGTGTTGTTTAGAAGTTATGTTTGAATACATTTTTATTGCTTTTTTCGCATTATCTCAGGATTGTAAGACTATCATAGTCATATTGAGTAAAAACCTACTTTTTGCATTTGCAAGATTTAAAAAAGCATATGTTTCGAGTAAAACTCCCAAATATGCATTATTTCAGGCATTATTAGCCATTTTTCATGTGTGGTGTAGGAGTTATGTTTAAATAACTGTCATATTGAGTGTTACGGTATACAGTCATATTGAGTAAAACCTCATTTTTGTATTTGCAAACCATAAAAAAAACAACTGTATCTAGTAAAACTCACATGTATTCAATATCACAGGCATTTTTAGACATTTTGCACGTTTGGATTAGGAATTATGTTGGAATATATTTTTAATGCTTTTTTCGCATTATCTCGGGATTCTAAGTATATTACTGTCAAATTGAGTAAAAAAAATACTTTTTGTTTTTGCAAACCCTACCAACATTTTTTTTCTGGAAAACTCTCAAAGATGCATTTCTTCAGGCATTATTAACCATTTTGCATGTGTATTTTTGGAGTTATGTTTCAAAAACTGACATTTTGAGTTTGACAAATATGAGCCCAGTAAAACCTGATTTTTGTATTTGTGATCCTTTCCAAAATACCTGATTCCGGTAAAACTCACATAAATTCAATATTACAGGGTTTTTAAGACACATTTCATGTTTGGTTTTGGAGTTATGATTATAAACCTTTCATATTTAGTACTGTTATATTGAATAAAAAAACTAACTTTTGTCTTTGTGAACCTCACAAAGGATGATTTTTCTATTACAACTAACAAAAATACATATCTTTTGGCATTATTAGCCATTTTGCATGTGTTGTTTAGAAGTTATGTTTGAATACATTTTTATTGCTTTTTTCGCATTATCTCAGGATTGTAAGACTATTATAGTCATATTGAGTAAAAAGCTACTTTTTGCAGTTGCAAGATTTAAAAAAGCATATGTTTCGGATAAAACTCCCAAAGATGCACTATTTCAGGCATTATTAGTCATTTTTTATGTGTGGTGTAGGAGTTATGTTTAAATAACTGTCATATTGAGTGTTACAGTATACAGTCATATTGAGTAAAACCTCATTTTTGTATTTGCAAACCATAGAAAAACAACGGTATCTAGTAAAACTCACATGTATTCAATATCACAGGCATTTTTAGACATTTTAAACGTTTGGATTAGGAATTATGTTGGAATACATTTTTATTGCTTTTTTCGCATTATCTCAGGATTCTAAGTACATTACTGTCAAATTGAGTAAAAAAAATACTTTTTGTTTTCGCAAACCCTACCAAATGTTTTTTTTTCTGGAAAACTCTCAAAGATGCATTTCTTCAGGCATTATTAGACATTTTGCATGTGTATTTTTGGAGTTATGTTTCAAAAACTGACATTTTGAGTTCGACAAACCTGATTTATGACAAAACCTGATTTTTGTATTAGTGATCCTTTCCAAAATGCCTGATTCCGGTAAAATTCACATAAATTCAATATTACAGGGTTTTTAAGACAAATTTCATGTATGGTTTTGGAGTTATGATTATAAACCTTTCATATTTAGTACTGTTA
The DNA here is from genome assembly GCF_033978795.1 of Nerophis ophidion. Taxonomy (NCBI): domain Eukaryota; kingdom Metazoa; phylum Chordata; class Actinopteri; order Syngnathiformes; family Syngnathidae; genus Nerophis; species Nerophis ophidion. The sequence continues at coordinate 25,823,580 of NC_084635.1, forward strand.
TATTGAATAAAAAACCAACTTTTGTCTTTGTGAACCTCACAAAAGATGATTTTTCTATTACAATTAACAAAAATACATATCTCTAGGCATCATTAGCCATTTTCCATGTGTTGTTTAGAAGTTATGTTTGAATACATTTTTATTGCTTTTTTCGCATTATCTCAGGATTGTAAGACTATTATAGTCATATTGACTAAAAAACTTTTTTTTGCATTTGCAAGATTTAAAAAAGCATATGTTTCGAATAAAACTCCCAAAGATGCATTATTTCAGGCATTATTAGCCATTTTTCATGTGTGGTGTAGGAGTTATGTTAAAATAACTGTCATATTGAGTGTTACAGTATACAGTCATATTGAGTAAAACCTCATTTTTGTATTTGCAAACCATAGAAAAACAACTGTATCTAGTAAAACTCACATGAATTCAATATCACAGGCATTTTTAGACATTTTGCACGTTTGGATTAGGAATTATGTTGGAATACATTTTTATTGCTTTTTTCGCATTATCTCAGGAGTCTAGGTACATTACTGTCAAATTGAGTAAAAAAATTACTTTTTGTTTTTGCAAACCCTACCAAATGTTTTTTTTCTGGAAAACTCTCAAAGATGCATTTCTTCAGGCATTATTAGACATTTTGCATGTGTATTTTTGGAGTTATGTTTCAAAAACTGACATTTTGAGTTTGACAAACCTGATTTTTGACAAAACCTGATTTTTGTATTTGTGATCCTTTCCAAAATACCTGATTCCGGTAAAACTCACATAAATTCAATATTACAGGCTTTTCAAGACAAATTTCATGTTTGGTTTTGGAGTTATGATTATAAACCTTTCATATTTAGTATCAATCAATCAATCAATCAATGTTTACTTATATAGCCCTAAATCACTAGTGTCTCAAAGGGCTGCACAAACCACCACGACATCCTCGGTAGGCCCACATAAGGGCAAGGAAAACTCACACCCAGTGGGACATTGGTGACAATAATGACCCAGTGGGACGTCGGTGACAATGATGACTATGAGAACCTTAGAGAGGAGGAAAGCAATGGATGTCGAGCGGATCTAACATGATACTGTGAAAGTTCAATCCACAATGGATACAACACAGTCGCGAGAGTCCAGTCCAAAGAGGATCCAAGACACAGCAGCGAGAGTCCCGTTCACAGCGGAGCCAGCAGGAAACCATCCCAAGCGTAGGCGGACCAGCAGCGCAGAGATGTCCCCAGCCGATACACAGGCGAGCAGTACATGGCCACCGGATCGGACCGGACCCCCTCCACACGGGAGAGTGCGACATAGAAGAAAAAGAAAAGAAACGGCAGATCAACTGGTCTAAAAAGGGAGTCTTAAGGCTAGAGTATACAAATGAGTTTTAAGGTGAGACTTAAATGCTTCTACTGAGGTGGCATCGCGAACTGTTACCGGGAGGGTATTCCAGAGTACTGGAGCCCGAACGGAAAATGCTCTATAGCCCGCAGACTTTTTTTGGGCTTTGGGAATCACTTATAAGCCGGAGTCCTTTGAACGCAGATTTCTTGCCGGGACATATGGTACAATACAATCGGCAAGATAAGATGGAGCTAGACCGTGTAGTATTTTATACGTAAGTAGTAAAACCTTAAAGTCACATCTTAAGTGCACAGGAAGCCAGTGCAGGTGAGCCAGTACAGGCGTAATGTGATCAAACTTTCTTGTTCTTGTCAAAAGTCTAGCAGCCGCATTTTGTACCAACTGTAATCTTTTAATGCTAGACATGGGGAGACCCGAAAATAATACGTTACAGTAGTCGAGGCGAGACGTTACAAACGCATGGATAATGATCTCAGCGTCTTTAGTGGACAGAATGGAGCGAATTTTAGCGATGTTACGGAGATGAAAGAAGGCCGTTTTAGTAACGCTTTTAATGTGTGCCTCAAAGGAGAGAGTTGGGTCGAAGATAATACCCAGATTCTTTACCGTGTCGCCTTGTTTAATTGTTTGGTTGTCAAATGTTAGAGTTGTATTATTAAATAGAGTTCGGTGTCTAGCAGGACCGATAATCAGCATTTTCGTTTTTTTGGCATTGAGTTGCAAAAAGTTAGCGGACATCCATTGTTTAATTTCATTAAGACACGCCTCCAGCTGACTACAATCCGGCGTGTTGGTCAGCTTTAGGGGCATGTAGAGTTGGGTGTCATCAGCATAACAGTGAAAGCTAATACCGTATTTGCGTATGATGTCACCTAGCGGCAGCATGTAGATGCTGAAGAGTGCAGGGCCAAGGACCGAACCCTGGGGAACTCCACACGTTACCTTAACGTAGTCCGAGGTCACATTGTTATGGGAGACACACTGCATCCTATCAGTAAGATAAGAGTTAAACCAAGAGAGGGCTAAGTCTGACATACCAATTCGTGTTTTGATACGTTCTAATAAAATATTATGATCGACGGTATCGAAAGCAGCGCTAAGATCGAGGAGCAGCAACATAGATGACGCATCAGAATCCATCGTTAGCAATAGATCATTAGTCATTTTTGCGAGGGCTGTCTCCGTGGAGTGATTTGCCCTGAAACCGGATTGAAAGGTTTCACATAGATTGTTAGACGCTAAGTGTTCATTTAACTGCTCCGCAACAATTTTTTCAAGGATTTTTGAAATAAAGGGAAGGTGAGACACCGGTCGGTAATTTACCATGAGGTCAGGATCGAGGTTAGGTCTTTTAAGAAGAGGATGAATAACCGCTTTTTTGAATGCTAGGGGAACAGTGCCCGAGGAGAGTGATAAGTTTATAATATTTAGCACTGATGGACCTAATAATACAAAGAGCTCCTTGATCAGTTTCCCAGGAAGAGGGTCAAGTAAACATGTTGTCTGTTTTATTCCATTTACACGTTGTAACAATTCCTCTAATGTTATTTCCTCAAAACGAGAGAAACTATTTTGGAGGGCAGTATCCGCCGTATATACAATCGTGTCAGTGTTAATAGTACCCCGTTGTAGCTGGGATGCATTGTCTTTAATCTCCTTTCTAATGACTTCAATTTTCTTACTAAAGAATTGCATAAAGTCATCAGCTGAGTGGGTTGAGCTACTGGAAGGAGTCCCTTGTTGGGTTAGCGATGCTACCGTACTAAACAAAAATTTAGGATCGTTTTTATTACGGTGGATGAGATTTGAGTAATATTTAGCTTTAGCTAAGGTAAGCATGCGTTTATAAGTTATTAAACCATCACTCCATGCTTGATGGTGCACCTCAAGTTTAGTCGTGCGCCATTTGCGTTCCAGCTTTCTACATAATAATTTCTGAGCTCTAGTTTCTTCTGTAAACCACGGGGTGCGCTTTTTTGGAGCCTTTTTTAACTTTAGCGGTGCTATGTTATCAATGGTTTCGCGCAGGGCATCGTTAAAGTTGTTAGTGAGGTTATCAATAGAGCCCACATACTTTGGGAATGGTGCCATTACCGAGGGCAGTAGGTCAGCAAGAGTTGTCGTTGTGGCTGTATTAATGTTGCGGCTGCTATAGCAGTTATTATTATTATTAGTTTGATGAACATGCGTCTGAACCTCGAATTTTATAAGGTAATGATCGGACAATACTTTAGTATACGGGAGTATCGTAACTTTGGAAACGGTGATGCCCCTGACAAGCACTAGGTCTATCGTATTACCGTTGCGATGCGTGGGTTCATTTATTATTTGTGTGAGACCACAGCTATCAATTACAGTCTGGAGCGCTACGCACGGTGGGTCCGATGGGGTATTCATATGGATATTAAAGTCCCCCATTATGATTATATTATCGGCGTGTGTCACTAGATCAGCAACGAACTCTGAGAATTCATTAATAAAGTCCGAATAGGGTCCTGGGGGGCGGTAGATAACAGCCAGATGTAGAGGCAGCGGTGTGACAGACCTCATAGTAAGCACCTCAAACGATTTATATTTATTATTTATGTTAGGACTAAGGTTAAAGTTTTCGTTGTATATTAGTGTGACCCCCCCAACCCTTTTGAGCGGACGGGCAATATGCGCATGTGTAAAGTTAGGAGGACATGCCTCATTTAGCGCAAAAAAGTCGTTTGGTTTAAGCCAGGTTTCGCTGAGACCGATGACGTTAAGATTGTTGTCTCTGATAATATCATTAACTAACAACGTTTTAGGAGACAACGATCTTATGTTTAAAAAACCTATATTATAGGTAGTGGGCTGTTTTAGGGAGTTTTTGATCAAATTATCCATAGTAGCAATATTAATAATGTTGTGTTTATTATGCCCAGTGCATTTAGTATAGTTGCGACCATATCTAGGAATTGATACGACAGGAATTTTCCGATTGTTTGATTGTTGCTTTGATAAACTGCACGCATCATGGTTAGCCACCTCAGTAACGGGAATTTTCCGATTGTTTGATTGTTGCTTTGATAAACTGCACGCATCATAGTTAGCCACCTCAGTAAAACTGTTATAGTACTGTTATATTGAATAAAAAAAATAACTTGTGTCTTTGTGAACCTCACAAAAGATGATTTTTCTAGTACAACTAACACAAATACATATATCTTGGCATTAGTAGCCATTTTCCATGTGTTGTTTAGAAGTTATGCTTGAATACATTTGTATTGCTTTTTTCGCATTATCTCAGGATTGTAAAACTATTATAGTCATATTGAGTAAAAAACTACTTTTTGCATTTGCAAGATTTAAAAAAGCATATGTTTCGAATACAACTCCCAAAGATGCATTATTTCAGGCATTATTAGCCGTTTTTCATGTGTGGTGTAGGAGTTATGTTTAAATAACTGTCATATTGAGTGTTACAGTATACAGTCATATTGAGTAAAACCTCATTTTTGTATTTGCAAACCATAGAAAAACAGCTGTATCTAGTAAAACTCACATTTATTCAATATCACAGGCATGTTTAGACATTTTGCACGTTTGGATTAGGAATTATGTTGGAATACATTTTTATTGCTTTTTTCGCATTATCTCAGGAGTCTAGGTACATTACTGTCAAATTGAGTAAAAAAATTACTTTTTGTTTTTGCAAACCCCACCAAATGTTTTTTTTCTGGAAAACTCTCAAAGATGCATTTCTTCAGGCATTATTAGACATTTTGCATGTGTATTTTTGGAGTTATGTTTCAAAAACTGACATTTTGAGTTTGACAAACCTGATTTTTGACAAAACCGGATTTTTGTATTTGTGATCCTTTCCAAAATACCTGATTCCGGTAAAACTCACATAAATTCAATATTACAGGCTTTTTAAGACAAATTTCATGTTTGGTTTTGGAGTTATGATTATAAACCTTTCATATTTAGTACTGTTATATTGAATAAAAAAATTAACTTACGTCTTTGTGAACCTCACAAAAGATGATTTTTCTAGTACAACTAACAAAAATAAATATATCTTGGCATTAGTAGCCATTTTCCATGTGTTGTTTAGAAGTTATGCTTGAATACATTTTTATTGCTTTTTTCGCATTATCTCAGGATTGTAAGACTATTATAGTCATATTGAGTAAAAAACTACTTTTTGCATTTGCAAGATTTAAAAAAGCATATGTTTCGAATAAAACTCCCAAAGATGCATTATTTCAGGCATTATTGGCCATTTTTCATGTGTGGTGTAGGAGTTATGTTTAAATAACTGTCATATTGAGTGTTACAGTATACAGTCATATTGAGTAAAACCTCATTTTTGTATTTGCAAACCATAGAAAAACAACTGTATCTAGTAAATCTCACAAGTATTCAATATCACAGGCATTTTTAGACATTTTGCACGTTTGGATTAAGGATTATGTTGGAATACGTTTTTATTGTTTTTTTCGCATTATCTCAGGATTCTAAGTACATTCCTGTCAAATTGAGTAAAAAAAATACTTTTTGTTTTTGCAAACCCTACCAAAAGTTTTTTTTTCTGGAAAACTCTCAAAGATGCATTTCTTCAGGCATTATTAGACATTTTGCATGTGTATTTTTGGAGTTATGTTTCAAAAACTGACATTTTGAGTTTGACAAACCTGATTTTTGACAAAACCTGATTTTTGTATTTGTGATCCTTTCCAAAATACCTGATTCCGGTAAAACTCACATAAATTCAATATCACAGGGTTTTTAAGACCAATTTCATGTTTGGTTTTGGAGTTATGATTTTAAACCTTTCATATTTAGTACTGTTATATTGAATAAAAAAACAAACCTGTGTCTTTGTGAACCTCACAAAAGATGATTTTTCTATTACAACTAACAAAAATACATATCTCTTGGCATTATTAGCCATTAAGCATGTGTTGTTTAGAAGTTATGTTTGAATACATTTTTATTGCTTTTTTCGCATTATCTCAGGATTGTAAGACTATCATAGTCATATTGAGTAAAAACCTACTTTTTGCATTTGCAAGATTAAAAAAAGCATATCTTTCGAGTAAAACTCCAAAATATGCATTATTTCAGGCATTATTAGCCATTTTTCATGTGTGGTGTAGGAGTTATGTTTAAATAACTGTCATATTGAGTGTTACAGTATACAGTCATATTGAGTAAAACCTCATTTTTGTATTTGCAAACCATAGAAAAACAACTGTATCTAGTAAAACTCACATGTATTCAATATCACAGGCATTTTTAGACATTTTAAACGTTTGGATTGGGAATTATATTGGAATATATTTTTATTGCTTTTTTTGCATTATCTCAGGATTCTTAGTACAGTACTGTCAAATTGAGTAAAAAAAATACTTTTTGTTTTTGCAAACCCTACCAAATGTTTTTTTTCTGGAAAACACTCAAATATGCATTTCTTCAGGCATTATCAGACCGTTTGCATGTGTATTTTTGGAGTTATGTTTCAAAAACTGACATTTTGAGTTTGACAAACCTGATTTTTGACAAAACCTGATTTTTGTATTTGTGATCCTTTCCAAAATACCTGATTCCGGTAAAACTCACATAAATTCAATATTACAGGGTTTTTAAGACAAATTTCATGTATGGTTTTGGAGTTATGATTATAAACCTTTCATATTTAGTACTGTTATATTGAATAAAAAAACAACTTTTGTCTTTGTGAACCTCACAAAAGATGATTTTTCTATTACAACTAACAAAAATACATATCTCTAGGCATTATTAGCCATTTTCCATGTGTTTTTTAGAAGTTATGTTTGAATACATTTTTATTGCTTTTTTCGCATTATCACAGGATTGTAAGACTATCATAGTCATATTGAGTAAAAACCTACTTTTTGCATTTGCAAGATTAAAAAAAGCATATGTTTCGAGTAAAACTCCAAAATATGCATTATTTCAGGCATTATTAGCCATTTTTCATGTGTGGTGTAGGAGTTATGTTTAAATAACTGTCATATTGAGTGTTACAGTATACAGTCATATTGAGTAAAACCTCATTTTTGTATTTGCAAACCATAGAAAAACAACTGTATCTAGTAAAACTCACATGTATTCAATATCACAGGCATTTTTAGACATTTTAAACGTTTGGATTAGGAATTATATTGGAATATATTTTTATTGCTTTTTTCGCATTATCTCAGGATTCTTAGTACAGTACTGTCAAATTGAGTAAAAAAAATACTTTTTGTTTTTGCAAACCCTACCAAATGTTTTTTTTCTGGAAAACACTCAAATATGCATTTCTTCAGGCATTATCAGACAGTTTGCATGTGTTTTTTTGGAGTTATGTTTCAAAAACTGACATTTTGAGTTTGACAAACCTGATTTTTGGCAAAACCTGATTTTTGTATTTGTGATCCTTTCCAAAATACCTGATTCCGGTAAAACTCACATAAATTCAATATTACAGGGTTTTTAAGACAAATTTCATGTATGGTTTTGGAGTTATGATTATAAACCTTTCATATTTAGTAAATAAATAAATGATAAATGGGTTGTACTTGTATAGCGCTTTTCTACCTTCAAGGTACTCAAAGCGCTTTGACACTACTTCCACATTTACCCATTCACACACACATTCACACACTGATGGCGGAAGCTGCCATGCAAGGCGCCAACCAGCACCCATCAGGAGCAAGGGTGAAGTGTCTTGCTCAGGACACAACGGACGTGACGAGGTTGGTTCTAGGTGGAATTTGAACCAGTGACCCTCGCGTTGCGCACGGCCACTCTCCCACTGTGCCAAAAATAAAGTGCGTCCTAAGTGGTACTGTTATATTGAATAAAAAAACTAACTTGTGTCTTTGTGAACCTCACAAAAGATGATTTTTCTAGTACAACTAACGAAAATACATATATCTTGGCATTAGTAGCCATTTTCCATGTGTTGTTTAGAAGTTATGCTTGAATACATTTTTATTGCTTTTTTCGCATTATCTCAGGATTGTAAGACTATTATAGTCATATTGACTAAAAAACTACTTTTTGCATTTGCAAGATTTAAAAAAGCATATGTTTCGAATAAAACTCCCAAAGATGCATTATTTCAGGCATTATTGGCCATTTTTCATGTGTGGTGTAGGAGTTATGTTTAAATAACTGTCATATTGAGTGTTACAGTACACAGTCATATTGAGTAAAACCTCATTTTTGTATTTGCAAACCATAGAAAAACAGCTGTATCTAGTAAAACTCACATTTATTCAATATCACAGGCATGTTTAGACATTTTGCACGTTTGGATTAGGAATTATGTTGGAATACATTTTTATTGCTTTTTTCGCATTATCTCAGGAGTCTAGGTACATTACTGTCAAATTGAGTAAAAAAATTACTTTTTGTTTTTGCAAACCCTCCCAAATATTTTTTCCCTGGAAAACTCTCAAAGATGCATTTCTTCAGGCATTATTAGACATTTTGCATGTGTATTTTTGGAGTTATGTTTCAAAAACTGACATTTTGATTTTGACAAATATGAGGCCAGTAAAACCTGATTTTTGTATTTGTGATCCTTTCCAAAATACCTGATTCCGGTAAAACTGACATAAATTCAATATTACAGGGTTTTTAAGACAAATTTCATGTATGGTTTTGGAGTTACGATTATAAACCTTTCATATTTAGTACTGTTATATTGAATAAAAAAACAACTTGTGTCTTTGTGAACCTCACAAAAGATGATTTTTCTATTACAACTAACAAAAATACATATCTCTAGGCATTATTAGCCATTTTGCATGTGTTGTTTAGAAGTTATGTTTGAATACATTTTTATTGCTTTTTTCGCATTATCTCAGGATTGTAAGACTTTAATAGTCATATTGAGTAAAAAACTACTTTTTGCATTTGCAAGATTTAAAAAAGCATATGTTTCGAATAAAACTCCCAAAGATGCATTATTTCAGGCATTATTGGCCATTTTTCATGTGTGGTGTAGGAGTTATGTTTAAATAACTGTCATATTGAGTGTTACAGTATACAGTCATATTGAGTAAAACCTCATTTTTGTATTTGCAAACCATAGAAAAACAACTGTATCTAGTAAAACTCACAAGTATTCAATATCACAGGCATTTTTAGACATTTTGCACGTTTGGATTAGGAATTATGTTGGAATACGTTTTTATTGCTTTTTTCGCATTATCTCAGGATTCTAAGTACATTACTGTCAAATTGAGTAAAAAAAAATACTTTTTGTTTTTGCAAACCCTACCAAAAGTTTTTTTTCTGGAAAACTCTCAAAGATGCATTTCTTCAGGCATTATTAGACATTTTGCATGTGTATTTTTGGAGTTATGTTTCAAAAACTGACATTTTGAGTTTGACAAATATGAGGCCAGTAAAACCTGATTTTTGTATTTGTGATCCTTTCCAAAATACCTGATTCCTGTAAAACTCACATAAATTCAATATTACAGGCTTTTCAAGACAAATTTCATGTTTGGTTTTGGAGTTATGATTATAAACCTTTGATATTTAGTACTGTTATATTGAATAAAAAACCAACTTGTGTCTTTGTGAACCTCACAAAAGATGATTTTTCTATTACAACTAACAAAAATACATATCTCTAGGCATTATTAGCCATTTTGCATGTGTTGTTTAGAAGTTATGTTTGAATACATTTTTATTGCTTTTTTCGCATTATCTCAGGATTGTAAGACTATCATAGTCAAATTGAGTAAAAAAAATTACTTTTTGTTTTTGCAAACCCTATCAAATGTTTTTTTTTCTGGAAAATTCTCAAAGATGCATTTTTTAAGGCATTATTGGACATTTTGCATGTGTATTTTTGGAGTTATGTTTCAAAAACTGACATTTTGAGTTTGACAAACCTGATTTTTGACAAAACCTGATTTTTGTATTTGTGATCCTTTCCAAAATACCTGATTCCGGTAAAACTCACATAAATTCAATATTAAAGGCTTTCCAAGACAAATTTCATGTTTGGTTTTGGAGTTATGATTATAAACCTTTGATATTTAGTACTGTTATATTGAATAAAAAAACAAACTTGTGTCTTTGTGAACCTTACAAAAGATGATTTTCCTAGTACAACTAACAAAAATACATATATCTTGCCATCAGTAGCCATTTTCAATGTGTTGTTTAGAAGTTATGCTTGAATACATTTTTATTGCTTTTTTCGCATTATCTCAGGATTGTAAAACTATTATAGTCATATTGAGTAAAAAACTACTTTTTGCATTTTCAAGATTTAAAAAAGCATATGTTTCGAATAAAACTCCCAAAGATGCATTATTTCAGGCATTATTAGCCATTTTTCATGTGTGGTGTAGGAGTTATGTTTAAATAACTGTCATATTGAATGTTACAGTATACAGTCATATTGAGTAAAACCTCATTTTTGTATTTGCAAACCATAGAAAAACAACTGTATCTAGTAAAACTCACATGTATTCAATATCACAGGCATTTTTAGACATTTTGCACGTTTGGATTAGGAATTATGTTGGAATACATTTTTATTGCTTTTTTTGCATTATCTCAGGATTCTTAGTACATTACTGTCAAATTGAGTAAAAAAAAATACTTTTTGTTTTTGCAAACCCTACCAAATGTTTTTTTTCTGGAAAACACTCAAATATGCATTTTTTCAGGCATTATTCGACATTTTGCATGTGTATTTTTGGAGTTATGTTTCAAAAACTGACATTTTGAGTTTGACAAACCTGATTTTTGACAAAACCTGATTTTTGTATTTGTGATCCTTTCCAAAATACCTGATTCCGGTAAAACTCACATAAATTCAATATTACAGGGTTTTTAAGACAAATTTCATGTATGGTTTTGGAGTTACGATGATAAACCTTTCATATTTAGTACTGTTATATTGAATAAAAAACCAACTTGTGTCTTTGTGAACCTCACAAAAGATGATTTTTCTATTACAACTAACAAAAATACATATCTCTAGGCATTATTAGCCATTTTGCATGTGTTGTTTAGAAGTTATGTTTGAATACATTTTTATTGCTTTTTTCGCATTATCTCAGGATTGTAAGACTATCATAGTCATATTGAGTAAAAACCTACTTTTTGCATTTGCAAGATTTAAAAAAGCATATGTTTCGAGTAAAACTCCCAAATACGCATTAATTCAGGCATTTTTAGCCATTTTTCATGTGTGGTGTAGGAGTTATGTTTAAATAACTGTCATATTGAGTGTTACAGTATACAGTCCTATTGAGTAAAACCTCCTTTTTGTATTTGCAAACCATAGAAAAACAACTGTATCTAGTAAAACTCACATGTATTCAATATCACAGGCATTTTTAGACATTTTGCACGTTTGGATTAGGAATTATGTTGGAATACGTTTTTATTGCTTTTTTCGCATTATTTCAGGATTTTAAGTACATTACTGTCAAATTGAGTAAAAAAAAGTACTTTTTGTTTTTGCAAACCCTACCAAATGTTTTTTTCTGGAAAACTCTCAAAGATGCATTTCTTCAGGCATTATTAGACATTTTGCATGTGTATTTTTGGAGTTATGTTTCAAAAACTGACATTTTGTGTTTGACAAACCTGATTTTTGACAAAACCTGATTTTTGTATTTGTGATCCTTTCCAAAATACCTAATACCGGTAAAACTCAAATAAATTCAATATTACAGGCTTTTCAAGACAAATTTCATGTTTGGTTTTGGAGTTATGATTATAAACCTTTCATATTTAGTACTGTTATACTGAATAAAAAAACTAACTTGTGTCTTTGTGAACCTCACAAAAGATGATTTTTCTAATACAACTAACAAAAATACATATATCTTGGCATTAGTAGCCATTTTCCATGTGTTGTTTAGAAGTTATGCTTGAATACATTTTTATTGCTTTTTTCGCATTATCTCAGGATTGTAAGACTATTATAGTCATATTGACTAAAAAACTACTTTTTGCATTTGCAAGATTTAAAAAAGCATATGTTTCGAATAAAACTCCCAAAGATGCATTATTTCAGGCATTATTAGCCATTTTTCATGTGTGGTGTAGGAGTTATGTTTAAATAACTGTCATATTGAGTGTTACAGTATACAGTCATATTGAGTAAAACCTCATTTTTGTATTTGCAAACCATAGAAAAACAACTGTATCTAGTAAAATTCACATGTATTCAATATCACAGGCATTTTTAGAGATTTTGCACGTTTGGATTAGGAATTATGTTGGAATACATTTTTATTGCTTTTTTTGCATTATCTCAGGAGTCTAGGTACATTACTGTCAAATTGAGTAAAAAAATTACTTTTTGTTTTTGCAAACCCTACCAAATGTTTTTTTTTCTGGAAAACTCTCAAAGATGCATTTCTTCAGGCATTATTAGACATTTTGCATGTGTATTTTTGGAGTTATGTTTCAAAAACTGACATTTTGAGTTTGACAAACCTGATTTTTGACAAAACCTGATTTTTGTATTTGTGATCCTTTCCAAAATACCTGATTCCGGTAAAACTCACATAAATTCAATATTACAGGCTTTTCAAGACAAATTTCATATTTGGTTTTGGAGTTATGATTATAAACCTTTCATATTTAGTACTGTTATATTGAATAAAAAAACTAACTTGTGTCTTTGTGAACCTCACAAAAGATGATTTTTCTAGTACAACTAAAAAAAATACATATATCTTGGCATTAGTAGCCATTTTCCATGTGTTGTTTAGAAGTTATGCTTGAATACATTTGTATTGCTTTTTTGCATTATCTCAGGAATGTAAGACTACTATAGTCTTATTGAGTAAAAAACTACTTTTTGCATTTGCAAGATTTAAAAAAGCATATGTTTCGAATAAAATTCCCAAAGATGCATTATTTTAGGCATTATTAGCCATTTTTCATGTGTGGTGTAGGAGTTATGTTTAAATAACTGTCATATTGAGTGTTACAGTATACAGTCATATTGAGTAAAACCTCATTTTTGTATTTGCAAACCATAGAAAAACAACTGTATCTAGTAAAACTCACATGTATTCAATATCACAGGCATTTTCAGACATTTTGCAAGTTTGGATTAGGAATTATGTTGGAATACGTTTGTATTGCTTTTTTCGCATTATCTCAGGATTCTAAGTCTATTACTGTCAAATAGAGTAAAAAAAATACTTTTTGTTTTTGCAACCATACCAAAAGTTTTTTTTGGGGAAAACTCTCAAAGATGCATTTCTTCAGGCATTATTAGACATTTTGCATGTGTATTTTTGGAGTTCCATCCATCCATTTTCTACCGCTTATTCCCTTTCGGGGTCGCGAGGGGCGCTGGCGCCTATCTCAGCTACAATCGGGCGGAAAATGTTATGTTTCAAAAACTGACATTTTGAGTTTGACAAACCTGATTTTTGACAAAACCTGATTTTTGTATTTGTGATCCTTTCCAAAATACCTAATACCGGTAAAACTCAAATAAATTCAATATTACAGGCTTTTCAAGACAAATTTCATGTTTGGTTTTGGAGTTATGATTATAAACCTTTCATATTAGGTACTGTTATATTGAATAAAAAAACTAACTTGTGTCTTTGTGAACCTCACAAAAGATGATTTTTCTAGTACAACTAACAAAAATACATATATCTTGGCATTAGTAGCCATTTTCCATGTGTTGTTTAGAAGTTATGCTTGAATACATTTTTATTGCTTTTTTTGCATTATCTCAGGATTGTAAGACTATTATAGTCTTATTGAGTAAAAAACTACTTTTTGCATTTGCAAGATTTAAAAAAGCATATGTTTCGAATAAAACTCCCAAAGATGCATTATTTCAGGCATTATTAGCCATTTTTCATGTGTGGTGTAGGAGTTATGTTTAAATAACTGTCATATTGAGTGTTACAGTATACAGTCATATTGAGTAAAACCTCATTTTTGTATTTGCAAACCATAGAAAAACAACTGTATCTAGTAAAACTCACATGTATTCAATATCACAGGCATTTTTAGACATTTTGCACGTTTGGATTAGGAATTATGTTGGAATACATTTTTATTGCTTTTTTCGCATTATCTCAGGATTCTTAGTACATTACTGTCAAATTGAGTAAAAAAAATACTTTTTGTTGTTGCAAACCCTACCTAATGTTTGTTTTCTGGAAAACACTCAAATATGCATTTCTTCAGGCATTATTAGACATTTTGCATGTGTATTTTTGGAGTTATGTTTCAAAAACTGACATTTTGAGTTTGACAAACCTGATTTTTGACAAAACCTGATTTTTGTATTTGTGATCCTTTCCAAAATACTTAATACCGGTAAAACTCAAAACAATTCAATATTACAGGCTTTTCAAGACAAATTTCATGTTTGGTTTTGGAGTTATGATTATAAACCTTTCATATTTAGTACTGTTATACTGAATAAAAAAACTAACTTGTGTCTTTGTGAACCTCGCAAAAGATGATTTTTGTAGTACAACTAACAAAAATACACATATCTTGGCATTAGTAACCATTTTCCATGTGTTGTTTAGAAGTTATGCTTGAATACATTTTTATTGCTTTTTTCGCATTATCTCAGGATTGTAAGACTATTATAGTCATATTGACTAAAAAACTACTTTTTGCATTTGCAAGATTTAAAAAAGCATATGTTTCGAGTAAAACTCCCAAATACGCATTATTTCAGGCATTTTTAGCCATTTTTCATGTGTGGTGTAGGAGTTATGTTTAAATAACTGTCATATTGAGTGTTACAGTATACAGTCATATTGAGTAAAACCTCATTTTTGTATTTGCAAACCATAGAAAAACAACTGTATCTAGTAAAACTCACATGTATTCAATATCACAGGCATTTTTAGACATTTTGCACGTTTGGATTAGGAATTATGTTGGAATACATTTTTTATTGCTTTTTTCGCATTATCTCAGGATTCTTAGTACATTACTGTCAAATTGAGTAAAAAAAATACTTTTTGTTGTTGCAAACCCTACCTAACGTTTTTTTTCTGGAAAACACTCAAATATGCATTTCTTCAGGCATTATTAGACATTTTGCATGTGTATTTTTGGAGTTATGTTTCAAAAACTGACATTTTGAGTTTGACAAACCTGATTTTTGACAAAACCTGATTTTTGTATTTGTGATCCTTTCCAAAATACCTAATACCGGTAAAACTCAAAACAATTCAATATTACAGGCTTTTCAAGACAAATTTCATGTTTGGTTTTGGAGTTATGATTATAAACCTTTCATATTTAGTACTGTTATACTGAATAAAAAAACTAACTTGTGTCTTTGTGAACCTCACAAAAGATGATTTTTGTAGTACAACTAACAAAAATACACATATCTTGGCATTAGTAACCATTTTCCATGTGTTGTTTAGAAGTTATGCTTGAATACATTTTTATTGCTTTTTTCGCATTATCTCAGGATTGTAAGACTATTATAGTCATATTGAGTAAAAAACTACTTTTTGCATTTGCAAGATTTAAAAAAGCATATGTTTCGAATAAAACTCCCAAAGATGCATTATTTCAGGCATTATTAGCCATTTTTCATGTGTGGTGTAGGAGTTATGTTTAAATAACTGTCATATTGAGTGTAACAGTATACAGTCATATTGAGTAAAACCTCATTTTTGTATTTGCAAACCATAGAAAAACAACTGTATCTAGTAAAACTCACATGTATTCAATATCACAGGCTTTTTTAGACATTTTGCACGTTTGGATTAGGAATTATGTTGGAATACGTTTTTATTGCTTTTTTCGCATTATCTCAGGAATCTAAGTACATTACTGTCAAATTGAGTAAAAAAAATACTTTTTGTTTTTGCAAACCCTACCAAAAGTTTTTTTTTCTGGAAAACTCTCAAAGATGCATTTCTTCAGGCATTAGTAGACATTTTGCATGTGTATTTTTGGAGTTATGTTTCAAAAACTGACATTTTGAGTTTGACAAACCTGATTTTTGACAAAACCTGATTTTTGTATTTGTGATCCTTTCCAAAATACCTGATTCCGGTCAATCTCACATAAATTCAATATTACAGGCTTTTCAAGACAAATTTCATGTTTGGTTTTGGAGTTATGATTATAAACCTTTCATATTTAGTACTGTTATATTGAATAAAAAAACTAACTTGTGTCTTTGTGAACCTCACAAAAGATGATGTTTCTAGTACAACTAACAAAAACACATATCTCTAGGCATTATTAGCCATTTTCCATGTGTTGTTTAGAAGTTATGTTTGAATACATTTTTATTGCTTTTTTCGCATTATCTCAGGATTGTAAGACTATTATAGTCATATTGACTAAAAAACTACTTTTTGCATTCGCAAAATTTAAAAAAGCATATTTTTCGAATAAAACTCCCAAAGATGCATTATTTCAGGCATTATTAGCCATTTTTCATGTGTGGTGTAGGAGTTATGTTTAAATAACTGTCATATTGAGTGTTACAGTATACAGTCATATTGAGTAAAACCTCATTTTTGTATTTGCAAACCATAGAAAAACAACTGTATCTAGTAAAACTCACATGTATTCAATATCACAGGCATTTTTAGACATTTTGCACGTTTGGATTAGGAATTATGTTGGAATACATTTTTATTGCTTTTTTCGCATTATCTCAGGAGTCTAGGTACATTACTGTCAAATTGAGTAAAAAAAATACTTTTTGTTTTTGCAAACCCTACCAAATGTTTTTTTTCTGGAAAATTCTCAAAGATGCATTTCTTCAGGCATTATTAGACATTGTGCATGTGTATTTTTGGAGTTATGTTTCAAAAACTGACATTTAGAGTTTGACAAACCTGATTTTTGACAAAACCTGATTTTTGTATTTGTGATCCTTTCCAAAATACCTGATTCCGGTAAAACTCACATAAATTCAATATTACAGGCTTTTCAAGACAAATTTCATGTTTGGTTTTGGAGTTATGATTACAAACCTTTCATATTTAGTACTGTTATATTGAATAAAAAAACTAACTTGTGTCTTTGTGAACCTCACAAAAGATGATTTTTCTAATACAACTAACAAAAATACATATATCTTGGTATTAGTAGCCATTTTCCATGTGTTGTTTAGAAGTTATGCTTGAATACATTTTTATTGTTTTTTTCGTATTATCTCAGGATGGTAAGACTATTATATTCATATTGAGTAAAAAACTACTTTTTGCATTTGCAAGATTTAAAAAAGCATATGTTTCGAATAAAACTCCCAAAGATGCATTATTTCAGGCATTGTTAGCCATTTTTCATGTGTGGTGTAGGAGTTATGTTAAAATAACTGTCATATTGAGTGTTACAGTATACAGTCATATTGAGTAAAACCTCATTTTTGTATTTGCAAACCATAGAAAAACAACTGTATCTAGTAAAACTCACATGTATTCAATATCACAGGCATTTTTAGACATTTTGCACGTTTGGATTAGGAATTATGTTGGAATACGTTTTTATTGCTTTTTTCGCATTATCTCAGGATTCTAAGTACATTACTGTCAAATTGAGTAAGAAAAATATTTTTTGTTTTTGCAACCCTACCAAAAGTTTTTTTTCTGGAAAACTCTAAAAGATGCATTTCTTCAGGCATTATTAGACATTGTGCATGTGTATTTTTGGAGTTATGTTTCAAAAACTGACATTTTGAGTTTGACAAACCTGATTTTTGACAAAACCTGATTTTTGTATTTGTGATCCTTTCCAAAATACCTGATTCCGGTAAAACTCACATAAATTCAATATTACAGGGTTTTTAAGACAAATTTCATGTATGGTTTTGGAGTTATGATTATAAACCTTTCATATTTAGTACTGTTGTATTGAATAAAAAACCAACTTGTGTCTTTGTGAACCTCAAAAAAGATGATTTTTCTATTACAACTAACAAAAATACATATCTCTAGGCATTATTAGCCATTTTCCATGTGTTGTTTAGAAGTTTTGTTTGAATACATTTTTATTGCTTTTTTCGCATTATCTCAGGATTGTAAGACTATTATAGTCATATTGACTAAAAAACTACTTTTTGCATTTGCAAGATTTAAAAAAGCATATTTTTCGAATAAAACTCCCAAAGATGCATTATTTCAGGCATTATTAGCCATTTTTCATTTGTGGTGTAGGAGTTATGTTTAAATAACTGTCATATTGAGTGTTACAGTATACAGTCATATTGAGTAAAACCTCATTTTTGTATTTGCAAACCATAGAAAAACAACTGTATCTAGTAAAACTCACATGTATTCAATATCACAGGCATTTTTAGACATTTTGCAAGTTTGGATTAGGAATTTTGTTGGAATACATTTTTATTGCTTTTTTCGCATTATCTCAGGAGTCTAGGTACATTACTGTCAAATTGAGTAAAAAAATTACTTTTTGTTTTTGCAACCCTACCAAAAGTTTTTTTTTCTGGAAAACTCTCAAAGATGCATTTCTTCAGGCATTATTAGACATTTTGCATGTGTATTTTTGGAGTTATGTTTCAAAAACTGACATTTTGAGTTTGACAAACCTGATTTTTGACAAAACCTGATTTTTGTATTTGTGATCCTTTCCAAAATACCTGATTCCGGTCAAACTCACATAAATTCAATATTACAGGCTTTTCAAGACAAATTTCATGTTTGGTTTTGGAGTTATGATTATAAACCTTTCATATTTAGTACTGTTATATTGAATAAAAAAACTAACTTGTGTCTTTGTGAACCTCACAAAAGATGATTTTTATAGTACAACTAACAAAAATACATATATCTTGGCATTAGTAGCCATTTTCCATGTGTTGTTTAGAAGTTATGCTTGAATGCATTTTTATTGCTTTTTTCGCATTATCTCAGGATTGTAAGACTATTATAGTCTTATTGAGTAAAAAACTACTTTTTGCATTTGCAAGATTTAAAAAAGCATATGTTTCGAATAAAATTCCCAAAGATGCATTATTTCAGGCATTATTAGCCATTTTTCATGTGTGGTGTAGGAGTTATGTTTAAATAACTGTCATATTGAGTGTTACAGTATACAATCATATTGAGTAAAACCTCATTTTTGTATTTGCAAACCATAGAAAAACAACTGTATCTAGTAAAACTCACATGTATTCAATATCACAGGCATTTTTAGACATTTTGCACGTTTGGATTAGGAATTATGTTGGAATACGTTTTTATTGCTTTTTTCGCATTATTTCAGGATTCTAAGTACATTACTGTCAAATTGAGTAAAAAAAATACTTTTTGTTTTTGCAAACCTACCAAAAGTTTTTTTTCTGGAAAACTCTCAAAGATGCATTTCTTCAGGCATTATTAGACATTTTGCATGTGTATTTTTGGAGTTATGTTTCAAAAACTGACATTTTGAGTTTGACAAACCTGATTTTTGACAAAACCTGATTTTTGTATTAGTGATCCTTTCCAAAATACCTGATTCCGGTCAAACTCACATGTATTCAATATCACAGGCATTTTTAGACATTTTGCACGTTTGGATTAGGAATTATGTTGGAATACATTTTTATTGCTTTTTTCGCATTATCTCAGGAGTCTAGGTACATTACTGTCAAATTGAGTAAAAAAAATACTTTTTGTTTTTGCAAACCCTACCAAATGTTTTTTTGGAAAACTCTCAAAGATGCATTTCTTCAGGCATTATTGGCCATTTTTCATGTGTGGTGTAGGAGTTATGTTTAAATAACTGTCATATTGAGTGTTACAGTATACAGTCATATTGAGTAAAACCTCATTTTTGTATTTGCAAACCATAGAAAAACAACTGTATCTAGTAAAACTCACATGTATTCAATATCACAGGCATTTTTAGACATTTTGCACATTTGGATTAGGAATTATGTTGGAATACGTTTTTATTGCTTTTTTCGCATTATCTCAGGATTCTAAGTATATTACTGTCAACTTGAGTAAAAAAAATACTTTTTGTTTTTGCAACCCTACCAAAAGTTTTTTTTTCTGGAAAACTCTAAAAGATGCATTTCTTCAGGCATTATTAGACATTTTGCATGTGTATTTTTGGAGTTATGTTTCAAAAACTGACATTTAGAGTTTGACAAACCTGATTTTTGACAAAACCTGATTTTTGTATTTGTGATCCTTTCCAAAATACCTGATTCCGGTAAAACTCACATAAATTCAATATTACAGGCTTTTCAAGACAAATTTAATGTTTGGTTTTGGAGTTATGATTATAAACCTTTCATATTTAGTACTGTTATATTGAATAAAAAAAATAACTTGTGTCTTTGTGAACCTCACAAAAGATGATTTTCTAGTACAACCAACAAAAATACATATCTCTTGGCATTATTAGCCATTAAGCATGTGTTGTTTAGAAGTTATGTTTGAATACATTTTTTATTGCTTTTTTCGCATTATCTCAGGATTGTAAGACTATCATAGTCATATTGAGTAAAAACCTACTTTTTGCATTTGCAAGATTAAAAAAAGCATATTTTTCGAATAAAACTCCCAAAGATGCATTATTTCAGGCATTATTAGCCATTTTTCATGTGTGGTGTAGGAGTTATGTTTAAATAACTGTCATATTGAGTAAAACCTCATTTTTTGTATTTGCAAACCATAGAAAAACATCTGTATCTAGTAAAACTCAAATGTATTCAATATCACAGGCATTTTTAGACATTTTGCACGTTTGGATTAGGAATTATGTTGGAATACATTTTTATTGCTTTTTTCGCATTATCTCAGGAGTCTAGGTACATTACTGTCAAATTGAGTAAAAAAATTACTTTTTGTTTTTGCAAACCCTACCAAATGTTTTTTTGGAAAACTCTCAAAGATGCATTTCTTCAGGCATTATTAGACATTTTGCATGTGTATTTTTGGAGTTATGTTTCAAAAACTGACATTTTGTGTTTGACAAACCTGATTTTTGACAAAACCTGATTTTTGTATTTGTGATCCTTTCCAAAATACCTGATTCCGGTAAAACTCACATAAATTCAATATTACAGGCTTTTCAAGACAAATTTCATGTTTGGTTTTGGAGTTATGATTATAAACCTTTTATATTTAGTGCTGTTATATTGAATAAAAAAACTAACTTGTGTCTTTGTGAACCTCACAAAAGATGATTTTTCTAGTACAACTAACAAAAATACATATATCTTGGCATTAGTAGCCATTTTCCATGTGTTGTTTAGAAGTTATGCTTGAATACATTTTTATTGCTTTTTTCGCATTATCTCAGGATTGTAAGACTATTATAGTCATATTGACTAAAAAACTACTTTTTGCATTTGCAAGATTTAAAAAAGCATATGTTTCGAATAAAACTCCCAAAGATGCATTATTTCAGGCATTATTAGCCATTTTTCATGTGTGGTGTAGGAGTTATGTTTAAATAACTGTCATATTGAGTGTTACAGTATACAGTCATATTGAGTAAAACCTCATTTTTGTATTGCAAACCATAGAAAAACAACTGTATCTAGTAAAACTCACATGTATTCAATATCACAGGCATTTTTAGACATTTTGCACGTGTGGATTAGGAATTATGTTGGAATACGTTTTTATTGCTTTTTTCGCATTATCTCAGGATTCTAAGTACATTACTGTCAAATTGAGTAAAAAAAATACTTTTTGTTTTTGCAACTCTACCAAAAGTTTTTTTTCTGGAAAACTCTAAAAGATGCATTTCTTCAGGCATTATTAGACATTTTGCATGTGTATTTTTGGAGTTATGTTTCAAAAACTGTCGTTTTGAGTTTGACAAACCTGATTTTTGACAAAACCTGATTTTTGTATTTGTGATCCTTTCCAAAACACCTGATTCCGGTAAAACTCACATAAATTCAATATTACAGGCTTTTCAAGACAAATTTCATGTTTGGTTTTGGAGTTATGATTATAAACCTTTCATATTTAGTACTGTTATATTGAATAAAAAAACTAACTTGTGTCTTTGTGAACCTCACAAAAGATGATTTTTCTAGTACAACTAACAAAAATACATATATCTTGGCATTAGTAGCCATTTTCCATGTGTTGTTTAGAAGTTATGCTTGAATGCATTTTTATTGCTTTTTTCGCATTATCTCAGGATTGTAAGACTATTATAGTCTTATTGAGTAAAAAACTACTTTTTGCATTTGCATGATTTAAAAAAGCATATGATTCGAATACAACTCCCAAAGATGCATTATTTCAGGCATTATTAGCCATTTTTCATGCGTGGTGTAGGAGTTATGTTTAAATAACTGTCATATTGAGTGTTACAGTATACAGTCATGTTGAGTAAAACCTCATTTTTGTATTTGCAAACCATAGAAAAACAACTTTATCTAGTAAAACTCACATGTATTCAATATCACAGGCATTTTTAGACATTTTGCATGTGTATTTTTGGAGTTATGTTTCAAAAACTGACATTTTGAGTTTGACAAACCTGATTTTTGACAAAACCTGATTTTTGTATTTGTGATCCTTTCCAAAATACCTGATTCCGGTAAAACTCACATAAATTCAATATTACAGGCTTTTCAAGACAAATTTCATGTTTGGTTTTGGAGTTATGATTATAAACCTTTCATATTTAGTACTGTTATATTGAATAAAAAAACTAACTTGTGCCTTTGTGAACCTCACAAAAGATGATTTTTCTAGTACAACTAACAAAAATACATATATCTTGGCATTAGTAGCCATTTTCCATGTGTTGTTTAGAAGTTATGCTTGAATGCATTTTTATTGCTTTTTTCGCATTATCTCAGGATTGTAAGACTATTATAGTCTTAGTGAGTAAAAAACTACTTTTTGCATTTGCAAGATTTAAAAAAGCATATGTTTCGAATAAAACTCCCAAAGATGCATTATTTCAGGCATTATTAGCCATTTTTCATGTGTGGTGTAGGAGTTATGTTTAAATAACTGTCATATTGAGTGTTACAGTATACAGTCATATTGAGTAAAACCTCATTTCTGTATTTGCAAACCATAGAAAAACAACTGTATCTAGTAAAACTCACATGTATTCAATATCACAGGCATTTTTAGACATTTTGCATGTGTATTTTTGGAGTTATGTTTCAAAAACTGACATTTTGAGTTTGACAAACCTGATTTTTGACAAAACCTGATTTTTGTATTTGTGATCCTTTCCAAAATACCTGATTCCGGTAAAACTCACATAAATTCAATATTACAGGCTTTTCAAGACAAATTTCATGTTTGGTTTTGGAGTTATGATTATAAACCTTTCATATTTAGTACTGTTATATTGAATAAAAAAACTAACTTGTGTCTTTGTGAACCTCACAAAAGATGATTTTTCTAGTACAACTAACAAAAATACATATATCTTGGCATTAGTAGCCATTTTCCATGTGTTGTTTAGAAGTTATGCTTGAATACATTTTTATTGCTTTTTTCGCATTATCTCAGGATTGTAAGACTATTCTAGTCATATTGAGTAAACAACTACTTTTTGCATTTGCAAGATTTAAAAAAGCATATGTTTCGAATAAAACTCCCAAAGATGCATTATTTCAGGCATTATTAGCCATTTTTCATGTGTGGTGTAGGAGTTATGTTTAAATAACTGTCATATTGAGTGTTACAGTATACAGTCATATTGAGTAAAACCTCATTTTTGTATTTGCAAACCATAGAAAAACAACTGTATCTAGTGAAACTCACATGTATTCAATATCACAGGCATTTTTAGACATTTTGCACGTTTGGATTAGGAATTATGTTGGAATACATTTTAATTGCTTTTTTCGCATTATCTCAGGAGTCTAGGTACATTACTGTCAAATTGAGTAAAAAAATTACTTTTTGTTTTTGCAAACCCTACCAAATGTTTTTGTTTCTGGAAAACTCTCAAAGATGCATTTCTTCAGGCATTATTAGAAATTTTGCATGTGTATTTTTGGAGTTATGTTTCAAAAACTGACATTTTGAGTTTGACAAACCTGATTTTTGACAAAACCTGATTTTTGTATTTGTGATCCTTTCCAAAATACCTGATTCCAGTAAAACTCACATAAATTCAACATCACAGGCTTTTCAAGACAAATTTCATTTTTGGTTTTGGAGTTATGATTATAAACTTTTCATATTTAGTACTGTTATATTGACTAAAAAAAACTAACTTGTGTCTTTGTGAACCTCACAAAAGAAGATTTTTCTAGTACAACTAACACAAATACATATATCTTGGCATTAGTAGCCATTTTCCATGTGTTGTTTAGAAGTTATGCTTGAATGCATTTTTATTGCTTTTTTCGCATTATCTCAGGATTGTAAGACTATTATAGTCTTATTGAGTAAAAAACTACTTTTTGCATTTGCAAGATTTAAAAAAGCATATGTTTCGAATAAAACTCCCAAAGATGCATTATTTCAGGCATTATTAGCCATTTTTCATGTGTGGTGTAGGAGTTATGTTAAAATAACTGTCATATTGAGTGTTACAATATACAGTCATATTGAGTAAAACCTCATTTTTGTATTTGCAAACCACACAAAAACAACTTTATCTAGTAAAACTCACATGTATTCAATATCACAGGCATTTTTAGACATTTTGCATGTGTATTTTTGGAGTTATGTTTCAAAAACTGACATTTTGAGTTTGACAAACCTGATTTTTGACAAAACCTGATTTTTGTATTTGTGATTCTTTCCAAAATACCTGATTCCGGTCAAACTCACATAAATTTAATATTACAGGCTTTTCAAGACAAATTTCATGTTTGGTTTTGGAGTTATGATTATACACCTTTCATATTTAGTACTGTTGTATTGAATAAAAAAACTAACTTGTGTCTTTGTGAACCTCACAAAAGATGATTTTTCTAGTACAACTAACAAAAATACATATATCTTGGCATTAGTAGCCATTTTCCATGTGTTGTTTAGAAGTTATGCTTGAATGCATTTTTATTGCTTTTTTCGCATTATCTCAGGATTGTAAGACTATTATAGTCTTATTGAGTAAAAAACTACTTTTTGCATTTGCAAGATTTAAAAAAGCATATGTTTCGAATAAAACTCCCAAAGATGCATTATTTCAGGCATTATTAGCCATTTTTCATGTGTGGTGTAGGAGTTATGTTTAAATAACTGTCATATTGAGTGTTACAGTATACAGTCATATTGAGTAAAACCTAATTTTTGTATTTGCAAACCATAGAAAAACAACTGTATCTAGTGAAACTCACATGTATTCAATATCACAGGCATTTTTAGACATTTTGCATGTGTATTTTTGGAGTTATGTTTCAAAAACTGACATTTTGAGTTTGACAAACCTGATTTTTGTATTTGTGATCCTTTCCAAAATACCTGATTCCGGTAAAACTCACATAAATTCAATATTACAGGCTTTTCAAGACAAATTTCATGTTTGGTTTTGGAGTTATGATTATAAACCTTTCATATTTAGTACTGTTATATTGAATAAAAAAACTAAGTTGTGCCTTTGTGAACCTCACAAAAGATGATTTTTCTAGTACAACTAACAAAAATACATATATCTTGGCATTAGTAGCCATTTTCCATGTGTTGTTTAGAAGTTATGCTTGAATGCATTTTTATTGCTTTTTTCGCATTATCTCAGGATTGTAAGACTATTATAGTCTTAGTGAGTAAAAAACTACTTTTTGCATTTGCAAGATTTAAAAAAGCATATGTTTCGAATAAAACTCCCAAAGATGCATTATTTCAGGCATTATTAGCCATTTTTCATGTGTGGTGTAGGAGTTATGTTTAAATAACTGTCATATTGAGTGTTACAGTATACAGTCATATTGAGTAAAACCTCATTTTTGTATTTGCAAACCATAGAAAAACAACTGTATCTAGTAAAACTCACATGTATTCAATATCACAGGCATTTTTAGACATTTTGCATGTGTATTTTTGGAGTTATGTTTCAAAAACTGACATTTTGAGTTTGACAAACCTGATTTTTGACAAAACCTGATTTTTGTATTTGTGATCCTTTCCAAAATACCTGATTCCGGTAAAACTCACATAAATTCAATATTACAGGCTTTTCAAGACAAATTTCATGTTTGGTTTTGGAGTTATGATTATAAACCTTTCATATTTAGTACTGTTATATTGAATAAAAAAATTAACTTGTGTCTTTGTGAACCTCACAAAAGATGATTTTTCTAGTACAACTAACAAAAATACATATATCTTGGCATTAATAGCCATTTTCCATGTGTTGTTTAGGAGTTATGCTTGAATACATTTTTATTGCTTTTTTCGCATTATCTCAGGATTGTAAGACTATTCTTGTCATATCGAGTAAAAAACTACTTTTTGCATTTGCAAGATTTAAAAAAGCATATGTTTCGAATAAAACTCCCAAAGATGCAATATTTCAGGCATTATTAGCCATTTTTCATGTGTGGTGTAGGAGTTATGTTTAAATAACTGTCATATTGAGTGTTACAGTATACAGTCATATTGAGTAAAACCTCCTTTTTGTATTTGCAAACCATAGAAAAACAACTGTATCTAGTAAAACTCACATGTATTCAATATCACAGGCATTTTTAGACATTTTGCATGTGTATTTTTGGAGTTATGTTTCAAAAACTGACATTTTGAGTTTGACAAACCTGATTTTGGACAAAACCTGATTTTTGTATTTGTGATCCTTTCCAAAATACCTGATTCCAGTAAAACTCACATATATTCAACATCACAGGCTTTTCAAGACAAATTTCATGTTTGGTTTTGGAGTTATGATTATAAACCTTTCATATTTAGTACTGTTATATTGAATAAAAAAACTAACTTGTGCCTTTGTGAACCTCACAAAAGATGATTTTTCTAGTACAACTAACAAAAATACATATATCTTGGCATTAGTAGCCATTTTCCATGTGTTGTTTAGAAGTTATGCTTGAATGCATTTTTATTGCTTTTTTCACATTATCTCAGTTTTGTAAGACTATTATAGTCTTATTGAGTAAAAAACTACTTTTTGCATTTGCAAGATTTAAAAAAGCATATGTTTCGAATAAAACTCCCAAAGATGCATTATTTCAGGCATTATTAGCCATTTTTCATGTGTGGTGTAGGAGTTATGTTTAAATAACTGTCATATTGAGTGTTACAGTATACAGTCATATTGAGTAAAACCTCATTTTTGTATTTGCAAACCATAGAAAAACAACTGTATCTAGTAAAACTCACATGTATTCAATATCACAGGCATTTTTAGACATTTTGCATGTGTATTTTTGGAGTTTTGTTTCAAAAACTGACATTTTGAGTTTGACAAACCTGATTTTTGACAAAACCTGATTTTTGTATTTGTGATCCTTTCCAAAATACCTGATTCCGGTAAAACTCACATAAATTCAATATTACAGGCTTTTCAAGACAAATTTCATGTTTGGTTTTGGAGTTATGATTATAAACCTTTCATATTTAGTACTGTTATATTGAATAAAAAAACTAACTTGTGTCTTTGTGAACCTCACAAAAGATGATTTTTCTAGTACAACTAACAAAAATACATATATCTTGGCATTAGTAGCCATTTTACATGTGCTGTTTAGAAGTTATGCTTGAATACATTTTTATTGCTTTTTTCGCATTATTTCAGGATTGTAAGACTATTCTAGTCATATTGAGTAAAAAACTACTTTTTGCATTTGCAAGATTTAAAAAAGCATATGTTTCAAATAAAACTCCCAAAGATGCATTATTTCAGGCATTATTAGCCATTTTTCATGTGTGGTGTAGGAGTTATGTTTAAATAACTGTCATATTGAGTGTTACAGTATACAGTCATATTGAGTAAAACCTCATTTTTGTATTTTCAAACCATAGAAAAACAACTGTATCCAGTAAAACTCACATGTTTTCAATATCACAGGCATTTTTAGACATTTTGCACGTTTGGATTAGGAATTATGTTGGAATACATTTTTATTGCTTTTTTCGCATTATCTCAGGAGTCTAGGTACATTACTGTCAAATTGAGTAAAAAAATTACTTTTTGTTTTTGCAAACCCTGCCAAATGTTTTTGTTTCTGGAAAACTCTCAAAGATGCATTTCTTCAGGCATTATTAGACATTTTGCTTGTGTATTTTTGGAGTTATGTTTCAAAAACTGACATTTTGAGTTTCACGAACTTGATTTTTGACAAAACCTGATTTTTGTATTTGTGATCCTTTCCAAAATACCTGATTCCGGTCAAACTCACATAAATTCAATATTACAGGCTTTTCAAGACAAATTTCATGTTTGGTTTTGGAGTTATGATTATAAACCTTTCATATTTAGTACTGTTATATTGAATAAAAAAACTAACTTGTGCCTTTGTGAACCTCACAAAAGATGATTTTTCTAGTACAACTAACAAAAATACATATATCTTGGCAATATCAGCCATTTTCCATGTGTTGTTTAGAAGTTATGCTTGAATGCATTTTTATTGCTTTTTTCGCATTATCTCAGGATTGTAAGACTATTATAGTCTTATTGAGTAAAAAACTACTTTTGGCATTTGCAAGATTTAAAAAAGCATATGTTTCGAATAAAACTCCCAAAGATGCATTATTTCAGGCATTATCGGCCATTTTTCATGTGTGGTGTAGGAGTTATGTTTAAATAACTGTCATATTGAGTGTTACAGTATACAGTCATATTGAGTAAAACCTCATTTTTGTATTTGCAAACCATAGAAAAACAACTGTATCTAGTAAAACTCACATGTATTCAATATCACAGGCATTTTTAGACATTTTGCATGTGTATTTTTGGAGTTATGTTTCAAAAACTGACATTTTGAGTTTGACAAACCTGATTTTTGACAAAACCTGATTTTTGTATTTGTGATCCTTTCCAAAATACCTGATTCCGGTAAAACTCACATAAATTCAATATTACAGGCTTTTCAAGACAAATTTCATGTTTGGTTTTGGAGTTATGATTATAAACCTTTCATATTTAGTACTGTTATATTGAATAAAAAAACTAACTTGTGTCTTTGTGAACCTCACAAAAGATGATTTTTCTAGTACAACTAACAAAAATACATATATCTTGGCATTAATAACCATTTTCCATGTGTTGTTTAGAAGTTATGCTTGAATACATTTTTATTGCTTTTTTCGCATTATCTCAGGATTGTAAGACTATTCTAGTCATATTGAGTAAAAAACTACTTTTTGCATTTGCAAGATTTAAAAAAGCATATGTTTCGAATAAAACTCCCAAAGATGCATTATTTCAGGCATTATTAGCCATTTTTCATGTGTGGTGTAGGAGTTATGTTTAAATAACTGTCATATTGAGTGTTACAGTATACAGTCATATTGAGTAAAACCTCATTTTTGTATTTGCAAACCATAGAAAAACAGCTGTATCCAGTAAAACTCACATGTATTCAATATCACAGGCATTTTTAGACATTTTGCACGTTTGGATTAGGAATTATGTTGGAATACATTTTTATTGCTTTTTTCGCATTATCTCAGGAGTCTGGGTACATTTCTGTCAAATTGAGTAAAAAAATTACTTTTTGTTTTTGCAAACCCTACCAAATGTTTTTTTTTCTGGAAAACTCTCAAAGATGCATTTCTTCAGGCATTATTAGACATTTTGCATGTGTATTTTTGGAGTTATGTTTCAAAAACTGACATTTTGAGTTTGACAAACCTGATTTTTGACAAAACCTGATTTTTGTATTTGTGATCCTTTCCAAAATACCTGATTCCAATAAAACTCACATAAATTCAACATCACAGGCTTTTCAAGACAAATTTCATGTTTGGTTTTGGAGTTATGATTATAAACCTTTCATATTTAGTACTGTTATATTGAATAAAAAAACTAACTTGTGCCTTTGTGAACCTCACAAAAGATGATTTTTCTAGTACAACTAACAAAAATACATATATCTTGGCATTAGTAGCCATTTTCCATGTGTTGTTTAGAAGTTATGCTTGAATGCATTTTTATTGCTTTTTTCACATTATCTCAGTTTTGTAAGACTATTATAGTCTTATTGAGTAAAAAACTACTTTTTGCATTTGCAAGATTTAAAAAAGCATATGTTTCGAATAAAACTCCCAAAGATGCATTATTTCAGGCATTATTAGCCATTTTTCATGTGTGGTGTAGGAGTTATGTTTAAATAACTGTCATATTGAGTGTTACAGTATACAGTCATATTGAGTAAAACCTCATTTTTGTATTTGCAAACCATAGAAAAACAACTGTATCTAGTAAAACTCACATGTATTCAATATCACAGGCATTTTTAGACATTTTGCATGTGTATTTTTGGAGTTATGTTTCAAAAACTGACATTTTGAGTTTGACAAACCTGATTTTTGACAAAACCTGATTTTTGTATTTGTGATCCTTTCCAAAATACCTGATTCCGGTAAAACTCACATAAATTCAATATTACAGGCTTTTCAAGACAAATTTCATGTTTGGTTTTGGAGTTATGATTATAAACCTTTCATATTTAGTACTGTTATATTGAATAAAAAAACTAACTTGTGTCTTTGTGAACCTCACAAAAGATGATTTTTCTAGTACAACTAACAAAAATACATATATCTTGGCATTAGTAGCCATTTTACATGTGCTGTTTAGAAGTTATGCTTGAATACATTTTTATTGCTTTTTTCGCATTATTTCAGGATTGTAAGACTATTCTAGTCATATTGAGTAAAAAACTACTTTTTGCATTTGCAAGATTTAAAAAAGCATATGTTTCAAATAAAACTCCCAAAGATGCATTATTTCAGGCATTATTAGCCATTTTTCATGTGTGGTGTAGGAGTTATGTTTAAATAACTGTCATATTGAGTGTTACAGTATACAGTCATATTGAGTAAAACCTCATTTTTGTATTTTCAAACCATAGAAAAACAACTGTATCCAGTAAAACTCACATGTTTTCAATATCACAGGCATTTTTAGACATTTTGCACGTTTGGATTAGGAATTATGTTGGAATACATTTTTATTGCTTTTTTCGCATTATCTCAGGAGTCTAGGTACATTACTGTCAAATTGAGTAAAAAAATTACTTTTTGTTTTTGCAAACCCTACCAAATGTTTTTGTTTCTGGAAAACTCTCAAAGATGCATTTCTTCAGGCATTATTAGACATTTTGCTTGTGTATTTTTGGAGTTATGTTTCAAAAACTGACATTTTGAGTTTCACGAACTTGATTTTTGACAAAACCTGATTTTTGTATTTGTGATCCTTTCCAAAATACCTGATTCCGGTAAAACTCACATAAATTCAATATTACAGGCTTTTCAAGACAAATTTCATGTTTGGTTTTGGAGTTATGATTATAAACCTTTCATATTTAGTACTGTTATATTGAATAAAAAAACTAACTTGTGCCTTTGTGAACCTCACAAAAGATGATTTTTCTAGTACAACTAACAAAAATACATATATCTTGGCAATATCAGCCATTTTCCATGTGTTGTTTAGAAGTTATGCTTGAATGCATTTTTATTGCTTTTTTCGCATTATCTCAGGATTGTAAGACTATTATAGTCTTATTGAGTAAAAAACTACTTTTGGCATTTGCAAGATTTAAAAAAGCATATGTTTCGAATAAAACTCCCAAAGATGCATTATTTCAGGCATTATCAGCCATTTTTCATGTGTGGTGTAGGAGTTATGTTTAAATAACTGTCATATTGAGTGTTACAGTATACAGTCATATTGAGTAAAACCTCATTTTTGTATTTGCAAACCATAGAAAAACAACTGTATCTAGTAAAACTCACATGTATTCAATATCACAGGCATTTTTAGACATTTTGCATGTGTATTTTTGGAGTTATGTTTCAAAAACTGACATTTTGAGTTTGACAAACCTGATTTTTGACAAAACCTGATTTTTGTATTTGTGATCCTTTCCAAAATACCTGATTCCGGTAAAACTCACATAAATTCAATATTACAGGCTTTTCAAGACAAATTTCATGTTTGGTTTTGGAGTTATGATTATAAACCTTTCATATTTAGTACTGTTATATTGAATAAAAAAACTAACTTGTGCCTTTGTGAACCTCACAAAAGATGATTTTTCTAGTACAACTAACAAAAATGCATATATCTTGGCAATATCAGCCATTTTCCATGTGTTGTTTAGAAGTTATGCTTGAATGCATTTTTATTGCTTTTTTCGCATTATCTCAGGATTGTAAGACTATTATAGTCTTATTGAGTAAAAAACTACTTTTGGCATTTGCAAGATTTAAAAAAGCATATGTTTCGAATAAAACTCCCAAAGATGCATTATTTCAGGCATTATTAGCCATTTTTCATGTGTGGTGTAGGAGTTATGTTTAAATAACTGTCATATTGAGTGTTACAGTATACAGTCATATTGAGTAAAACCTCATTTTTGTATTTGCAAACCATAGAAAAACAACTGTATCTAGTAAAACTCACATGTATTCAATATCACAGGCATTTTTAGACATTTTGCATGTGTATTTTTGGAGTTATGTTTCAAAAACTGACATTTTGAGTTTGACAAACCTGATTTTTGACAAAACCTGATTTTTGTATTTGTGATCCTTTCCAAAATACCTGATTCCGGTCAAACTCACATAAATTCAATATTACAGGCTTTTCAAGACAAATTTCATGTTTGGTTTTGGAGTTATGATTATAAACCTTTCATATTTAGTACTGTTATATTGAATAAAAAAACTAACTTGTGTCTTTGTGAACCTCACAAAAGATGATTTTTCTAGTACAACTAACAAAAATACATATATCTTGGCATTAGTAGCCATTTTACATGTGCTGTTTAGAAGTTATGCTTGAATACATTTTTATTGCTTTTTTCGCATTATTTCAGGATTGTAAGACTATTCTAGTCATATTGAGTAAAAAACTACTTTTTGCATTTGCAAGATTTAAAAAAGCATATGTTTCAAATAAAACTCCCAAAGATGAATTATTTCAGGCATTATTAGCCATTTTTCATGTGTGGTGTAGGAGTTATGTTTAAATAACTGTCATATTGAGTGTTACAGTATACAGTCATATTGAGTAAAACCTCATTTTTGTATTTTCAAACCATAGAAAAACAGCTGTATCCAGTAAAACTCACATGTATTCAATATCACAGGCATTTTTAGACATTTTGCACGTTTGGATTAGGAAATATGTTGGAATACATTTTTATTGCTTTTTTCGCATTATCTCAGGAGTCTGGGTACATTTCTGTCAAATTGAGTAAAAAAATTACTTTTTGTTTTTGCAAACCCTACCAAATGTTTTTGTTTCTGGAAAACTCTCAAAGATGCATTTCTTCAGGCATTATTAGACATTTTGCATGTGTATTTTTGGAGTTATGTTTCAAAAACTGACATTTTGAGTTTGACAAACCTGATTTTTGACAAAATCTGATTTTTGTATTTGTGATCCTTTCCAAAATACCTGATTCCAATAAAACTCACATAAATTCAACATCACAGGCTTTTCAAGACAAATTTCATGTTTGGTTTTGGAGTTATGATTATAAACCTTTCATATTTAGTACTGTTATATTGAATAAAAAAACTAACTTGTGCCTTTGTGAACCTCACAAAAGATGATTTTTCTAGTACAACTAACAAAAATACATATATCTTGGCATTAGTAGCCATTTTCCATGTGTT
This sequence comes from Nerophis ophidion, assembly GCF_033978795.1. Taxonomy (NCBI): domain Eukaryota; kingdom Metazoa; phylum Chordata; class Actinopteri; order Syngnathiformes; family Syngnathidae; genus Nerophis; species Nerophis ophidion. The sequence goes on from NC_084635.1 coordinate 25,857,641, forward strand.
GTTTAGAAGTTATGCTTGAATGCATTTTTATTGCTTTTTTCACATTATCTCAGCTTTGTAAGACTATTATAGTCTTATTGAGTAAAAAACTACTTTTTGCATTTGCAAGATTTAAAAAAGCATATGTTTCGAATAAAACTCCCAAAGATGCATTATTTCAGGCATTATTAGCCATTTTTCATGTGTGGTGTAGGAGTTATGTTTAAATAACTGTCATATTGAGTGTTACAGTATACAGTCATATTGAGTAAAACCTCATTTTTGTATTTTCAAACCATAGAAAAACAACTGTATCCAGTAAAACTCACATGTTTTCAATATCACAGGCATTTTTAGACATTTTGCACGTTTGGATTAGGAATTATGTTGGAATACATTTTTATTGCTTTTTTCGCATTATCTCAGGAGTCTAGGTACATTACTGTCAAATTGAGTAAAAAAATTACTTTTTGTTTTTGCAAACCCTACCAAATGTTTTTGTTTCTGGAAAACTCTCAAAGATGCATTTCTTCAGGCATTATTAGACATTTTGCTTGTGTATTTTTGGAGTTATGTTTCAAAAACTGACATTTTGAGTTTCACGAACTTGATTTTTGACAAAACCTGATTTTTGTATTTGTGATCCTTTCCAAAATACCTGATTCCGGTAAAACTCACATAAATTCAATATTACAGGCTTTTCAAGACAAATTTCATGTTTGGTTTTGGAGTTATGATTATAAACCTTTCATATTTAGTACTGTTATATTGAATAAAAAAACTAACTTGTGCCTTTGTGAACCTCACAAAAGATGATTTTTCTAGTACAACTAACAAAAATACATATATCTTGGCAATATCAGCCATTTTCCATGTGTTGTTTAGAAGTTATGCTTGAATGCATTTTTATTGCTTTTTTCGCATTATCTCAGGATTGTAAGACTATTATAGTCTTATTGAGTAAAAAACTACTTTTGGCATTTGCAAGATTTAAAAAAGCATATGTTTCGAATAAAACTCCCAAAGATGCATTATTTCAGGCATTATCAGCCATTTTTCATGTGTGGTGTAGGAGTTATGTTTAAATAACTGTCATATTGAGTGTTACAGTATACAGTCATATTGAGTAAAACCTCATTTTTGTATTTGCAAACCATAGAAAAACAACTGTATCTAGTAAAACTCACAGGTATTCAATATCACAGGCATTTTTAGACATTTTGCATGTGTATTTTTGGAGTTATGTTTCAAAAACTGACATTTTGAGTTTGACAAACCTGATTTTTGACAAAACCTGATTTTTGTATTTGTGATCCTTTCCAAAATACCTGATTCCGGTAAAACTCACATAAATTCAATATTACAGGCTTTTCAAGACAAATTTCATGTTTGGTTTTGGAGTTATGATTATAAACCTTTCATATTTAGTACTGTTATATTGAATAAAAAAACTAACTTGTGTCTTTGTGAACCTCACAAAAGATGATTTTTCTAGTACAACTAACAAAAATACATATATCTTGGCATTAATAGCCATTTTCCATGTGTTGTTTAGAAGTTATGCTTGAATACATTTTTATTGCTTTTTTCGCATTATCTCAGGATTGTAAGACTATTCTAGTCATATTGAGTAAAAAACTACTTTTTGCATTTGCAAGATTTAAAAAAGCATATGTTTCGAATAAAACTCCCAAAGATGCATTATTTCAGGCATTATTAGCCATTTTTCATGTGTGGTGTAGGAGTTATGTTTAAATAACTGTCATATTGAGTGTTACAGTATACAGTCATATTGAGTAAAACCTCATTTTTGTATTTGCAAACCATAGAAAAACAACTGTATCTAGTAAAACTCACATGTATTCAATATCACAGGCATTTTTAGACATTTTGCATGTGTATTTTTGGAGTTATGTTTCAAAAACTGACATTTTGAGTTTGACAAACCTGATTTTTGACAAAACCTGATTTTTGTATTTGTGATCCTTTGCAAAATACCTGATTCCGGTCAAACTCACATAAATTCAATATTACAGGCTTTTCAAGACAAATTTCATGTTTGGTTTTGGAGTTATGATTATAAACCTTTCATATTTAGTACTGTTATATTGAATAAAAAAACTAACTTGTGTCTTTGTGAACCTCACAAAAGATGATTTTTCTAGTACAACTAACAAAAATACATATATCTTGGCATTAGTAGCCATTTTACATGTGCTGTTTAGAAGTTATGCTTGAATACATTTTTATTGCTTTTTTCGCATTATTTCAGGATTGTAAGACTATTCTAGTCATATTGAGTAAAAAACTACTTTTTGCATTTGCAAGATTTAAAAAAGCATATGTTTCAAATAAAACTCCCAAAGATGCATTATTTCAGGCATTATTAGCCATTTTTCATGTGTGGTGTAGGAGTTATGTTTAAATAACTGTCATATTGAGTGTTACAGTATACAGTCATATTGAGTAAAACCTCATTTTTGTATTTTCAAACCATAGAAAAACAACTGTATCCAGTAAAACTCACATGTTTTCAATATCACAGGCATTTTTAGACATTTTGCACGTTTGGATTAGGAATTATGTTGGAATACATTTTTATTGCTTTTTTCGCATTATCTCAGGAGTCTAGGTACATTACTGTCAAATTGAGTAAAAAAATTACTTTTTGTTTTTGCAAACCCTACCAAATGTTTTTGTTTCTGGAAAACTCTCAAAGATGCATTTCTTCAGGCATTATTAGACATTTTGCATGTGTATTTTTGGAGTTATGTTTCAAAAACTGACATTTTGAGTTTCACGAACTTGATTTTTGACAAAACCTGATTTTTGTATTTGTGATCCTTTCCAAAATACCTGATTCCGGTAAAACTCACATAAATTCAATATTACAGGCTTTTCAAGACAAATTTCATGTTTGGTTTTGGAGTTATGATTATAAACCTTTCATATTTAGTACTGTTATATTGAATAAAAAAACTAACTTGTGCCTTTGTGAACCTCACAAAAGATGATTTTTCTAGTACAACTAACAAAAATACATATATCTTGGCAATATCAGCCATTTTCCATGTGTTGTTTAGAAGTTATGCTTGAATGCATTTTTATTGCTTTTTTCGCATTATCTCAGGATTGTAAGACTATTATAGTCTTATTGAGTAAAAAACTACTTTTGGCATTGGCAAGATTTAAAAAAGCATATGTTTCGAATAAAACTCCCAAAGATGCATTATTTCAGGCATTATCAGCCATTTTTCATGTGTGGTGTAGGAGTTATGTTTAAATAACTGTCATATTGAGTGTTACAATATACAGTCATATTGAGTAAAACCTCATTTTTGTATTTGCAAACCATACAAAAACAACTGTATCTAGTAAAACTCACATGTATTCAATATCACAGGCATTTTTAGACATTTTGCATGTGTATTTTTGGAGTTATGTTTCCAAAACTGACATTTTGAGTTTGACAAACCTGATTTTTGACAAAACCTGATTTTTGTATTTGTGATCCTTTCCAAAATACCTGATTCCGGTAAAACTCACATAAATTCAACATCACAGGCTTTTCAAGACAAATTTCATGTTTGGTTTTGGAGTTATGATTATAAACCTTTCATATTTAGTACTGTTATATTGAATAAATAAACTAACTTGTGTCTTTGTGAACCTCACAAAAGATGATTTTTCTAGTACAACTAACAAAAATACATATATCTTGGCATTAGTAGCCATTTTCCATGTGTTGTTTAGAAGTTATGCTTGAATACATTTTTATTGCTTTTTTCGCATTATCTCAGGATTGTAAGACTATTATAGTCATTTTGAGTAAAAAACAACTTTTTACATTTGCAAGATTTAAAAAAGCATATGTTTCGAATAAAACTCCCAAAGATGCATTATTTCAGGCATTATTAGCCATTTTTCATGTGTGGTGTAGGAGTTATGTTTAAATAACTGTCATATTGAGTGTTACAGTATACAGTCATATTGAGTAAAACCTCATTTTTGTATTTGCAAACCATAGAAAAACAGCTGTATCTAGTAAAACTCACATTTAGTCAATATCACAGGCATTTTTAGACATTTTGCACGTTTGGATTAGGAATTATGTTGGAATACATTTTTATTGCTTTTTTCGCATTATCTCAGGAGTCTAGGTACATTACTGTCAAATTGAGTAAAAAAATAACTTTTTGTTTTTGCAAACCCTACCAAAAGTTTTTTTTCTGGAAGACTCTCAAAGATGCATTTCTTCAGGCATTATTAGCCATTTTTTATATGTGGTGTAGGAGTTATGTTTATATAACTGTCATATTGAGTGTTACAGTATACAGTCATATTGAGTAAAACCTCATTTTTGTATTTGCAAAACATAGAAAAACAGCTGTATCCAGTAAAACTCACATGTATTCAATATCACAGGCATTTTTAGACATTTTGCACGTTTGGATTAGGAATTATGTTGGAATACATTTTTATTGCTTTTTTCGCATTATCTCAGGAGTCTAGGTGCATTACTGTCAAATTGAGTAAAACAATTACTTTTTGTTTTTGCAAACCCTACCAAATGTTTTTTTTTCTGGAAAACTCTCAAAGATGCATTTCTTCAGGCATTATTAGACATTTTGCATGTGTATTTTTGGAGTTATGTTTCAAAAACTGACATTTTGAGTTTGACAAACCTGATTTTTGACAAAACCTGATTTTTGTATTTGTGATCCTTTCCAAAATACCTGATTCCGGTAAAACTCACATAAATTCAACATCACAGGCTTTTCAAGACAAATTTCATGTTTGGTTTTGGAGTTATGATTATAAACCTTTCATATTGAGTACTGTTATATTGAATAAAACAACTAACTTGTGTCTTTGTGAACCTCACAAAAGATGATTTTTCTAGTACAACTAAAAAAAATACATATATCTTGGCATTAGTAGCCATTTTCCATGTGTTGTTTAGAAGTTATGCTTGAATACAATTTTATTGCTTTTTTCGCATTATCTCAGGATTGTAAGACTATTATAGTCTTATTGAGTAAAAAACTACTTTTTGCATTTGCAAGATTTAAAAAAGCATATGTTTCGAATAAAACTCCCAAAGATGCATTATTTCAGGCATTATTAGCCATTTTTCATGTGTGGTGTAGGAGTTATGTTTAAATAACTGTCACATTGAGTGTTACAGTATACAGTCATATTGAGTAAAACCTCATTTTTGTATTTGCAAACCATAGAAAAACAACTCTATCTAGTAAAACTCACATATATTCAATATCACAGGCATTTTTAGACATTTTGCACGTTTGGATTAGGATTTATGTTGGAATACGTTTGTATTGCTTTTTTCGCATTATCTCAGGATTCTAAGTACATTACTGTCAAATTGAGTAAAACAAATACTTTTTGTTTTTGCAACCCTACCAATAGTTTTTTTTCTGGAAAACTCTCAAAGATGCATTTCTTCAGGCATTATTAGACATTTTGCATGTGTATTTTTGGAGTTATGTTTTAAAAACTGACATTTTGAGTTTGACAAACCTGATTTTTGACAAAACCTGATTTTTGTATTTGTGATCCTTTCCAAAATACCTGATTCCGGCAAAACTCACATAAATTCAATATTACAGGCTTTTCAAGACAAATTTCATGTTTGGTTTTGGAGTTATGATTATAAACCTTTCATATTTAGTACTGTTATATTGAATAAAAAAACTAACTTGTGTCTTTGTGAACCTCACAAAAGATGATTTTTCTAGTACAACTAACAAAAATACATATATCTTGGCATTAGTAGCCATTTTCCATGAGTTGTTTAGAAGTTATGCTTGAATGCATTTTTATTGCTTTTTTCGCATTATCTCAGGATTGTAAGACCATTATAGTCTTATTGGGTAAAAAACTACTTTTTGCATTTGCAAGATTTAAAAAAGCATATGTTTCGAATAAAACTCCCAAAGATGCATTATTTCAGGCATTATTAGCCATTTTTCATGTGTGGTGTAGGAGTTATGTTTAAATAACTGTCATATTGAGTGTTACAGTATACAGTCATATTGAGTAAAACCTCATTTTTGTATTTGCAAACCATAGAAAAACAACTGTATCTAGTAAAACTCACATGTATTCAATATCACAGGCATTTTTAGACATTTTGCATGTGTATTTTTGGAGTTATGTTTCAAAAACTGACATTTTGAGTTTGACAAACCTGATTTTTGACAAAACCTGATTTTTGTATTTGTGATCCTTTCCAAAATACCTGATTCCGGTAAAACTCACATACATTCAATATTACAGGCTTTTCAAGACAAATTTCATGTTTGGTTTTGGAGTTATGATTATAAACCTTTCATATTTAGTACTGTTATATTGAATAAAAAAACTAACTTGTATCTTTGTGAACCTCACAAAAGATGATTTTTCTAGTACAACTAACAAAAATACATATATCTTGGCATTAGTAGCCATTTTCCATGTGTTGTTTAGAAGTTATGCTTGAATGCATTTTTATTGCTTTTTTCGCAATATCTCAGGATTGTAAGACTATTATAGTCTTATTGAGTAAAAAACTACTTTTTGCATTTGCAAGATTTAAAAAAGCATATGTTTCGAATAAAACTCCCAAAGATGCATTATTTCAGGCATTATTAGCCATTTTTCATGTGTGGTGTAGGAGTTATGTTTAAATAACTGTCATATTGAGTGTTACAGTATACAGTCATATTGAGTAAAACCTCATTTTTGTATTTGCAAACCATAGAAAAACAACTGTATCTAGTAAAACTCACATATATTCAATATCACAGGCATTTTTAGACATTTTGCACGTTTGGATTAGGATTTATGTTGGAATACGTTTGTATTGCTTTTTTCGCATTATCTCAGGATTCTAAGTACATTACTGTCAAATTGAGTAAAACAAATACTTTTTGTTTTTGCAACCCTACCAATAGTTTTTTTTCTGGAAAACTCTCAAAGATGCATTTCTTCAGGCATTATTAGACATTTTGCATGTGTATTTTTGGAGTTATGTTTCAAAAACTGACATTTTGAGTTTGACAAACCTGATTTTTGACAAAACCTGATTTTTGTATTTGTGATCCTTTCCAAAATACCTGATTCCGGTAAAACTCACATAAATTCAATATTACAGGCTTTTCAAGACAAATTTCATGTTTGGTTTTGGAGTTATGATTATAAACCTTTCATATTTAGTACTGTTATATTGAATAAAAAAACTAACTTGTGTCTTTGTGAACCTCACAAAAGATGATTTTTCTAGTACAACTAACAAAAATACATATATATTGGCATTAGTAGCCATTTTCCATGAGTTGTTTAGAAGTTATGCTTGAATGCATTTTTATTGCTTTTTTCGCATTATCTCAGGATTGTAAGACCATTATAGTCTTATTGAGTAAAAAACTACTTTTTGCATTTGCAAGATTTAAAAAAGCATATGTTTCGAATAAAACTCCCAAAGATGCATTATTTCAGGCATTATTAGCCATTTTTCATGTGTGGTGTAGGAGTTATGTTTAAATAACTGTCATATTGAGTGTTACAGTATACAGTCATATTGAGTAAAACCTCATTTTTGTATTTGCAAACCATAGAAAAACAACTGTATCTAGTAAAACTCACATGTATTCAATATCACAGGCATTTTTAGACATTTTGCATGTGTATTTTTGGAGTTATGTTTCAAAAACTGACATTTTGAGTTTGACAAACCTGATTTTTGACAAAACCTGATTTTTGTATTTGTGATCCTTTCCAAAATACCTGATTCCGGTAAAACTCACATAAATTCAATATTACAGGCTTTTCAAGACAAATTTCATGTTTGGTTTCGGAGTTATGATTATAAACCTTTCATATTTAGTACTGTTATATTGAATAAAAAAACTAACTTGTATCTTTGTGAACCTCACAAAAGATGATTTTTCTAGTACAACTAACAAAAATACATATATCTTGGCATTAGTAGCCATTTTCCATGTGTTGTTTAGAAGTTATGCTTGAATGCATTTTTATTGCTTTTTTCGCATTATCTCAGGATTGTAAGACTATTATAGTCTTATTGAGTAAAAAACTACTTTTTGCATTTGCAAGATTTAAAAAAGCATATGTTTCGAATAAAACTCCCAAAGATGCATTATTTCAGGCATTATTAGCCATTTTTCATGTGTGGTGTAGGAGTTATGTTTAAATAACTGTCATATTGAGTGTTACAGTATACAGTCATATTGAGTAAAACCTCATTTTTGTATTTGCAAACCATAGAAAAACAGCTGTATCTAGTAAAACTCACATGTATTCAATATCACAGGCATTTTTAGACATTTTGCATGTGTATTTTTTGAGTTATGTTTCAAAAACTGACATTTTGAGTTTGACAAACCTGATTTTTGACAAAACCTGATTTTTGTATTTGTGATCCTTTCCAAAATACCTGATTCCGGTAAAACTCATATAAATTCAATATTACAGGCTTTTCAAGACAAATTTCATATTTGGTTTTGGAGTTATGATTATAAACCTTTCATATTTAGTACTGTTATATTGAATAAAAAAAACTAACTTGTGTCTTTGTGAACCTCACAAAAGATGATTTTTCTAGTACAACTAACAAAAATACATATATCTTGGCATTAGTAGCCATTTTCCATGTGTTGTTTAGACCTTATGCTTGAATACATTTTTATTGCTTTTTTCGCATTATCTCAGGATTGTAAGACTATTATAGTCTTATTGAGTAAAAAACTACTTTTTGCATTTGCAAGATTTAAAAAAGCATATGTTTCGAATAAAACTCCCAAAGATGCATTATTTCAGGCATTATTAGCCATTTTTCATGTGTGGTGTAGGAGTTATGTTTAAATAACTGTCATATTGAGTGTTACAGTATACAGTCATATTGAGTAAAACCTCATTTTTGTATTTGCAAACCATAGAAAAACAACTGTATCTAGTAAAACTCACATATATTCAATATCACAGGCATTTTTAGACATTTTGCACGTTTGGATTAGGATTTATGTTGGAATACGTTTGTATTGCTTTTTTCGCATTATCTCAGGATTCTAAGTACATTACTGTCAAATTGAGTGAAACAAATTCTTTTTGTTTTTGCAACCCTACCAATAGTTTTTTTTCTGGAAAACTCTCAAAGATGCATTTCTTCAGGCATTATTAGACATTTTGCATGTGTATTTTTGGAGTTATGTTTCAAAAACTGACATTTTGAGTTTGACAAACCTGATTTTTGACAAAACCTGATTTTTGTATTTGTGATCCTTTCCAAAATACCTGATTCCGGTAAAACTCACATAAATTCAACATCACAGGCTTTTCAAGACAAATTTCATGTTTGGTTTTGGAGTTATGATTATAAACCTTTCATATTTAGTACTGTTATATTGAATAAAAAAACTAACTTGTGTCTTTGTGAACCTCACAAAAGATGATTTTTCTAGTACAACTAACAAAAATACATATATCTTGGCATTAGTAGCCATTTTCCATGTGTTGTTTAGAAGTTATGCTTGAATACATTTTTATTGCTTTTTTCGCATTATCTCAGGATTGTAAGACTATTATAGTCTTATTGAGTAAAAAACTACTTTTTTGCATTTGCAAGATTTAAAAAAGCATATGTTTCGAATAAAACTCCCAAAGATGCATTATTTCAGGCATTATTAGCCATTTTTCAAGTGTGGTGTAGGAGTTATGTTTAAATAACTGTCATATTGAGTGTTACAGTATACAGTCATATTGAGTAAAACCTCATTTTTGTATTTGCAAACAATAGAAAAACAACTGTATCTAGTAAAACTCACATATATTCAATATCACAGGCATTTTTAGACATTTTGCACGTTTGGATTAGGATTTATGTTGGAATACGTTTGTATTGCTTTTTTCGCATTATCTCAGGATTCTAAGTACATTAATGTCAAATTGAGTAAAAAAAATACTTTTTGTTTTTGCAACCCTACCAAAAGTTTTTCTTCTGGAAAACTCTCAAAGATGCATTTTTTCAGGCATTATTAGACATTTTGCATGTGTATTTTTGGAGTTATGTTTCAAAAACTGACATTTTGAGTTTGACAAACCTCATTTTTGACAAAACCTGATTTTTGTATTTGTGATCCTTTCCAAAATACCTGATTCCGGTAAAACTCACATAAATTCAATATTACAGGCTTTTCAAGACAAATTTAATGTTTGGTTTTGGAGTTATGATTATAAACATTTCATATTTAGTACTCTTATATTGAATAAAAAAACTAACTTGTGTCTTTGTGAACCTCACAAAAGATGATTTTTCTAGTACAACTAACAAAAATACATATATCTTGGCATTCGTAGCCATTTTCCATGTGTTGTTTAGAAGTTATGCTTGAATGCATTTTTATTGCTTTTTCGCATTATCTCAGGATTGTAAAACTATTATAGTCTTATTGAGTAAAAAACTACATTTTGCATTTGCAAGATTTAAAAAAGCATATGTTTCGAATAAAACTCCCAAAGATGCATTATTTCAGGCATTTTTAGCCATTTTTCATGTGTGGTGTAGGAGTTATGTATAAATAACTGTCATATTGAGTGTTACAGTATACAGTCATATTGAGTAAAACCTCATTTTTGTATTTGCAAACCATAGAAAAACAACTGTATCTAGTAAAACTCACATGTATTCAATATCACAGGCATTTTTAGACATTTTGCACGTTTGGATTAGGAATTATGCTTGAATGCATTTTTATTGCTTTTTTCGCATTATCTCAGGATTGTAAGACTATTATAGTCTTATTGAGTAAAAAACTACTTTTTGCATTTGCAAGATTTAAAAAAGCATATGTTTCGAATAAAACTCCCAAAGATGCATTATTTCAGGCATTATTAGCCATTTTTCATGTGTGGTGTAGGAGTTATGTTTAAATAACTGTCATATTGAGTGTTACAATAAACAGTCATATTGAGTAAAACCTCATTTTTGTATTTGCAAACCATACAAAAACAACTGTATCTAGTAAAACTCACATGTATTCAATATCACAGGCATTTTTAGACATTTTGCATGTGTATTTTTGGAGTTATTATTCAAAAACTGACATTTTGAGTTTGACAAACCTGATTTTTGACAAAACCTGATTTTTGTATTTGTGATCCTTTCCAAAATACCTGATTCCGGTAAAACTCACATAAATTCAATATTACAGGCTTTTCAAGACAAATTTCATGTTTGGTTCTGGAGTTATGAATATAAACCTTTCATATTAAGTACTGTTATATTGAATAAAAAAACTAACTTGTGTCTTTGTGAACCTCACAAAAGATGATTTTTCTAGTACAACTAACAAAAATACATATATCTTGGCATTAGTAGCCATTTTCCATGTGTTGTTTAAAAGTTATGCTTGAATACATTTTTATTGCTTTTTTTCGCATTATCTCAGGATTGTAAGACTATTCCAGTCATATTGAGTAAAAAACTACTTTTTGCATTTGCAAGATTTAAAGCAGCATATGTTTCGAATAAAACTCCCAAAGATGCATTATTTCAGGGATTATTAGCCATTTTTCATGTGTGGTGTAGGAGTTATGTTTAAATAACTGTCATATTGAGTTTTACAGTATACAGTCATATTGAGTAAAACCTCAATTTTGTATTTGCAAACCATAGAAAAACAACTGTATCTAGTAAAACTCACATGTATTCAATATCACAGGCATTTTTAGACATTTTGCATGTGTATTTTTGGAGTTATGTTTCAAAAACTGACATTTTGAGTTTGACAAACCTGGTTTTTGACAAAACCTGATTTTTGTATTTGTGATCCTTTCCAAAATACCTGATTCCGGTCAAACTCACATAAATTTAATATTACAGGCTTTTCAAGACAAATTTCATGTTTGGTTTTGGAGTTATGATTATAAACCTTTCATATTTAGTACTGTTATACTGAATAAAAAAACTAACTTGTGTCTTTGTGAACCTCACAAAAGATGATTTTTCTAGTACAACTAACAAAAATACATATATCTTGGCATTCGTAGCCATTTTCCATGTGTTGTTTAGAAGTTATGCTTGAATGCATTTTTATTGCTTTTTCGCATTATCTCAGGATTGTAAAACTATTATAGTCTTATTGAGTAAAAAACTACATTTTGCATTTGCAAGATTTAAAAAAGCATATGTTTCGAATAAAACTCCCAAAGATGCATTATTTCAGGCATTTTTAGCCATTTTTCATGTGTGGTGTAGGAGTTATGTATAAATAACTGTCATATTGAGTGTTACAGTATACAGTCATATTGAGTAAAACCTCATTTTTGTATTTGCAAACCATAGAAAAACAACTGTATCTAGTAAAACTCACATGTATTCAATATCACAGGCATTTTTAGACATTTTGCACGTTTGGATTAGGAATTATGCTTGAATGCATTTTTATTGCTTTTTTCGCATTATCTCAGGATTGTAAGACTATTATAGTCTTATTGAGTAAAAAACTACTTTTTGCATTTGCAAGATTTAAAAAAGCATATGTTTCGAATAAAACTCCCAAAGATGCATTATTTCAGGCATTATTAGCCATTTTTCATGTGTGGTGTAGGAGTTATGTTTAAATAACTGTCATATTGAGTGTTACAATAAACAGTCATATTGAGTAAAACCTCATTTTTGTATTTGCAAACCATACAAAAACAACTGTATCTAGTAAAACTCACATGTATTCAATATCACAGGCATTTTTAGACATTTTGCATGTGTATTTTTGGAGTTATTATTCAAAAACTGACATTTTGAGTTTGACAAACCTGATTTTTGACAAAACCTGATTTTTGTATTTGTGATCCTTTCCAAAATACCTGATTCCGGTAAAACTCACATAAATTCAATATTACAGGCTTTTCAAGACAAATTTCATGTTTGGTTCTGGAGATATGAATATAAACCTTTCATATTAAGTACTGTTATATTGAATAAAAAAACTAACTTGTGTCTTTGTGAACCTCACAAAAGATGATTTTTCTAGTACAACTAACAAAAATACATATATCTTGGCATTAGTAGCCATTTTCCATGTGTTGTTTAAAAGTTATGCTTGAATACATTTTTATTGCTTTTTTTCGCATTATCTCAGGATTGTAAGACTATTCCAGTCATATTGAGTAAAAAACTACTTTTTGCATTTGCAAGATTTAAAGCAGCATATGTTTCGAATAAAACTCCCAAAGATGCATTATTTCAGGGATTATTAGCCATTTTTCATGTGTGGTGTAGGAGTTATGTTTAAATAACTGTCATATTGAGTTTTACAGTATACAGTCATATTGAGTAAAACCTCAATTTTGTATTTGCAAACCATAGAAAAACAACTGTATCTAGTAAAACTCACATGTATTCAATATCACAGGCATTTTTAGACATTTTGCATGTGTATTTTTGGAGTTATGTTTCAAAAACTGACATTTTGAGTTTGACAAACCTGGTTTTTGACAAAACCTGATTTTTGTATTTGTGATCCTTTCCAAAATACCTGATTCCGGTCAAACTCACATAAATTTAATATTACAGGCTTTTCAAGACAAATTTCATGTTTGGTTTTGGAGTTATGATTATAAACCTTTCATATTTAGTACTGTTGTATTGAATAAAAAAACTAACTTGTGTCTTTGTGAACCTCACAAAAGATGATTTTTCTAGTACAACTAACAAAAATACACATATCTTGGCATTAGTAGCCATTTTCCATGTGTTGTTTAGAAGTTAAGTTTGAATGCATTTTAATTGCTTTTTTCGCATTATCTCAGGATTGTAAGACTATTATAGTCTTATTGAGTAAAAAACTACTTTTTGCATTTGCAAGATTTAAAAAAGCATATGTTTCGAATAAAACTTCCAAAGATGCATTATTTCAGGCATTATTAGCCATTTTTCATGTGTGGTGTAGGAGTTATGTTTAAATAACTGTCATATTGAGTGTTACAGTATACAGTCATATTGAGTAAAACCTCATTTTTGTATTTGCAAACTATAGAAAAACAACTGTATCTAGTAAAACTCACATGTATTCAATATCACAGGCATTTTTAGACATTTTGCACGTTTGGATTAGGAATTATGTTGGAATACGTTTTTATTGCTTTTTTCGCATTATCTCATGATTCTAAGTACATTACTGTCAAATTGAGTAAAAAAAAAACTTTTTGTTTTTGCAAACCTACCAAAAGTTTTTTTTCTGGAAAACTCTCAAAGATGCATTTCTTCAGGCATTATTAGACATTTTGCATGTGTATTTTTGGAGTTATGTTTCAAAAACTGACATTTTGAGTTTGACAAACCTGATTTTTGACAAAACCTGATTTTTGTATTTGTGATCCTTTCCAAAATACCTGATTCCGGTCAAACTCACATAAATTCAATATTACAGGCTTTTCCAGACAAATTTCATGTTTGGTTTTGGAGTTATGATTATAAACCTTTCATATTTAGTACTGTTATATTGAATAAAAAAACTAACTTGTGTCTTTGTGAACCTCACAAAAGATGATTTTTCTAGTACAACTAACAAAAATACATATATCTTGGCATTAGTAGCCATTTTCCATGTGTTGTTTAGAAGTTATGCTTGAATGCATTTTTATTGCTTTTTTCGCATTATCTCAGGATTGTAAGACTATTATAGCCTTATTGAGTAAAAAACTACTTTTTGCATTTGCAAGATTTAAAAAAGCATATGTTTCGAATAAAACTCCCAAAGATGCATTATTTCAGGCATTATTAGCCATTTTTCATGTGTGGTGTGGGAGTTATGTTTAAATAACTGTCATATTGAGTGTTACAGTATACAGTCATATTGAGTAAAACCTAATTTTTGTATTTGCAAACCATAGAAAAACAACTATATCTAGTAAAACTCACATGTATTCAATATCACAGGCATTTTTAGACATTTTGCATGTGTATTTTTGGAGTTATGTTTCAAAAACTGACATTTTGAGTTTGACAAACCTGATTTTTGACAAAACCTGATTTTTGTATTTGTGATCCTTTCCAAAATACCTGATTCCGGTAAAACTCACATAAATTCAATATTACAGGCTTTTCAAGACAAATTTCATGTTTGGTTTTGGAGTTATGATTATAAACCTTTCATATTTAGTACTGTTATATTGAATAAAAAAAACTAACTTGTGCCTTTGTGAACCTAACAAAAGATGATTTTTCTAGTACAACTAACAAAAATACATATATCTTGGCATTAGTAGCCATTTTTCATGTGTGGTGTAGGAGTTATGTTTAAATAACTGTCATATTGAGTGTTACGGTATACAGTCATATTGAGTAAAACCTCATTTTGTATTTGCAAACCATAGAAAAACAACTGTATCCAGTAAAACTCACATGTATTCAATATCACAGGCATTTTTAGACATTTTGCACGTTTGGATTAGGAATTATGTTGGAATACATTTTTATTGCTTTTTTCGCAGTATCTCAGGAGTCTGGGTACATTACTGTCAAATTGAGTAAAAAAATTACTTTTTGTTTTTGCAAACCCTACCAAATGTTTTTTTTTCTGGAAAACTCTCAAAGATGCATTTCTTCAGGCATTATTAGACATTTTGCATGTGTATTTTTGGAGTTATGTTTCAAAAACTGACATTTTGAGTTTGACAAACCTGATTTTTGACAAAACCTGATTTTTGTATTTGTGATCCTTTCCAAAATACCTGATTCCGGTAAAACTCACATAAATTCAATATTACAGGCTTTTCAAGACAAATTTCATGTTTGGTTTTGGAGTTATGATTATAAACCTTTCATATTTAGTACTGTTATATTGAATAAAAAAACTAACTTGTGTCTTTGTGAACCTCACAAAAGATGATTTTTCTAGTACAACTAACAAAAATACATATATCTTGGCATTAGTAGCCATTTTCCATGTGTTGTTTAGAAGTTATGCTTGAATACATTTTTATTGCTTTTTTCGCATTATCTCAGGATTGTAAGACTATTCTAGTCATATTGAGTAAAAAACTACTTTTTGCATTTGCAAGATTTAAAAAAGCATATGTTTCGAATAAAACTCCCAAAGATGCATTATTTCAGGCATTATTAGCCATTTTTCATGTGTGGTGTAGGAGTTATGTTTAAATAACTGTCATATTGAGTGTTACAGTATACAGTCATATTGAGTAAAACCTCATTTTTGTATTTGCAAACCATAGAAAAACAACTGTATCCAGTAAAACTCACATGTATTCAATATCACAGGCATTTTTAGACATTTTGCACGTTTGGATTAGGAATTATGTTGGAATACATTTTTATTGCTTTTTTCGCATTATCTCAGGAGTCTAGGTACATTACTGTCAAATTGAGTAAAAAAAATACTCTTTGTTTTTGCAAACCCTACCAAATGTTTTTTTTTCTGGAGAACTCTCAAAGATGCATTTCTTCAGGCATTATTAGACATTTTGCATGTGTATTTTTGGAGTTATGTTTCAAAAACTGACATTTTGAGTTTGACAAACCTGATTTTTGACAAAACCTGATTTTTGTATTTGTGATCCTTTCCAAAATACCTGATTCCGGTAAAACTCACATAAATTCAACATCACAGGCTTTTCAAGACAAATTTCATTTTTGGTTTTGGAGTTATGATTATAAACCTTTCATATTTAGTACTGTTATATTGAATAAAAAAAACTAACTTTTGTCTTTGTGAACCTCACAAAAGAAGATTTTTCTAGTACAACTAACACAAATACATATATCTTGGCATTAGTAGCCATTTTCCATGTGTTGTTTAGAAGTTATGCTTGAATGCATTTTTATTGCTTTTTTCGCATTATCTCAGGATTGTAAGACTATTATAGTCTTATTGAGTAAAAAACTACTTTTTGCATTTGCAAGATTTAAAAAAGCATATGTTTCGAATAAAACTCCCAAAGATGCATTATTTCAGGCATTATTAGCCATTTTTCATGTGTGGTGTAGGAGTTATGTTTAAATAACTGTCATATTGAGTGTTACAATATACAGTCATATTGAGTAAAACCTCATTTTTGTATTTGCAAACCATACAAAAACAAGGGTATCCAGTAAAACTCACATGTATTCAATATCACAGGCATTTTTAGACATTTTGCATGTGTATTTTTGGAGTTATGTTTCAAAAACTGACATTTTGAGTTTGACAAACCTGATTTTTGACAAAACCTGTATTTTGTATTTGTGATCCTTTCCAAAATACCTGATTCCGGTCAAACTCACATAAATTCAATATTACAGGCTTTTCAAGACAAATTTCATGTTTGGTTCTGGAGTTATGATTATAAACCTTTCATATTAAGTACTGTTATATTGAATAAAAACACTAACTTGTGTCTTTGTGAACCTCACAAAAGATTATTTTTCTAGTACAACTAACAAAAATACATATATCTTGGCATTAGTAGCCATTTTCCATGTGTTGTTTAGAAGTTATGCTTGAATACATTTTTATTGCTTTTTTCGCATTATCTCAGGATTGTAAGACTATTCCAGTCATATTGAGTAAAAAACTACTTTTTGCATTTGCAAGATTTAAAAAAGCATATGTTTCGAATAAAACTCCCAAGGATGCATTATTTCAGGGATTATTAGCCATTTTTCATGTGTGGTGTAGGAGTTATGTTTAAATAACTGTCATATTGAGTGTTACAGTATACAGTCATATTGAGTAAAACCTCATTTTTGTATTTGCAAACCATAGAAAAACAACTGTATCTAGTAAAACTCACATGTATTCAATATCACAGGCATTTTTAGACATTTTGCATGTGTATTTTTGGAGTTATGTTTAAAAAATGACATTTTGAGTTTGACAAACCTGATTTTTGACAAAACCTGATTTTTGTATTTGTGATCCTTTCCAAAATACCTGATTCCGGTCAAACTCACATAAATTCAATATTACAGGCTTTTCAAGACAAATTTCATGTTTGGTTTTGGAGTTATTATTATAAACCTTTCATATTTAGTACAGTTATATTGAATAAAAAAACTAACTTGTGTCTTTGTGAACCTCACAAAAGATGAATTTTCTAGTACAACTAACAAAAATACATATATCTAGGCATTAGTAGCCATTTTCCATGTGTTGTTTAGAAGTTATGCTTGAATGCATTTTTATTGCTTTTTTCGCATTATCTCAGGATTGTAAGACTATTATAGTCATATTGACTAAAAAACTACTTTTTGCATTTGCAAGATTTAAAAAAGCATATGTTTCGAATAAAACTCCCAAAGATGCATTATTTCAGGCATTATTAGCCATTTTTCATGTGTGGTGTAGGAGTTATGTTTAAATAACTGTCATATTGAGTGTTACAGTATACAGTCATATTGAGTAAAACCTCATTTTTGTATTTGCAAACCATAGAAAAACAACTGTATCTAGTAAAACTCACATGTATTCAATATCACAGGCATTTTTAGACATTTTGCAAGTTTGGATAAGGAATTATGTTGGAATACGTTTGTATTGCTTTTTTCGCATTATCTCAGTATTCTAAGTACATTACTGTCAAATTGAGTAAAAAAAATACTTTTTGTTTTTGCAAACCTACCAAAAGTTTTTTTTTTTCTGGAAAACTCTCAAAGATGCATTTCTTCAGGCATTAATAGACATTTTGCATGTGTATTTTTGGAGTTATGTTTCAAAAACTGACATTTTGAGTTTGACAAACCTGATTTTTGACAAAACCTGATTTTTGTATTTGTGATCCTTTCCAAAATACCTGATTCCGGTAAAACTCACATAAATTCAATATTACAGGCTTTTCAAGACAAATTTCATGTTTGGTTTTGGAGTTATGATTATAAACCTTTCATATTTAGTACTGTTATATTGAATAAAAAACCAACTTGTGTCTTTGTGAACCTCACAAAAGATGATTTTTCTAGTACAACTAACAAAAATACATATATCTTGGCATTAGTAGCCATTTTCCATGTGTTGTTTAGAAGTTATGCTTGAATACATTTTTATTGCTTTTTCCGCATTATCTCAGGATTGTAAGACTATTATAGTCATATTGAGTAAAAAACAACTTTTTGCATTTGCAAGATTTAAAAAAGCATATGTTTCGAATAAAACTCCCAAAGATGCATTATTTCAGGCATTATTAGCCATTTTTCATGTGTGGTGTAGGAGTTATGTTTAAATAACTGTCATATTGAGTGTTACAGTATGCAGTCATATTGAGTAAAACCTCATTTTTGTATTTGCAAACCATAGAAAAACAGCTGTATCTAGTAAAACTCACATTTAGTCAATATCACAGGCATTTTTAGACATTTTGCACGTTTGGATTAGGAATTATGTTGGAATACATTTTTATTGCTTTTTTCGCATTATCTCAGGAGTCTAGGTACATTACTGTCAAATTGAGTAAAAAAATTACTTTTTGTTTTTGCAAACCCTACCAAATGTTTTTTTTTCTGGAAAACTCTCAAAGATGCATTTCTTCAGGCATTATTAGACATTTTGCATGTGTATTTTTGGAGTTATGTTTCAAAAACTGACATTTTGAGTTTGACAAACCTGATTTTTGACAAAACCTGATTTTTGTATTTGTGATCCTTTCCAAAATACCTGATTCCGGTAAAACTCACATAAATTCAATATTACAGGGTTTTTAAGACAAATTTCATGTTTGGTTTTGGAGTTATGATTATAAACCTTTCATATTTAGTACTGTTATATTGAATAAAAAAACTAACTTGTGTCTTTGTGAACCTCACAAAAGAGGATTGTTCTATTACAACTAACAAACATACATGTATCTTGGCATTATTCGCCATTTTGCATGTGTTGTTTAGAAGTTATGTTTGAATAAATTTTTATTGCTTTTTTCGCATTATCTCAGGATTGTAAGACTATTATAGTCATATTGAGTACAAAACTACTTTTTGCATTTGCAAGATTTAAAAAAAGCATATGTTTCGAATAAAACTCCCAAAGATGCATTATTTCAGGCATTATTAGCCATTTTTCATGTGTGGTGTAGGAGTTATGTTTAAATAACTGTCATATTGAGTGTTACAGTATACAGTCATATTGAGTAAAACCTAATTTTTGTATTTGCAAACCATAGAAAAACAACTGTATCTAGTAAAACTCACATGTATTCAATATCACAGGCATTTTTAGACATTTTGCATGTGTATTTTTGGAGTTATGTGTAAAATACTGACATTTTGAGTTTGACAAACCTGATTTTTGACAAAACCTGATTTTTGTATTTGTGATCCTTTCTAAAATACCTGATTCCGGTAAAACTCACATAAATTCAATATTACAGGCTTTTCAAGACAAATTTCATGTTTGGTTTTGGAGTTATGATTATAAACCTTTCATATTTAGTACTGTTGTATTGAATAAAAAAACTAACTTGTGTCTTTGTGAACCTCACAAAAGATGATTTTTCTAGTAAAACTAACAAAAATACATATATCTTGGCATTAGTAGCCATTTTCCATGTGTTGTTTAGAAGTTATGCTTGAATACATTTTTATTGCTTTTTTCGCATTATCTCAGTATTGTAAGACTATTCTAGTCATATTGAGTAAAAAACTACTTTTTGCATTTGCAAGATTTAAAAAAGCATATGTTTCGAATAAAACTCCCAAAGATGCATTATTTCAGGGATTATTAGCCATTTTTCATGTGTGGTGTAGGAGTTATGTTTAAATAACTGTCATATTGAGTTTTACAGTATACAGTCATATTGAGTAAAACCTCAATTTTGTATTTGCAAACCATAGAAAAACAACTGTATCTAGTAAAACTCACATGTATTCAATATCACAGGCATTTTTAGACATTTTGCATGTGTATTTTTGGAGTTATGTTTCAAAAACTGACATTTTGAGTTTGACAAACCTGATTTTTGACAAAACCTGATTTTTGTATTTGTGATCCTTTCCAAAATACCTGATTCCGGTAAAACTCACATGAATTCAATATTACAGGCTTTTCAAGACAAATTTCATGTTTGGTTTTGGAGTTATGATTATAAACCTTTCATATTTAGTACTGTTATATTGAATAAAAAAACTAATTCGTGTCTTTGTGAACCTCACAAAAGATGATTTTTCTAGTACAACTAACACAAATACATATATCTTGGCATTAGTAGCCATTTTCCATGTGTTGTTTAGAAGTTATGCTTGAATACATTTTTATTGCTTTTTTCGCATTATCTCAGGATTGTAAGACTATTATAGTCATATTGAGTAAAAAACTACTTTTTGCATTTGCAAGATTTAAAAAAGCATATGTTTCGAATAAAACTCCCAAAGATGCATTATTTCAGGCATTATTAGCCATTTTTCATGTGTGGTGTAGGAGTTATGTTTAAATAACTGTCATATTGAGTGTTACAGTATACAGTCATATTGAGTAAAACCTCATTTTTGTATTTGCAAACCATAGAAAAACAGCTGTATCTAGTAAAACTCACATTTAGTCAATATCACAGGCATTTTTAGACATTTTGCACGTTTGGATTAGGAATTATGTTGGAATACATTTTTATTGCTTTTTTCGCATTATCTCAGGAGTCTAGGTACATTACTGTCAAATTGAGTAAAAAAAATTACTTTTTGTTTTTGCAAACCCTACCAAATATTTTTTTTCTGGAAAACTCTCAAAGATGCATTTCTTCAGGCATTATTAGACATATTTCAATGTGTATTTTTGGAGTTATGTTTTAAAAACTGACATTTTGAGTTTGACAAACCGGATTTTTGACAAAACCTGATTTTTGTATTTGTGATCCTTTCCAAAATACCTGATTTCGGTCAAACTCACATAAATTCAATATTACAGGCTTTTCAAGACAAATTTCATGTTTGGTTTTGGAGTTATGATTATAAACCTTTCATATTTAGTACTGTTATATTGAATAAAAAACCAACTTGTGTCTTTGTGAACCTCACAAAAGATGATTTTTCTAGTACAACTAACAAAAATACATATATCTTGGCATTAGTAGCCATTTTCCATGTGTTGTTTAGAAGTTATGCTTGAATACATTTTTATTGCTTTTTTCGCATTATCTCAGGATTGTAAGACTATTATAGTCATATTGAGTAAAAAACAACTTTTTGCATTTGCAAGATTTAAAAAAGCATATGTTTCGAATAAAACTCCCAAAGATGCATTATTTCAGGCATTATTAGCCATTTTTCATGTGTGGTGTAGGAGTTATGTTTAAATAACTGTCATATTGAGTGTTACAGTATGCAGTCATATTGAGTAAAACCTCATTTTTGTATTTGCAAACCATAGAAAAACAGCTGTATCTAGTAAAACTCACATTTAGTCAATATCACAGGCATTTTTAGACATTTTGCACGTTTGGATTAGGAATTATGTTGGAATACATTTTTATTGCTTTTTTCGCATTATCTCAGGAGTCTAGGTACATTACTGTCAAATTGAGTAAAAAAATTACTTTTTGTTTTTGCAAACCCTACCAAAAGTTTTTTTTCTGGAAAACTATCAAAGATGCATTTCTTCAGGCATTATTAGCCATTTTTCATGTGTGGTGTAGGAGTTATGTTTATATAACTGTCATATTGAGTGTTACAGTATACAGTGATATTGAGTAAAACCTCATTTTTGTATTTGCAAACCATAGAAAAACAACTGTATCTAGTAAAACTCACATGTATTCAATATCACAGGCATTTTTAGAGATTTTGCAAGTTTGGATTAGGAATTATGTTGGAATACATTTTTATTGCTTTTTTCGCATTATCTCAGGAGTCCAGGTACATTACTGTCAAATTGAGTAAAAAAAATACTTTTTGTTTTTGCAAACCCTACCAAATGTTTTTTTCTGGAAAACTCTCAAAGATGCAATTCTTCAGGCATTATTAGACATTTTGCATGTGAATTTTTGGAGTTATGTTTCAAAAACTGACATTTTGAGTTTGACAAACCTGATTTTTGACAAAACCTGATTTTTGTATTTGTGATCCTTTCCAAAATACCTGATTCCGGTAAAACTCATATGAATTCAATATTACAGGGTTTTTAAGACAAATTTCATGTTTGGTTTTGGAGTTATGATTATAAACCTTTCATATTTAGTACTGTTATATTGAATAAATAAACTAACTTGTGTCTTTGTGAACCTCACAAAAGATGATTTTTCTAGTACAATTAACAAAAATACATATATCTTGGCATTATCAGCCATTTTCCATGTGTTGTTTAGAAGTTATGCTTGAATGCATTTTTATTGCTTTTTTCGCATTATCTCAGGATTGTAAGACTATTATAGTCATATTGAGTAAAAAAGTACTTTTTGCATTTGCAAGATTTAAAAAAGCATATGTTTCGAATAAAACTCCCAAAGATGCATTATTTCAGGCATTATTAGCCATTTTTCATGTGTGGTGTAGGAGTTATGTTTAAATAACTGTCATATTGAGTGTTACAGTATACAGTCATATTGAGTAAAACCTTATTTTTGTATTTGCAAACCATAGAAAAACAGCTGTATCTAGTAAAACTCACATTTAGTCAATATCACAGGCATTTTTAGACATTTTGCACGTTTGGATTAGGAATTATGTTGGAATACATTTTTATTGCTTTTTTTCGCATTATCTCAGGAGTCTAGGTACATTACTGTCAAATTGAGTAAAAAAAATTACTTTTTGTTTTTGCAAACCCTACCAAATGTTTTTTTTCTGGAAAACTCTCAAAGATGCATTTCTTCAGGCATTATTAGACATATTTCAATGTGTATTTTTGGAGTTATGTTTTAAAAACTGACATTTTGAGTTTGACAAACCTGATTTTTGACAAAACCTGATTTTTGTATATGTGATCCTTTCCAAAATACCTGATTCCGGTAAAACTCACATAAATTGAATATTACAGGGTTTTTAAGACACATTTCATGTTTGGTTTTGGAGTTATGATTATAAACCTTTCATATTTAGTACTGTTATATTGAATAAAAAAACTAACTTGTGTCTTTGTGAACCTCACAAAAGAGGATTTTTCTATTACAACTAACAAAAATACATATCTCTAGGCATTATTAGCCATTTTGCATGTGTTGTTTAGAAGTTATGTTTGAATACATTTGTATTGCTTTTTTCGCATTATCTCAGGATTGCAAGACTATTATAGTCTTATTGAGTAAAAAACTACTTTTTGCATTTGCAAGATTTAAAAAAGCATATGTTTCTAATAAAACTCCCAAAGATGCATTATTTCAGGCATTATTAGTCATTTTTCATGTGTGGTGTAGGAGTTATGTTTAAATAACTGTCATATTAAGTGTTACAGTATACAGTCATATTGAGTAAAACCTCATTTTTGTATTTGCAAACCATAGAAAAACAGCTGTATCTAGTAAAACTCAAAATCACAGGCATTTTTAGACATTTTGCACGTTTGGATTAGGAATTATGTTGGAATACATTTTTATTTCTTTTTTCGCATTATCTCAGGAGTCTAGGTACATTACTGTCAAATTGAGTAAAAAAAATACTTTTTGTTTTTGCAAACCCTACCAAATGTTTTTTTCTGGAAAACTCTCAAAGATGCATTTCTTCAGGCATTATTAGACATTTTGCATGTGTATTTTTGGAGTTATGTTTCAAAAACTGACATTTTGAGTTTGACAAACCTGATTTTTGACAAAACCTGATTTTTGTATTTGTGATCCTTTCCAAAATACCTGATTCCAGTAAAACTCACATAAATTCAATATTACAGGGTTTTTAAGACAAATTTCATGTTTGGTTTTGGAGTTATGATTATAAACCTTTCATATTTAGTACTGTTATATTGAATAAAAAAACTAACTTGTGTCTTTGTGAACCTCACAAAAGAGGATTTTTCTATTACAACTAACAAACATACATGTATCTTTGCATTATTCGCCATTTTGCATGTGTTGTTTAGAAGTTATGTTTGAATACATTTTTATTGCTTTTTTCGCATTATCTCAGGATTCTAAGACTATTATAGTCATATTGAGTAAAAAACTACTTTTTGCATTTGCAAGATTTAAAAAAGCCTTTTGTTTCGAATAAAACTACCAAAGATGCATTATTTCAGGCATTATTAGCCATTTGTCATGTGTGGTGTAGGAGTTATGTTTAAATAACTGTCATATTGAGTGTTAGAGTATACAGTCATATTGAGTAAAACCTCATTTTTGTATTTGCAAACCATAGAAAAACAGCTGTATCTAGTAAAACTCACATTTAGTCAATATCACAGGCATTTTTAGACATTTTGCACGTTTGGATTAGGAATTATGTTGGAATACATTTTTATTGCTTTTTTCGCATTATCTCAGGAGTCTGGGTACATTACTGTCAAATTGAGTAAAAAAATTACTTTTTGTTTTTGCAAACCCTACCAAATGTTTTTTTTCTGGAAAACTCTCAAAGAGGCATTTCTTCAGGCATTATTAGACATTTTGCATGTGAATTTTTGGAGTTATGTTTCAAAAACTGACATTTTGAGTTTGACAAACCTGATTTTTGACAAAACCTGATTTTTGTATTTGTGATCCTTTCCAAAATACCTGATTCCGGTAAAACTCACATAAATTCAATATTACAGGCTTTTCAAGACAAATGTCATGTTTGGTTTTGGAGTTATAATCATAAACCTTTCATATTGAGTACTGTTATATTGAATAAAAAAACTAACTTGTGTCTTTGTGAACCTCACAAAAGATGAATTTTCTAGTACAACTAACAAAAATACATATATCTTGGCATTAGTAGCCATTTTCCATGTGTTGTTTAGAAGTTATGCTTGAA
Organism: Nerophis ophidion; assembly: GCF_033978795.1. NCBI lineage: Eukaryota > Metazoa > Chordata > Actinopteri > Syngnathiformes > Syngnathidae > Nerophis > Nerophis ophidion. The sequence continues at coordinate 25,883,499 of NC_084635.1, forward strand.
TACATTTTTATTGCTTTTTTCGCATTATCTCAGGATTGTAAGACTATTATAGTCATATTGAGTAAAAAAACTACTTTTTGCATTTGCAAGATTTAAAAAAGCATATGTTTCGAATAAAACTGCCAAAGATACATTATTTCAGGCATTATTAGCCATTTTGCATGTGTGGTGTAGGAGTTATGTTTAAATAACTGTCATATTGAGTGTTACAGTATACAGTCTTATTGAGTAAAACCTCATTTTTGTATTTGCAAACCATAGAAAAACAGCTGTATCTAGTAAAACTCACATTTAGTCAATATCACAGGCATTTTTAGACATTTTGCACGTTTGGATTAGGAATTATGTTGGAATACATTTTTATTGCTTTTTTCGCATTATCTCAGGAGTCTATGTACATTACTGTCAAATTGAGTAAAAAAATTACTTTTTGTTTTTGCAAACCCTACCAAATGTTTTTTTTTTCTGGAAAACTCTCAAAGATGCATTTCTTCAGGCATTATTAGACATTTTGCATGTGTATTTTTGGAGTTATTTTTCAAAAACTGAAATTTTGAGTTTGACAAACCTGATTTTTGACAAAACCTGATTTTTGTATTTGTGATCCTTTCCAAAATACCTGATTCCGGTAAAACTCACATACATTCAATATTACAGGCTTTTCAAGAGAAATTTCATGTTTGGTTTTGGAGTTATGATTATAAACCTTTCATATTTAGTACTGTTATATTGAATAAAAAAAACTAACTTGTGTCTTTGTGAACCTCACAAAAGATGATTTTCCTAGTACAACTAACAAAAATACATATATCTTGGCATTAGTAGCCATTTTCAATGTGTTGTTTAGAAGTTATGCTTGAATACATTTTTATTGCTTTTTTCGCATTATCTCAGGATTGTAAGACTATTATAGTCATATTGAGTAAAAAAATACTTTTTGCATTTGCAAGATTTAAAAAAGCATATGTTTCGAATAAAACTCCCAAAGATGCATTATTTCAGGCATTATTAGCCATTTTTCATGTGTGTTGTAGGAGTTATGTTTAAATAACTGTCATATTGAGTGTTACAGTATGCAGTCATATTGAGTAAAACCTCATTTTTGTATTTGCAAACCATAGAAAAACAGATGTATCTAGTAAAACTCACATTTATTCAATATCACAGGCATTTTTAGACATTTTGCACGTTTGGATTAGGAATTATGTTGGAATAAATTTTTATTGCTTTTTTCGCATTATCTCAGGAGTCTAGGTACATTACTGTCAAATTGAGTAAAAAAAATACTTTTTGTTTTTGCAAACCCTACCAAATGTTTTTTTTCTGGAAAACTCTCAAAGATGCATTTCTTCAGGCATTATTAGCCATTTTTCATGTGTGGTGTAGGAGTTATGTTTATATAACTGTCATATTGAGTGTTACAGTATACAGTCATATTGAGTAAAACCTCATTTTTGTATTTGCAAACCATAGAAAAACAACTGTATCTAGTAAAAATCACCTTTATACAATATCACAGGCATTTTTAGACATTTTGCACGTTTGGATTAGGAATTATGTTGGAATACATTTTTATTGCTTTTTTTGCATTATCTCAGGAGTCTAGGTACATTACTGTCAAATTGAGTAAAAAAATTACTTTTTGTTTTTGCAAACCCTACCAAATGTTTTTTTTTCTGGAAAACTCTCAAAGATGCATTTTTTCAGGCATTATTAGACATTTTTCATGTGTATTTTTGGAGTTATGTTTCAAAAACTGACATTTTGAGTTTGACAAACCTGATTTTTGACAAAACCTGATTTTTGTATTTGTGATCCTTTCCAAAATACCTGATTCCGGTAAAACTCACATAAATTCAATATTACAGGGTTTTTAAGACAAATTTCATGTTTGGTTTTGGAGTTATGATTATAAACCTTTCATATTTAGTACTGTTATATTGAATAAAAAAACTAACTTGTGTCTTTGTGAACCTCACAAAAGAGGATTGTTCTATTACAACTAACAAACATACATGTATCTTGGCATTAGTAGCCATTTTGCATGTGTTGTTTAGAAGTTATGTTTGAATAAATTTTTATTGCTTTTTTCGCATTATCTCAGGATTGTAAGACTATTATAGTCATATTGAGTACAAAACTACTTTTTGCATTTGCAAGATTTAAAAAAAGCATATGTTTCGAATAAAACTCCCAAAGATGCATTATTTCAGGCATTATTAGCCATTTTTCATGTGTGGTGTAGGAGTTATGTTTAAATAACTGTCATATTGAGTGTTACAGTATACAGTCATATTGAGTAAAACTTCATTTTTGTATTTGCAAACCATAGAAAAACAACTGTATCTAGTAAAACTCACATGTATTCAATATCACAGGCATTTTTAGACATTTTGCATGTGTATTTTTGGAGTTATGTGTAAAATACTGACATTTTGAGTTTGACAAACCTGATTTTTGACAAAACCTGATTTTTGTATTTGTGATCCTTTCTAAAATACCTGATTCCGGTAAAACTCACATAAATTCAATATTACAGGCTTTTCAAGACAAATTTCATGTTTGGTTTTGGAGTTATGATTATAAACCTTTCATATTTAGTACTGTTATATTGAATAAAAAAACTAACTTGTGTCTTTGTGAACCTCACAAAAGATGATTTTTCTAGTAAAACTAACAAAAATACATATATCTTGGCATTAGTAGCCATTTTCCATGTGTTGTTTAGAAGTTATGCTTGAATACATTTTTATTGCTTTTTTCGCCTTATCTCAGTATTGTAAGACTATTCTAGTCATATTGAGTAAAAAACTACTTTTTGCATTTGCAAGATTTAAAAAAGCATATGTTTCGAATAAAACTCCCAAAGATGCATTATTTCAGGGATTATTAGCCATTTTTCATGTGTGGTGTAGGAGTTATGTTTAAATAACTGTCATATTGAGTTTTACAGTATAAAGTCATATTGAGTAAAACCTCAATTTTGTATTTGCAAACCATAGAAAAACAACTGTATCTAGTAAAACTCACATGTATTCAATATCACAGGCATTTTTAGACATTTTGCATGTGTATTTTTGGAGTTATGTTTCAAAAACTGACATTTTGAGTTTGACAAACCTGATTTTTGACAAAACCTGATTTTTGTATTTGTGATCCTTTCCAAAATACCTGATTCCGGTAAAACTCACATGAATTCAATATTACAGGCTTTTCAAGACAAATTTCATGTTTGGTTTTGGAGTTATGATTATAAACCTTTCATATTTAGTACTGTTATATTGAATAAAAAAACTAACTCATGTCTTTGTGAACCTCACAAAAGATGATTTTTCTAGTACAACTAACACAAATACATATATCTTGGCATTAGTAGCCATTTTCCATGTGTTGTTTAGAAGTTATGCTTGAATACATTTTTATTGCTTTTTTCGCATTATCTCAGGATTGTAAGACTATTCTAGTCATATTGAGTGAAAAACTACTTTTTGCATTTGCAAGATTTAAAAAAGCATATGTTTCGAATAAAACTCCCAAAGATGCATTATTTCAGGCATTATTAGCCATTTTTCATGTGTGGTGTAGGAGATATGTTTAAATAACTGTCATATTGAGTGTTACAGTATACAGTCATATTGAGTAAAACCTCATTCTTGTATTTGCATACCATAGAAAAACAACTGTATCTAGTAAAACTCACATGTATTCAATATCACAGGCATTTTTAGACATTTTGCATGTATATTTTTGGAGTTATGTTTCAAAAACTGACATTTTGAGTTTGACAAACCTGATTTTTGTATTTGTGATCCTTTCCAAAATACCTGATTCCGGTCAAACTCACATAAATTCAATATTACAGGCTTTTCAAGACAAATTTCATGTTTGGTTTTGGAGTTATGATTATAAACCTTTCATATTTAGTGCTGTTATATTGAATAAAAAAACTAACTTGTGTCTTTGTGAACCTCACAAAAGATGATTTTTCTAGTACAACTAACAAAAATACATATATCTTGGCATTAGTAGCCATTTTCCATGTGTTGTTTAGAAGTTATGCTTGAATGCATTTTTATTGCTTTTTTCGCATTATCTCAGGATTGTAAGACTATTATAGTCTTATTGAGTAAAAAACTACTTTTTGCATTTGCAAGATTTAAAAAAGCATATGTTTCGAATAAAACTCCCAAAGATGCATTATTTCAGGCATTATTAGCCATTTTTCATGTGTGGTGTAGGAGTTATGTTTAAATAACTGTCATATTGAGTGTTACAGTATACAGTCATATTGAGTAAAACCTCATTTTTGTATTTGCAAACCATAGAAAAACAACTGTATCTAGTAAAACTCACATGTATTCAATATCACAGGCATTTTTAGACATTTTGCACGTTTGGATTAGGAATTATGTTCGAATACGTTTGTATTGCTTTTTTCGCATTATCTCAGGATTCTAAGTACATTACTGTCAAATTGAGTAAAAAAAATACTTTTTGTTTTTGCAAACCTACCAAAAGTTTTTTTTTTTCTGGAAAACTCTCAAAGATGCATTTCTTCAGGCATTATTAGACATTTTGCATGTGTATTTTTGGAGTTATGTTTCAAAAACTGACATTTTGAGTTTGACAAACCTGATTTTTGACAAAACCTGATTTTTGTATTTGTGATCCTTTCCAAAATACCTGATTCCAGTAAAACTCACATAAATTCAATATTACAGGCTTTTCAAGACAAATTTCATGTTTGGTTTTGGAGTTATGATTATAAACCTTTCATATTTAGTACTGTTGTAATGAATAAAAAAACTAACTTGTGTCTTTGTGAACCTCACAAAAGATGATTTTTCTAGTACAACTAACAAAAATACATATATCTCGGCATTATTCGCCATTTTGCATGTGTTGTTTAGAAGTTATGTTTGAATACATTTTTATTGCTTTTTTCGCATTATCTCAGGATTGTAAGACTATTATAGTCATATTGAGTAAAAAACTACTTTTTGCATTTGCAAGATTTAAAAAAGCATATGTTTCGAATAAAACTCCCAAAGATGCATTATTTCAGGCATTATTAGCCATTTTTCATGTGTGGTGTAGGAGTTATGTTTAAATAACTGTCATATTGAGTGTTACAGTATACAGTCATATTGAGTAAAACCTCATTATTGTATTTGCAAACCATAGAAAAACAACTGTATCTAGTAAAACTCACATGTATTCAATATCACAGGCATTTTTAGACATTTTGCATGTGTATTTTTGGAGTTATGTTTCAAAAACTGACATTTTGAGTTTGACAAAACTGATTTTTGTATTTGTGATCCTTTCCAAAATACCTGATTCCGGTCAAACTCACATAAATTCAATATTACAGGCTTTTCAAGACAAATTTCATGTTTGGTTTTGGAGTTATGATTATAAACCTTTCATATTTAGTACTGTTATATTGAATAAAAAAACTAACTTGTGTCTTTGTGAACCTCACAAAAGATGATTTTTCTAGTACAACTAACAAAAATACATATATCTTGGCATTAGTAGCCATTTTCCATGTGTTGTTTAGAAGTTATGCTTTAATGCATTTTTATTGCTTTTTTCGCATTATCTCAGGATTGTAAGACTATTATAGTCTTATTGAGTAAAAAACTACTTTTTGCATTTGCAGGATTTAAAAAAGCATATGTTTCGAATAAAACTCCCAAAGATGCATTATTTCAGGCATTATTAGCCATTTTTCATGTGTGGTGTAGGAGTTATGTTTAAATAACTGTCATATTGAGTGTTACAGTATACAGTCATATTGAGTAAAACCTCATTTTTGTATTTGCAAACCATAGAAAAACAACTGTATCTAGTAAAACTCACATGTATTCAATATCACAGGCATTTTTAGACATTTTGCACGTTTGGATTAGGAATTATGTTGGAATACGTTTTTATTGCTTTTTTCGCATTATCTCAGGATTCTAAGTACATTACTGTCAAATTGAGTAAAAAAAATACTTTTTGTTTTTGCAAACCTACCAAAAGTTTTTTTTTTCTGGAAAACTCTCAAAGATGCATTTCTTCAGTAATTATTAGACATTTTGCATGTGTATTTTTGGAGTTATGTTTCAAAAACTGACATTTTGAGTTTCACGAACTTGATTTTTGACAAAACCTGATTTTTGTATTTGTGATCCTTTCCAAAATACCTGATTCCGGTAAAACTCACATAAATTCAATATTACAGGCTTTTCAAGACAAATTTCATGTTTGGTTTTGGAGTTATGATTATAAACCTTTCATATTTAGTACTGTTATATTGAATAGAAAAACTAACTTGTGTCTTTGTGAACCTCACAAAAGATGATGTTTCTAGTACAACCAACAAAAATACATATATCTTGGCATTAGTAGCCATTTTCCATGTGTTGTTTAGAAGTTATGCTTGAATGCATTTTTATTGCTTTTTTCGCATTATCTCAGGATTGTAAGACTATTATAGTCTTATTGAGTAAAAAACTACTTTTTACATTTGCAAGATTTAAAAAAGCATATGTTTCGAATAAAACTCCCAAAGATGCATTATTTCAGGCATTATTAGCCATTTTTCATGTGTGGTGTAGGAGTTATGTTTAAATAACTGTCATATTGAGTGTTACAGTATACAGTCATATTGAGTAAAGCCTCATTTTTGTATTTGCAAACAATAGAAAAACAACTGTATCTAGTAAAACTCACATGTATTCAATATCACAGGCATTTTTAGACATTTTGCACGTTTGGATTAGGAATTATGTTGGAATACGTTTTTATTGCTGTTTTCGCATTATCTCAGGATTCTAAGTACATTACTGTCAAATTGAGTAAAAAAAATACTTTTTGTTTTTGCAAACCTACCAAAAGTTTTTTTTTTTCTGGAAAACTCTCAAAGATGCATTTCTTCAGGCATTATTAGACATTTTGCATGTGTATTTTTGGAGTTATGTTTCAAAAACTGACATTTTGAGTTTGACAAACCTGATTTTTGACAAAACCTGATTTTTGTATTTGTGATCCTTTCCAAAATACCTGATTCCGGTAAAACTCACATAAATTCAATATTACAGGCTTTTCAAGACAAATTTCATGTTTGGTTTTGGAGTTATGATTATAAACCTTTCATATTTAGTACTGTTATATTGAATAAAAAAACTAACTTGTGCCTTTGTGAACCTCACAGAAGATGATTTTTCTAGTACAACTAACAAAAATACATATATCTTGGCATTAGTAGCCATTTTCCATGTGTTATTTAGAAGTTATGCTTGAATGCATTTTTATTGCTTTTTTCGCATTATCTCAGGATTGTAAGACTATTATAGTCTTATTGAGTAAAAAACTACTTTTTGCATTTGCAAGATTTAAAAAAGCATATGTTTCGAATAAAACTCCCAAAGATGCATTATTTCAGGCATTATTAGCCATTTTTCATGTGTGGTGTAGGAGTTATGTTTAAATAACTGTCATATTGAGTGTTACAGTATACAGTCATATTGAGTAAAACCTCATTTTTGTATTTGCAAACCATAGAAAAACAACTGTATCTAGTAAAACTCACATGTATTCAATATCACAGGCATTTTTAGACATTTTGCATGTGTATTTTTGGAGTTATGTTTCAAAAACTGACATTTTGAGTTTGACAAACCTGATTTTTGACAAAACCTGATTTTTGTATTTGTGATCCTTTCCAAAATACCTGATTCCAGTAAAACTCACATAAATTCAATATTACAGGCTTTTCAAGACACATTTCATGTTTGGTTTTGGAGTTATGATTATAAACCTTTCATATTTAGTACTGTTATATTGAATAAAAAAACTAACTTGTGTCTTTGTGAACCTCACAAAAGATGATTTTTCTAGTACAACTAACAAAAATTCATATATCTTGGCATTAGTAGCCATTTTCCATGTGTTGTTTAGAAGTTATGCTTGAATACATTTTTATTGCTTTTTTCGCATTATCTCAGGATTGTAAGACTATTCTAGTCATATTGAGTAAAAAACTACTTTTTGCATTTGCAAGATTTAAAAAAGCATATGTTTCGAATAAAACTCCCAAAGATGCATTATTTCAGGCATTATTAGCCATTTTTCATGTGTGGTGTAGGAGTTATGTTTAAATAACTGTCATATTGAGTGTTACAGTATACAGTCATATTGAGTAAAACCTCATTTTTGTATTTTCAAACCATAGAAAAACAACTGTATCCAGTAAAACTCACATGTATTCAATATCACAGGCATTTTTAGACATTTTGCACGTTTGGATTAGGAATTATGTTGGAATACATTTTTATTGCTTTTTTCGCATTATCTCAGGAGTCTAGGTACATTACTGTCAAATTGAGTAAAAAAATTACTTTTTGTTTTTGCAAACCCTACCAAATGTTTTTTTTTCTGGAAAACTCTCAAAGATGCATTTCTTCAGGCATTATTAGACATTTTGCATGTGTATTTTTGGAGTTATGTTTCAAAAACTGACATTTTGAGTTTGACAAACCTGATTTTTGACAAAACCTGATTTTTGTATTTGTGATCCTTTCCAAAATACCTGATTCCGGTAAAACTCACATACATTCAATATTACAGGCTTTTCAAGACAAATTTCATATTTGGTTCTGGAGTTATGATTATAAACCTTTCATATTAAGTACTTTTATATTGAATAAAAAAACTAACTTGTGTCTTTGTGAACCTCACAAAAGATGATTTTTCTAGTACAACTAACAAAAATACATATATCTTGGCATTAGTAGCCATTTTCCATGTGTTGTTTAGAAGTTATGCTTGAATACATTTTTATTGCTTTTTTCGCATAATCTCAGGATTGTAAGACTATTCCAGTCATATTGAGTAAAAAACCAATTTTTGCATTTGCAAGATTTAAAAAAGCATATGTTTCGAATAAAACTCCCAAAGATGCATTATTTCAGGCATTATTAGCCATTTTTCATGTGTGGTGTAGGAGTTATGTTTAAATAACTGTCATATTGAGTGTTACAGTATACAGTCATATTGAGTAAAACCTCATTTTTGTATTTGCAAACCATAGAAAAACAACTGTATCCAGTAAAACTCACATGTATTCAATATCACAGGCATTTTTAGACATTTTGCACGTTTGGATTAGGAATTATGTTGGAATACGTTTTTATTGCTTTTTTCGCATTATCTCAGGAGTCTAGGTACATTACTGTCAAATTGAGTAAAAAAATTACTTTTTGTTTTTGCAAACCCTACCAAATGTTTTTTTTTCTGGAAAACTCTCAAAGATGCATTTCTTCAGGCATTATCAGCCATTTTCCATGTGTTGTTTAGAAGTTATGCGTGAATGCATTTTTATTGCTTTTTTCGCATTATCTCAGGATTGTAAGACTATTCTAGTCATTTTGAGTAAAAAACTACTTTTTGCATTTGCAAGATTTAAAAAAGCATATGTTTCGAATAAAACTCCCAAAGATGCATTATTTCAGGCATTATTAGCCATTTTTCATGTGTGGTGTAGGAGTTATGTTTAAATAACTGTCATATTGAGTGTTACAGTATACAGTCATATTGAGTAAAACCTCATTTTTGTATTTGCAAACCATAGAAAAACAACTGTATCTAGTAAAACTCACATGTATACAATATCACAGGCATTTTTAGACATTTTGCATGTGTATTTTTGGAGTTATGTTTCAAAAACTGACATTTTGAGTTTGACAAACCTGATTTTTGACAAAACCTGATTTTTGTATTTGTGATCCTTTCCAAAATACCTGATTCCGGTAAAACTCACATAAATTCAACATCACAGGCTTTTCAAGACAAATTTCATGTTTGGTTTTGGAGTTATGATTATAAACCTTTCATATTTAGTACTGTTATATTGAATAAAAAAACTAACTTGTGTCTTTGTGAACCTCACAAAAGATGATTTTGCTAGTACAACTAACAAAAATTCATATATCTTGGCATTAGTAGCCATTTTCCATGTGTTGTTTAGAAGTTATGCTTGAATACATTTTTATTGCTTTTTTCGCATTATCTCAGGATTGTAAGACTATTATAGTCATTTTGAGTAAAAAACAACTTTTTGCATTTGCAAGATTTGAAAAAGCATATGTTTCGAATAAAAATCCCAAAGATGCATTATTTCAGGCATGATTAGCCATTTTTCATGTGTGGTGTAGGAGTTATGTTTAAATAACTGTCATATTGAGTGTTACAGTATACAGTCATATTGAGTAAAACCTCATTTTTGTATTTGCAAACCATAGAAAAACAGCTGTATCTAGTAAAACTCACATTTAGTCAATATCAGAGGCATTTTTTGACATTTTGCACGTTTGGATTAGGAATTATGTTGGAATACATTTTTATTGCTTGTTTCGCATTATCTCAGGAGTCGAGGTACATTACTGTCAAATTGAGTAAAAAAATAACTTTTTGTTTTTGCAAACCCTACCAAAAGTTTTTTTTCTGGAAAACTCTCAAAGATGCATTTCTTCAGGCATTATTAGCCATTTTTTATGTGTGGTGTAGGAGTTATGTTTATATAACTTTCATATTGAGTGTTACAGTATACAGTCATATTGAGTAAAACCTCATTTTTGTATTTGCAAACCATAGAAAAACAACTGTATCCAGTAAAACTCACATGTATTCAATATCACAGGCAATTTTAGACATTTTGCACGTTTGGATTAGGAATTATGTTGGAATACATTTTTATTGCTTTTTTCGCATTATCTCAGGAGTCTAGGTACATTACTGTCAAATTGAGTAAAACAATTACTTTTTGTTTTTGCAAACCCTACCAAATGTTTTTTTTTCTGGAAAACTCTCAAAGATGCATTTCTTAAGGCATTATTAGACATTTTGCATGTGTATTTTTGGAGTTATGTTTCAAAAACTGACATTTTGAGTTTGACAAACCTGATTTTTGACAAAACCTGATTTTTGTATTTGTGATCCTTTCCAGAATACCTGATTCCGGTAAAACTCACATAAATTCAACATCAGAGGCTTTTCAAGACAAATTTCATGTTTGGTTTTGGAGTTATGATTATAAACCTTTCATATTTAGTACTGTTATATTGCATAAAACAACTAACTTGTGTCTTTGTGAACCTCACAAAAGATGATTTTTCTAGTACAACTAACAAAAATACATATATCTTGGCATTAGTAGCCATTTTCCATGTGTTGTTTAGAAGTTATGCTTGAATGCATTTTTATTGCTTTTTTCGCATTATCTCAGGATTGTAAGACTATTATAGTCTTATGGAGTAAAAAACTACTTTTTGCATTTGCAAGATTTAAAAAAGCATATGTTTCGAATAAAACTCCCAAAGATGCATTATTTCAGGCATTATTAGCCATTTTTCATGTGTGGTGTAGGAGTTATGTTTAAATAACTGTCATATTGAGTGTTACAGTATACAGTCATATTGAGTAAAACCTCATTTTTGTATTTGCAAACCATAGAAAAACAGCTGTATCTAGTAAAACTCACATTTAGTCAATATCACAGGCATTTTTAGACATTTTGCATGTTTGGATTAGGAATTATGTTGGAATACATTTTTATTGCTTTTTTCGCATTATCTCAGGAGTCTAGGTACATTACTGTCAAATTGAGTAAAAAAATAACTTTTTGTTTTTGCAAACCCTACCAAAAGTTTTTTTTCTGGAAAACTCTCAAAGATGCATTTCTTCAGGCATTATTAGCCATTTTTCATGTGTGGTGTAGGAGTTATGTTTATGTAACTGTCATATTGAGCGTTACAGTATACAGTGATATTGAGTAAAACCTAATTTTTGTATTTGCAAACCATAGAAAAACAACTGTATCTAGTAAAACTCACATGTATTCAATATCACAGGCATTTTTAGACATTTTGCATGTGTATTTTTGGAGTTATGTTTCAAAAACTGACATTTTGAGTTTGACAAACCTGATTTTTGTATGTGTGATCCTTTCCAAAATACCTGATTCCGGTCAAACTCACATAAATTCAATATTACAGGCTTTTCAAGACAAATTTCATGTTTGGTTTTGGAGTTATGATTATAAACCTTTCATATTTAGTACTGTTATATTGAATAAATAAACTAACTTGTGTCTTTGTGAACCTCACAAAAGATGATTTTTCTAGTACAACTAACAAAAATACATATATCTTGGCATTATCAGCCATTTTCCATGTGTTGTTTAGAAGTTATGCTTGAATGCATTTTTATTGCTTTTTTCACATTATCTCAGGATTGTAAGACTATTATAGTCTTATTGAGTAAAAAACTACTTTTTGCATTTGCAAGATTTAAAAAAGCATATGTTTCGAATAAAACTCCCAAAGATGCATTATTTCAGGGATTATTAGCCATTTTTCATGTGTGGTGTAGGAGTTATGTTTAAATAACTGTCATATTGAGTTTTACAGTATACAGTCATATTGAGTAAAACCCCATTTTTGTATTTGCAAACCATACAAAAACAACTGTATCTAGTAAAACTCACATGTATTCAATATCACAGGCATTTTTAGACATTTTGCATGTGTATTTTTGGAGTTATGTTTCAAAAACTGACATTTTGAGTTTGACAAACCTGATTTTTGACAAAACCTGATTTTTGTATTTGTGATCCTTTCCAAAATACCTGATTCCGGTAAAACTCATATAAATTCAATATTACAGGCTTTTCAAGACAAATTTCATGTTTGGTTTTGGAGTTATGATTATAAACCTTTCATATTTAGTACTGTTATATTGAATAAAAAAACTAACTTGTGTCTTTGTGAACCTCATAAAAGATGATTTTTCTAGTACAACTAACAAAAATACATATATCTTGGCATTAGTAGCCATTTTCCATGTGTTGTTTAGAAGTTATGCTTGAATACATTTTTATTGCTTTTTTCGCATTATCTCAGGATTGTAAGACTATTATAGTCTTATTGAGTAAAAAACTACTTTTTGCATTTGCAAGATTTAAAAAAGCATATGTTTCGAATAAAACTCCCAAAGATGCATTATTTCAGGCATTATTAGCCATTTTTCATGTGTGGTGTAGGAGTTATGTTTAAATAACTGTCATATTGAGTGTTACAGTATACAGTCATATTGAGTAAAACCTCATTTTTGTATTTGCAAACCATAGAAAAACAGCTGTATCTAGTAAAACTCACATTTAGTCAATATCACAGGCATTTTTAGACATTTTGCATGTTTGGATTAGGAATTATGTTGGAATGCATTTTTATTGCTTTTTTCGCATTATCTCAGGAGTCTAGGTACATTACTGTCAAATTGAGTAAAAAAATTACTTTTTGTTTTTGCAAACCCTACCAAAAGTTTCTTTTCTGGAAAACTCTCAAAGATCCATTTCTTCAGGCATTATTAGCCATTTTTCATGTGTGGTGTAGGAGTTTTGTTTATATAACTGTCATATTGAGTGTTACAGTATACAGTGATATTGAGTAAAACCTAATTTTTGTATTTGCAAACCATAGAAAAACAACTGTATCTAGTAAAACTCACATGTATTCAATATCACAGGCATTTTTAGACATTTTGCATGTGTATTTTTGGAGTTATGTTTCAAAAACTGACATTTTGAGTTTGACAAACCTGATTTTTGTATGTGTGATCCTTTCCAAAATACCTGATTCCGGTCAAACTCACATAAATTCAATATTACAGGCTTTTCAAGACAAATTTCATGTTTGGTTTTGGAGTTATGATTATAAACCTTTCATATTTAGTACTGTTATATTGAATAAATAAACTAACTTGTGTCTTTGTGAACCTCACAAAAGATGATTTTTCTAGTACAACTAACAAAAATACATATATCTTGGCATTAGTAGCCATTTTCCATGAGTTGTTTAGAAGTTATGCTTGAATGCATTTTTATTGCTTTTTTCACATTATCTCAGGATTGTAAGACTATTATAGTCTTATTGAGTAAAAAACTACTTTTTGCATTTGCAAGATTTAAAAAAGCATATGTTTCGAATAAAACTCCCAAAGATGCATTATTTCAGGGATTATTAGCCATTTTTCATGTGTGGTGTAGGAGTTATGTTTAAATAACTGTCATATTGAGTGTTACAGTATACAGTCATATTGAGCAAAACCTCATTTTTGTATTTGCAAACCATAGAAAAACAACTGTATCTAGTAAAACTCACATGTATTCAATATCACAGGCATTTTTAGACATTTTGCATGTGTATTTTTGGAGTTATGTTTCAAAAACTGACATTTTGAGTTTGACAAACCTGCTTTTTGACAAAACCTGATTTTTGTATTTGTGATCCTTTCCAAAATACCTGATTCCGGTAAAACTCACATACATTCAATATTACAGGCTTTTCAAGACAAATTTCATGTTTGGTTCTGGAGTTATGATTATAAACCTTTCATATTAAGTACTGTTATATTGAATAAAAAAACTAACTTGTGTCTTTGTGAACCTCACAAAAGATGATTTTTCTAGTATAACTAACAAAAATACATATATCTTGGCATTAGTAGCCATTTTCCATGTGTTGTTTAGAAGTTATGCTTGAATACATTTTTATTGCTTTTTTCGCATTATCTCAGGATTGTAAGACTATTCCAGTCATATTGAGTAAAAAACAACTTTTTGCATTTGCAAGATTTAAAAAAGCATATGTTTCGAATAAAACTCCCAAAGATGCATTATTTCAGGGATTATTAGCCATTTTTCATGTGTGGTGTAGGAGTTATGTTTAAATAACTGTCATATTGAGTTTTACAGTATACAGTCATATTGAGTAAAACCTCAATTTTGTATTTGCAAACCATAGCAAAACAACTGTATCTAGTAAAACTCACATGTATTCAATATCACAGGCATTTTTAGACATTTTGCATGTATATTTTTGGAGTTATGTTTCAAAAACTGACATTTTGAGTTTGACAAACCTGATTTTTGACAAAACCTGATTTTTGTATTTGTGATCCTTTCCAAAATACCTGATTCCGGTAAAACTCACATACATTCAATATTACAGGCTTTTCAAGACAAATTTCATGTTTGGTTCTGGAGTTATGATTATAAACCTTTCATATTAAGTACTGTTATATTGAATAAAAAAACTAACTTGTGTCTTTGTGAACCGCACAAAAGATGATTTTTCTAGTACAACTAACAAAAATACATATATCTTGGCATTAGTAGCCATTTTCCATGTGTTGTTTAGAAGTTATGCTTGAATACATTTTTATGGCTTTTTTCGCATTATCTCAGGATTGTAAGACTATTCCAGTCATATTGAGTAAAAAACTACTTTTTGCATTTGCAAGATTTAAAAAAGCATATTTTTCGAATAAAATTCCCAAAGATGCATTATTTCAGGGATTATTAGCCATTTTTAATGTGTGGTGTAGGAGTTATGTTTAAATAACTGTCATATTGAGTTTTACAGTATACAGATATTGAGTAAAACCTCAATTTTGTATTTGCAAACCATAGAAAAACAACTGTATCTAGTAAAACTCACATGTATTCAATATCACAGGCATTTTTAGACATTTTGCATGTGTATTTTTGGAGTTATGTTTCAAAAACTGACATTTTGAGTTTGACAAACCTGATTTTTGACAAAACCTGATTTTTGTATTTGTGATCCTTTCCAAAATACCTGATTCCGGTCAAACTCACATAAATTCAATATTACAGGCTTTTCAAGACAAATTTCATGTTTGGTTTTGGAGTTATGATTATAAACCTTTCATATTTAGTACTGTTGTATTGAATAAAAAAACTAACTTGTGTCTTTGTGAACCTCACAAAAGATGATTTTTCTAGTACAACTAACAAAAATACATATATCTTGGCATTAGTAGCCATTTTCCATGTGTTGTTTAGAATTTATGCTTGAATGCATTTTTATTGCTTTTTTCGCATTATCTCAGGATTGTAAGACTATTATAGTCTTATTGAGTAAAAAGCTACTTTTTGCATTTGCAAGATTTAAAAAAGCATATGTTTCGAATAAAACTCCCAAAGATGCATTATTTCAGGCATTATTAGCCATTTTTCATGTGTGGTGTAGGAGTTATGTTTAAATAACTGTCATATTGAGTGTTACAGTATACAGTCATATTGAGTAAAACCTCATTTTTGTATTTGCAAACCATAGAAAAACAACTGTATCTAGTAAAACTCACATGTATTCAATATCACAGGCATTTTTAGACATTTTGCATGTGTATTTTTGGAGTTATGTTTCAAAAACTGACATTTTGAGTTTGACAAACCTGATTTTTGACAAAACCTGATTTTTGTATTTGTGATCCTTTCCAAAATACCTGATTCCGGTAAAACTCATATAAATTCAATATTACAGGCTTTTCAAGACAAATTTCATGTTTGGTTTTGGAGTTATGATTATAAACCTTTCATATTTAGTACTGTTATATTGAATAAAAAAACTAACTTGTGTCTTTGTGAACCTCACAAAAGATGATTTTTCTAGTACAACTAACAAAAATACATATATCTTGGCATTAGTAGCCATTTTCCATGTGTTGTTTAGAAGTTATGCTTGAATACATTTTTATTGCTTTTTTCGCATTATCTCAGGATTGTAAGACTATTATAGTCTTATTGAGTAAAAAACTACTTTTTGCATTTGCAAGATTTAAAAAAGCATATGTTTCGAATAAAACTCCCAAAGATGCATTATTTCAGGCATTATTAGCCATTTTTCATGTGTGGTGTAGGAGTTATGTTTAAATAACTGTCATATTGAGTGTTACAGTATACAGTCATATTGAGTAAAACCTCATTTTTGTATTTGCAAACCATAGAAAAACAGCTGTATCTAGTAAAACTAACATTTAGTCAATATCACAGGCATTTTTAGACATTTTGCATGTTTGGATTAGGAATTATGTTGGAATACATTTTTATTGCTTTTTTCGCATTATCTCAGGAGTCTAGGTACATTACAGTCAAATTGAGTAAAAAAATAACTTTTTGTTTTTGCAAACCCTACCAAAAGTTTTTTTTCTGGAAAACTCTCAAAGATGCATTTCTTCAGGCATTATTAGCCATTTTTCATGTGTGGTGTAGGAGTTATGTTTATATAACTGTCATATTGTGTGTTACAGTATACAGTGATATTGAGTAAAACCTCATTTTTGTATTTGCAAACCATAGAAAAACAACTGTATCTAGTAAAACTCACATGTATTCAATATCACAGGCATTTTTAGACATTTTGCATGTGTATTTTTGGAGTTATGTTTCAAAAACTGACATTTTGAGTTTAACAAACCTGATTTTTGTATGTGTGATCCTTTCCAAAATACCTGATTCCGGTCAAACTCGCATAAATTCAATATTACAGGCTTTTCAAGACTAATTTCATGTTTGGTTTTGGAGTTATGATTATAAACCTTTCATATTTAGTACTGTTATATTGAATAAATAAACTAACTTGTGTCTTTGTGAACCTCACAAAAGATGATTTTTCTAGTACAACTAACAAAAATACATATATCTTGGCATTAGTAGCCATTTTCCATGAGTTGTTTAGAAGTTATGCTTGAATGCATTTTTATTGCTTTTTTCGCATTATCTCAGGATTGTAAGACTATTATAGTCTTATTGAGTAAAAAACTACTTTTTGCATTTGCAAGATTTAAAAAAGCATATGTTTCGAATAAAACTCCCAAAGATGCATTATTTCAGGGATTATTAGCCATTTTTCATGTGTGGTGTAGGAGTTATGTTTAAATAACTGTCATATTGAGTGTTACAGTATACAGTCATATTGAGTAAAACCTCATTTTTGTATTTGCAAACCATACAAAAACAACTGTATCTAGTAAAACTCACATGTATTCAATATCACAGGCATTTTTAGACATTTTGCATGTGTATTTTTGGAGTTATGTTTCAAAAACTGACGTTTTGAGTTTGACAAACCTGATTTTTTGACAAAACCTGATTTTTGTATTTGTGATCCTTTCCAAAATACCTGATTCCGGTAAAACTCACATACATTCAATATTACAGGCTTTTCAAGACAAATTTCATGTTTGGTTCTGGAGTTATGATTATAAACCTTTCATATTAAGTACTGTTATATTGAATAAAAAAACTAACTTGTGTCTTTGTGAACCTCACAAAAGATGATTTTTCTAGTATAACTAACAAAAATACATATATCTTGGCATTAGTAGCCATTTTCCATGTGTTGTTTAGAAGTTATGCTTGAATACATTTTTAATGCTTTTTTCGCATTATCTCAGGATTGTAAGACTATTATAGTCATGTTGAGTAAAAAACAACTTTTTGCATTTGCAAGATTTAAAAAAGCATATGTTTCGAATAAAACTCCCAAAGATGCATTATTTCAGGCATTATTAGCCATTTTTCATGTGTGGTGTAGGAGTTATGTTTAAATAACTGTCATATTGAGTGTTACAGTATACAGTCATATTGAGTAAAACCTCATTTTTGTATTTGCAAACCATAGAAAAACAGCTGTATCTAGTAAAACTCACATTTAGTCAATATCAGAGGCATTTTTAGACATTTTGCACGTTTGGATTAGGAATTATGTTGGAATACATTTTTATTGCTTTTTTCGCATTATCTCAGGAGTCTAGGTACATTACTGTCAAATTGAGTAAAAAAATAACTTTTTGTTTTTGCAAACCCTACCAAAAGTTTTTTTTCTGGAAAACTCTCAAAGATGCATTTCTTCAGGCATTATTAGCCATTTTTTATGTGTGGTGTAGGAGTTATGTTTATATAACTGTCATATTGAGTGTTACAGTATACAGTCATATTGAGTAAAACCTCATTTTTGTATTTGCAAACCATAGAAAAACAACTGTATCCAGTAAAACTCACATGTATTCAATATCACAGGCATTTTTAGACATTTTGCACGTTTGGATTAGGAATTATGTTGGAATACATTTTTATTGCTTTTTTCGCATTATCTCAGGAGTCTAGGTACATTACTGTCAAATTGAGTAAAAAAATTACTTTTTGTTTTTGCAAACCCTACCAAATGTTTTTTTTTCTGGAAAACTCTCAAAGATGCATTTCTTCAGGCATTATTAGACATTTTGCATGTGTATTTTTGGAGTTATGTTTCAAAAACTGACATTTTGAGTTTGACAAACCTGATTTTTGACAAAACCTGATTTTTGTATTTGTGATCCTTTCCAAAATACCTGATTCCGGTAAAACTCACATAAATTCAACATCACAGGCTTTTCAAGACAAATTTCATGTTTGGTTTTGGAGTTATGATTATAAACCTTTCATATTTAGTACTGTTATATTGAAAAAAAAACTAACTTGTGTCTTTGTGAACCTCACAAAAGATGATTTTGCTAGTACAACTAACAAAAATTCATATATCTTGGCATTAGTAGCCATTTTCCATGTGTTGTTTAGAAGTTATGCTTGAATACATTTTTATTGCTTTTTTCGCATTATCTCAGGATTGTAAGACTATTATAGTCTTATTGAGTAAAAAACTACTTT
Organism: Nerophis ophidion; assembly: GCF_033978795.1. Lineage (NCBI taxonomy): Eukaryota > Metazoa > Chordata > Actinopteri > Syngnathiformes > Syngnathidae > Nerophis > Nerophis ophidion. The sequence goes on from NC_084635.1 coordinate 25,903,060, forward strand.
TTGCATTTGCAAGATTTAAAAAAGCATATGTTTCGAATAAAACTCCCAAAGATGCATTATTTCAGGCATTATTAGCCATTTTTCATGTGTGGTGTAGGAGTTATGTTTAAATAACTGTCATATTGAGTGTTACAGTATACAGTCATATTGAGTAAAACCTCATTTTTGTATTTGCAAACCATAGAAAAACAGCTGTATCTAGTAAAACTCACATTTAGTCAATATCAGAGGCATTTTTAGACATTTTGCACGTTTGGATTAGGAATTATGTTGGAATACATTTTTATTGCTTTTTTCGCATTATCTCAGGAGTCTAGGTACATTACTGTCAAATTGAGTAAAAAAATAACTTTTTGTTTTTGCAAACCCTACCAAAAGTTTTTTTTCTGGAAAACTCTCAAAGATGCATTTCTTCAGGCATTATTAGCCATTTTTTATGTGTGGTGTAGGAGTTATGTTTATATAACTGTCATATTGAGTGTTACAGTATACAGTCATATTGAGTAAAACCTCATTTTTGTATTCGCAAACCATAGAAAAACAACTGTATCCAGTAAAACTCACATGTATTCAATATCACAGGCATTTTTAGACATTTTGCATGTGTATTTTTGGAGTTATGTTTCAAAAACTGACATTTTGAGTTTGACAAACCTGATTTTTGACAAAACCTGATTTTTGTATTTGTGATCCTTTCCAAAATACCTGATTCCGGTAAAACTCACATACATTCAATATTACAGGCTTTTCAAGACAAATTTCATGTTTGGTTCTGGAGTTATGATTATAAACCTTTCATATTAAGTACTGTTATATTGAATAAAAAAACTAACTTGTGTCTTTGTGAACCTCACAAAAGATGATTTTTCTAGTATAAATAACAAAAATACATATATCTTGGCATTAGTAGCCATTTTCCATGTGTTGTTTAGAAGTTATGCTTGAATACATTTTTATTGCTTTTTTCGCATTATCTCAGGATTGTAAGACTATTCCAGTCATATTGAGTAAAAAACTACTTTTTGCATTTGCAAGATTTAAAAAAGCATATGTTTCGAATAAAACTCCCAAAGATGCATTATTTCAGGGATTATTAGCCATTTTTCATGTGTGGTGTAGGAGTTATGTTTAAATAACTGTCATATTGAGTTTTACAGTATACAGTCATATTGAGTAAAACCTCAATTTTGTATTTGCAAACCATAGAAAAACAACTGTATCTAGTAAAACTCACATGTATTCAATATCACAGGCATTTTTAGACATTTTGCATGTGTATTTTTGGAGTTATGTTTCAAAAACTGACATTTTGAGTTTGACAAACCTGATTTTTGACAAAACCTGATTTTTGTATTTGTGATCCTTTCCAAAATACCTGATTCCGGTAAAACTCACATACATTCAATATTACAGGCTTTTCAAGACAAATTTCATGTTTGGTTCTGGAGTTATGATTATAAACCTTTCATATTTAGTACTGTTATATTGAATAAAAAAACTAACTTGTGTCTTTGTGAACCTCACAAAAGATGATTTTTCTAGTACAACTAACAAAAATACATATATCTTGGCATTAGTAGCCATTTTCCATGTGTTGTTTAGAAGTTATGCTTGAATACATTTTTATTGCTTTTTTCGCATTATCTCAGGATTGTAAGACTATTTTAGTCTTATTGAGTAAAAAACTACTTTTTGCATTTGCAAGATTTAAAAAAGCATATGTTTCGAATAAAACTCCCAAAGATGCATTATTTCAGGCATTATTAGCCATTTTTAATGTGTGGTGTAGGAGTTATGTTTAAATAACTGTCATATTGAGTGTTACAGTATACAGTCATATTGAGTAAAACCTCATTTTTGTATTTGCAAACCATAGAAAAACAACTGTATCTAGTAAAACTCACATGTATTCAATATCACAGGCATTTTTAGACATGTTGCACGTTTGGATTAGGAATTATGTTGGAATACGTTTTTATTGCTTTTTTCGCATTATCTCAGGATTCTAAGTACATTACTGTCAAATTGAGTAAAAATAATACTTTTTGTTTTTGCAAACCTACCAAAAGTTTTTTTTTTCTGGAAAACTCTCAAAGATGCATTTCTTCAGGCATTATTAGACATTGTGCATGTGTATTTTTGGAGTTATGTTTCAAAAACTGACATTTTGAGTTTGACAAACCTGATTTTTGACAAAACCTGATTTTTGTATTTGTGATCCTTTCCAAAATACCTGATTCCGGTAAAACTCACATAAATTCAACATCACAGGCTTTTCAAGACAAATTTCATGTTTGGTTTTGGAGTTATGATTATAAACCTTTCATATTTAGTACTGTTATATTGAATAAAAAAACTAACTTGTGTCTTTGTGAACCTCACAAAAGATGATTTTTCTAGTACAACTAACACAAATACATATATCTTGGCATTAGTAGCCATTTTCCATGTGTTGTTTAGAAGTTATGCTTGAATGCAGTTTTATTGCTTTTTTCGCATTATCTCAGGATTGTAAAACTATTATAGTCTTATTGAGTAAAAAACTACTTTTTGCATTTGCAAGATTTAAAAAAGCATATGTTTCGAATAAAACTCCCAAAGATGCATTATTTCAGGCATTATTAGCCATTTTTCATGTGTGGTGTAGGAGTTATGTTTAAATAACTGTCATATTGAGTGTTACAGTATACAGTCATATTGAGTAAAACCTCATTTTTGTATTTGCAAACCATAGAAAAACAACTGTATCTAGTAAAACTCACATGTATTCAATATCACAGGCATTTTTAGACATTTTGCATGTGTATTTTTGGAGTTATGTTTCAAAAACTGACATTTTGAGTTTGACAAACCTGATTTTTGACAAAACCTGATTTTTGACAAAACCTGATTTTTGTATGTGTGATCCTTTCCAAAATACCTGATTCCGTTCAAACTCACATAAATTCAATATTACAGGCTTTTCAAGACAAATTTCATGTTTGGTTTTGGAGTTATGATTATAAACCTTTCATATTTAGTACTGTTATATTGAATAAATAAACTAACTTGTGTCTTTGTGAACCTCACAAAAGATGATTTTTCTAGTACAACTAACAAAAATACATATATCTTGGCATTATCAGCCATTTTCCATGTGTTGTTTAGAAGTTATGCTTGAATGCAGTTTTTATTGCTTTTTTCGCATTATCTCAGGACTGTAAGACTATTATAGTCTTATTGAGTAAAAAACTACTTTTTGCATTTGCAAGATTTAAAAAAGCATATGTTTCGAATAAAACTCCCAAAGATGCATTATTTCAGGCATTATTAGCCATTTTTCATGTGTGGTGTAGGAGTTATGTTTAAATAACTGTCATATTGAGTGTTACAATATACAGTCATATTGAGTAAAACCTCATTTTTGTATTTGCAAACCATACAAAAACAACGGTATCTAGTAAAACTCACATGTATTCAATATCACAGGCATTTTTAGACATTTTGCATGTGTATTTTTGGAGTTATGTTTCAAAAACTGACATTTTGAGTTTGACAAACCTGATTTTTGACAAAACCTGATTTTTGTATTTGTGATCCTTTCCAAAATACCTGATTCCGGTAAAACTCACATACATTCAATATTACAGGCTTTTCAAGACAAATTTCATGTTTGGTTCTGGAGTTATGATTATAAACCTTTCATATTAAGTACTGTTATATTGAATAAAAAAACTAACTTGTGTCTTTGTGAACCTCACAAAAGATGATTTTTCTAGTATAACTAACAAAAATACATATATCTTGGCATTAGTAGCCATTTTCCATGTGTTGTTTAGAAGTTATGCTTGAATACATTTTTATTGCTTTTTTCGCATTATCTCAGGATTGTAAGACTATTCCAGTCATATTGAGTAAAAAACTACTTTTTGCATTTGCAATATTTAAAAAAGCATATGTTTCGAATAAAACTCCCAAAGATGCATTATTTCAGGGATTATTAGCCATTTTTCATGTGTGGTGTAGGAGTTATGTTTAAATAACTGTCATATTGAGTTTTACAGTATACAGTCATATTGAGTAAAACCTCAATTTTGTATTTGCAAACCATAGAAAAACAACTGTATCTAGTAAAACTCACATGTATTCAATATCACAGGCATTTTTAGACATTTTGCATGTGTATTTTTGGAGTTATGTATCAAAAACTGACATTTTGAGTTTGACAAACCTGATTTTTGACAAAACCTGATTTTTGTATTTGTGATCCTTTCCAAAATACCTGATTCCGGTAAAACTCACATACATTCAATATTACAGGCTTTTCAAGACAAATTTCATGTTTGGTTCTGGAGTTATGATTATAAACCTTTCATATTTAGTACTGTTATATTGAATAAAAAAACTAACTTGTGTCTTTGTGAACCTCACAAAAGATGATTTTTCTAGTACAACTAACAAAAATACATATATCTTGGCATTAGTAGCCATTTTCCATGTGTTGTTTAGAAGTTATGCTTGAATACATTTTTATTGCTTTTTTCGCATTATCTCAGGATTGTAAGACTATTATAGTCTTATTGAGTAAAAAACTACTTTTTGCATTTGCAAGATTTAAAAAAGCATATGTTTCGAATAAAACTCCCAAAGATGCATTATTTCAGGCATTATTAGCCATTTTTCATGTGTGGTGTAGGAGTTATGTTTAAATAACTGTCATATTGAGTGTTACAGTATACAGTCATATTGAGTAAAACCTCATTTTTGTATTTGCAAACCATAGAAAAACAGCTGTATCTAGTAAAACTCACATTTAGTCAATATCACAGGCATTTTTAGACATTTTGCATGTTTGGATTAGGAATTATGTTGGAATACATTTTTATTGCTTTTTTCGCATTATCTCAGGAGTCTAGGTACATTACTGTCAAATTGAGTAAAAAAATAACTTTTTGTTTTTGCAAACCCTACCAAAAGTTTTTTTTCTGGAAAACTCTCAAAGATGCATTTCTTCAGGCATTATTGACCATTTTTCATGTGTGGTGTAGGAGTTATGTTTATATAACTGTCATATTGAGTGTTACAGTATACAGTGATATTGAGTAAAACCTAATTTTTGTATTTGCAAACCATAGAAAAACAACTGTATCTAGTAAAACTCACATGTATTCAATATCACAGGCATTTTTAGACATTTTGCATGTGTATTTTTGGAGTTATGTTTCAAAAACTGACATTTTGAGTTTGACAAACCTGATTTTTGTATGTGTGATCCTTTCCAAAATACCTGATTCCGATCAAACTCACATAAATTCAATATTACAGGCTTTTCAAGACAAATTTCATGTTTGGTTTTGGAGTTATGATTATAAACCTTTCATATTTAGTACTGTTATATTGAATAAATAAACTAACTTGTGTCTTTGTGAACCTCACAAAAGATGATTTTTCTAGTACAACTAACAAAAATACATATATCTTGGCATTATCAGCCATTTTCCATGTGCTGTTTGGAAGTTATGCTTGAATGCATTTTTATTGCTTTTTTCGCATTATCTCAGGATTGTAAGACTATTATAGTCTTATTGAGTAAAAAACTACTTTTTGCATTTGCAAGATTTAAAAAAGCATATGTTTCGAATAAAACTCCCAAAGATGCATTATTTCAGGGATTATTAGCCATTTTTCATGTGTGGTGTAGGAGTTATGTTTAAATAACTGTCATATTGAGTTTTACAGTATACAGTCATATTGAGTAAAACCTCATTTTTGTATTTGCAAACCATACAAAAACAACTGTATCTAGTAAAACTCACATGTATTCAATATCACAGGCATTTTTAGACATTTTGCATGTGTATTTTTGGAGTTATGTTTCAAAAACTGACATTTTGAGTTTGACAAACCTGATTTTTGACAAAACCTGATTTTTGTATTTGTGATCCTTTCCAAAATACCTGATTCCGGTAAAACTCATATAAATTCAATATTACAGGCTTTTCAAGACAAATTTCATGTTTGGTTTTGGAGTTATGATTATAAACCTTTCATATTTAGTACTGTTATATTGAATAAAAAAACTAACTTTTGTCTTTGTGAACCTCACAAAAGATGATTTTTCTAGTACAACTAACAAAAATACATATATCTTGGCATTAGTAGCCATTTTCCATGTGTTGTTTAGAAGTTATGCTTGAATACATTTTTATTGCTTTTTTCGCATTATCTCAGGATTGTAAGACTATTATAGTCTTATTGAGTAAAAAACTACTTTTTGCATTTGCAAGATTTAAAAAAGCATATGTTTCGAATAAAACTCCCAAAGATGCATTATTTCAGGCATTATTAGCCATTTTTCATGTGTGGTGTAGGAGTTATGTTTAAGAAACTGTCATATTGAGTGTTACAGTATACAGTCATATTGAGTAAAACCTCATTTTTGTATTTGCAAACCATAGAAAAACAACTGTATCTAGTAAAACTCACATGTATTCAATATCACAGGCATTTTTAGACATTTTGCATGTGTATTTTTGGAGTTATGTTTCAAAAACTGACATTTTGAGTTTGACAAACCTGATTTTTGACAAAACCTGATTTTTGTATTTGTGATCCTTTCCAAAATACCTGATTCCGGTAAAACTCACATAAATTCAACATCACAGGCTTTTCAAGACAAATTTCATGTTTGGTTTTGGAGTTATGATTATAAACCTTTCATATTTAGTACTGTTATATTGAATAAAAAAACTAACTTGTGTCTTTGTGAACCTCACAAAAGATGATTTTGCTAGTACAACTAACAAAAATTCATATATCTTGGCATTAGTAGCCATTTTCCATGTGTTGTTTAGAAGTTATGCTTGAATACATTTTTATTGCTTTTTTCGCATTATCTCAGGATTGTAAGACTATTATAGTCATTTTGAGTAAAAAACAACTTTTTGCATTTGCAAGATTTAAAAAAGCATATGTTTCGAATAAAACTCCCAAAGATGCATTATTTCAGGCATTATTAGCCATTTTTCATGTGTGGTGTAGGAGTTATGTTTAAATAACTGTCATATTGAGTGTTACAGTATACAGTCATATTGAGTAAAACCTCATTTTTGTATTTGCAAACCATAGAAAAACAGCTGTATCTAGTAAAACTCACATCTAGTCAATATCAGAGGCATTTTTAGACATTTTGCACGTTTGGATTAGGAATTATGTTGGAATACATTTTTATTGCTTTTTTCGCATTATCTCAGGAGTCTAGGTACATTACTGTCAAATTGAGTAAAAAAAAAACTTTTTGTTTTTGCAAACCCTACCAAAAGTTTTTTTTCTGGAAAACTCTCAAAGATGCATTTCTTCAGGCATTATTAGCCATTTTTCATGTGTGGTGTAGGAGTTATGTTTATATAACTGTCATATTGAGTGTTACAGTATACAGTGATATTGAGTAAAACCTCATTTTTGTATTTGCAAACCATAGAAAAACAACTGTATCTAGTAAAACTCACATGTATTCAATATCACAGGCATTTTTAGACATTTTGCATGTGTATTTTTGGAGTTATGTTTCAAAAACTGACATTTTGAGTTTGACAAACCTGATTTTTGTATGTGTGATCCTTTCCAAAATACCTGATTCCGGTCAAACTCACATAAATTCAATATTACAGGCTTTTCAAGACAAATTTCATGTTTGGTTTTGGAGTTATGATTATAAACCTTTCATATTTAGTACTGTTATATTGAATAAATAAACTAACTTGTGTCTTTGTGAACCTCACAAAAGATGATTTTTCTAGTACAACTAACAAAAATACATATATCTTGGCATTATCAGCCAATTTCCATGTGTTGTTTAGAAGTTATGCTTGAATGCATTTTTATTGCTTTTTTCGCATTATCTCAGGATTGTAAGACTATTATAGTCTTATTGAGTAAAAAACTACTTTTTGCATTTGCAAGATTTAAAAAAGCATATTTTTCGAATAAAACTCCCAAAGATGCATTATTTCAGGGATTATTAGCCATTTTTCATGTGTGGTGTAGGAGTTATGTTTAAATAACTGTCATATTGAGTGTTACAGTATACAGTCATATTGAGTAAAACCTCATTTTTGTATTTGCAAACCATACAAAAACAACTGTATCTAGTAAAACTCACATGTATTCAATATCACAGGCATTTTTAGACATTTTGCATGTGTATTTTTGGAGTTATGTTTCAAAAACTGACATTTTGAGTTTGACAAACCTGATTTTTGACAAAACCTGATTTTTGTATTTGTGATCCTTTCCAAAATACCTGATTCCGGTAAAACTCACATACATTCAATATTACAGGCTTTTCAAGACAAATTTCATGTTTGGTTCTGGAGTTATGATTATAAACCTTTCATATTTAGTACTGTTATATTGAATGAAAAAACTAACTTGTGTCTTTGTGAACCTCACAAAAGATGATTTTTCTAGTACAACTAACAAAAATACATATATCTTGGCATTAGTAGCCATTTTCCATGTGTTGTTTAGAAGTTATGCTTGAATACATTTTTATTGTTTTTTTCGCATTATCTCAGGATTGTAAGACTATTATAGTCTTATTGAGTAAAAAGCTACTTTTTGCTTTTGCAAGATTTAAAAAAGCATATGTTTCGAATAAAACTCCCAAAGATGCATTATTTCAGGCATTATTAGCCATTTTTCATGTGTGGTGTAGGAGTTATGTTTAAGAAACTGTCATATTGAGTGTTACAGTATACAGTCATATTGAGTAAAACCTCATTTTTGTATTTGCAAACCATAGAAAAACAGCTGTATCTAGTAAAACTCACATTTAGTCAAAATCACAGGCATTTTTAGACATTTTGCATGTTTGGATTAGGAATTATGTTGGAATACATTTTTATTGCTTTTTTCGCATTATCTCAGGAGTCTAGGTACATTACTGTCAAATTGAGTAAAAAAAAAACTTTTTGTTTTTGCAAACCCTACCAAAAGTTTTTTTTCTGGAAAACTCTCAAAGATGCATTTCTTCAGGCATTATTAGCCATTTTTCATGTGTGGTGTAGGAGTTATGTTTATATAACTGTCATATTGAGTGTTACAGTATACAGTGATATTGAGTAAAACCTCATTTTTGTATTTGCAAACCATAGAAAAACAACTGTATCTAGTAAAACTCACATGTATTCAATATCACAGGCATTTTTAGACATTTTGCATGTGTATTTTTGGAGTTATGTTTCAAAAACTGACATTTTGAGTTTGACAAACCTGATTTTTGTATGTGTGATCCTTTCCAAAATACCTGATTCCGGTCAAACTCACATAAATTCAATATTACAGGCTTTTCAAGACAAATTTCATGTTTGGTTTTGGAGTTATGATTATAAACCTTTCATATTTAGTACTGTTATATTGAATAAATAAACTAACTTGTGTCTTTGTGAACCTCACAAAAGATGATTTTTCTAGTACAACTAACAAAAATACATATATCTTGGCATTATCAGCCATTTTCCATGTGTTGTTTAGAAGTTATGCTTGAATGCATTTTTATTGCTTTTTTCGCATTATCTCAGGATTGTAAGACTATTATAGTCTTATTGAGTAAAAAACTACTTTTTGCATTTGCAAGATTTAAAAAAGCATATGTTTCGAATAAAACTCCCAAAGATGCATTATTTCAGGGATTATTAGCCATTTTTCATGTGTGGTGTAGGAGTTATGTTTAAATAACTGTCATATTGAGTGTTACAGTATACAGTCATATTGAGTAAAACCTCATTTTTGTATTTGCAAACCATAGAAAAACAGCTGTATCTAGTAAAACTCACATGTATTCAATATCACAGGCATTTTTAGACATTTTGCATGTGTATTTTTGGAGTTATGTTTAAAAAACTGACATTTTGAGTTTGACAAACCTGATTTTTGACAAAACCTGATTTTTGTATTTGTGATCCTTTCCAAAATACTTGATTCCGGTAAAACTCACATACATTCAATATTACAGGCTTTTCAAGACAAATTTCATGTTTGGTTCTGGAGTTATGATTATAAACCTTTCATATTAAGTACTGTTATATTGAATAAAAAAACTAACTTGTGTCTTTGTGAACCTCACAAAAGATGATTTTTCTAGTATAACTAACAAAAATACATATATCTTGGCATTAGTAGCCATTTTCCATGTGTTGTTTAGAAGTTATGCTTGAATACATTTTTATTGCTTTTTTCGCATTATCTCAGGATTGTAAGACTATTCCAGTCATATTGAGTAAAAAACTACTTTTTGCATTTGCAAGATTTAAAAAAGCATATGTTTCGAATAAAACTCCCAAAGATGCATTATTTCAGGGATTATTAGCCATTTTTCATGTGTGGTGTAGGAGTTATGTTTAAATAACTGTCATATTGAGTTTTACAGTATACAGTCATATTGAGTAAAACCTCAATTTTGTATTTGCAAACCATAGAAAAACAACTGTATCTAGTAAAACTCACATGTATTCAATATCACAGGCATTTTTAGACATTTTGCATGTGTATTTTTGGAGTTATGTTTCAAAAACTGACATTTTGAGTTTGACAAACCTGATTTTTGACAAAACCTGATTTTTGTATTTGTGATCCTTTCCAAAATACCTGATTCCGGTAAAACTCACATAAATTCAACATCACAGGCTTTTCAAGACAAATTTCATGTTTGGTTTTGGAGTTATGATTATAAACCTTTCATATTTAGTACTGTTATATTGAATAAAAAAACTAACTTGTGTCTTTGTGAACCTCACAAAAGATGATTTTGCTAGTACAACTAACAAAAATTCATATATCTTGGCATTAGTAGCCATTTTCCATGTGTTGTTTAGAAGTTATGCTTGAATACATTTTTATTGCTTTTTTCGCATTATCTCAGGATTGTAAGACTATTATAGTCATTTTGAGTAAAAAACAACTTTTTGCATTTGCAAGATTTAAAAAAGCATATGTTTCGAATAAAACTCCCAAAGATGCATTATTTCAGGCATTATTAGCCATTTTTCATGTGTGGTGTAGGAGTTATGTTTAAATAACTGTCATATTGAGTGTTACAGTATACAGTCATATTGAGTAAAACCTCATTTTTGTATTTGCAAACCATAGAAAAACAGCTGTATCTAGTAAAACTCACATCTAGTCAATATCAGAGGCATTTTTAGACATTTTGCACGTTTGGATTAGGAATTATGTTGGAATACATTTTTATTGCTTTTTTCGCATTATCTCAGGAGTCTAGGTACATTACTGTCAAATTGAGTAAAAAAATAACTTTTTGTTTTTGCAAACCCTACCAAAAGTTTTTTTTCTGGAAAACTCTCAAAGATGCATTTCTTCAGGCATTATTAGCCATTTTTCATGTGTGGTGTAGGAGTTATGTTTATATAACTGTCATATTGAGTGTTACAGTATACAGTGATATTGAGTAAAACCTCATTTTTGTATTTGCAAACCATAGAAAAACAACTGTATCTAGTAAAACTCACATGTATTCAATATCACAGGCATTTTTAGACATTTTGCATGTGTATTTTTGGAGTTATGTTTCAAAAACTGACATTTTGAGTTTGACAAACCTGATTTTTGTATGTGTGATCCTTTCCAAAATACCTGATTCCGGTCAAACTCACATAAATTCAATATTACAGGCTTTTCAAGACAAATTTCATGTTTGGTTTTGGAGTTATGATTATAAACCTTTCATATTTAGTACTGTTATATTGAATAAATAAACTAACTTGTGTCTTTGTGAACCTCACAAAAGATGATTTTTCTAGTACAACTAACAAAAATACATATATCTTGGCATTATCAGCCAATTTCCATGTGTTGTTTAGAAGTTATGCTTGAATGCATTTTTATTGCTTTTTTCGCATTATCTCAGGATTGTAAGACTATTATAGTCTTATTGAGTAAAAAACTACTTTTTGCATTTGCAAGATTTAAAAAAGCATATTTTTCGAATAAAACTCCCAAAGATGCATTATTTCAGGGATTATTAGCCATTTTTCATGTGTGGTGTAGGAGTTATGTTTAAATAACTGTCATATTGAGTGTTACAGTATACAGTCATATTGAGTAAAACCTCATTTTTGTATTTGCAAACCATACAAAAACAACTGTATCTAGTAAAACTCACATGTATTCAATATCACAGGCATTTTTAGACATTTTGCATGTGTATTTTTGGAGTTATGTTTCAAAAACTGACATTTTGAGTTTGACAAACCTGATTTTTGACAAAACCTGATTTTTGTATTTGTGATCCTTTCCAAAATACCTGATTCCGGTAAAACTCACATACATTCAATATTACAGGCTTTTCAAGACAAATTTCATGTTTGGTTCTGGAGTTATGATTATAAACCTTTCATATTTAGTACTGTTATATTGAATGAAAAAACTAACTTGTGTCTTTGTGAACCTCACAAAAGATGATTTTTCTAGTACAACTAACAAAAATACATATATCTTGGCATTAGTAGCCATTTTCCATGTGTTGTTTAGAAGTTATGCTTGAATACATTTTTATTGCTTTTTTCGCATTATCTCAGGATTGTAAGACTATTATAGTCTTATTGAGTAAAAAACTACTTTTTGCATTTGCAAGATTTAAAAAAGCATATGTTTCGAATAAAACTCCCAAAGATGCATTATTTCAGGCATTATTAGCCATTTTCCATGTGTGGTGTAGGAGTTATGTTTAAATAACTGTCATATTGAGTGTTACAGTATACAGTCATATTGAGTAAAACCTCATTTTTGTATTTGCAAACCATAGAAAAACAGCTGTATCTAGTAAAACTCACATTTAGTCAATATCACAGGCATTTTTAGACATTTTGCATGTTTGGATTAGGAATTATGTTGGAATACATTTTTATTGCTTTTTTCGCATTATCTCAGGAGTCTAGGTACATTACTGTCAAATTGAGTAAAAAAATAACTTTTTGTTTTTGCAAACCCTACCAAAAGTTTTTTTTCTGGAAAACTCTCAAAGATGCATTTCTTCAGGCATTATTAGCCATTTTTCATGTGTGGTGTAGGAGTTATGTTTATATAACTGTCATATTGAGTGTTACAGTATACAGTGATATTGAGTAAAACCTCATTTTTGTATTTGCAAACCATAGAAAAACAACTGTATCTAGTAAAACTCACATGTATTCAATATCACAGGCATTTTTAGACATTTTGCATGTGTATTTTTGGAGTTATGTTTCAAAAACTGACATTTTGAGTTTGACAAACCTGATTTTTGTATGTGTGATCCTTTCCAAAATACCTGATTCCGGTCAAACTCACATAAATTCAATATTACAGGCTTTTCAAGACAAATTTCATGTTTGGTTTTGGAGTTATGATTATAAACCTTTCATATTTAGTACTGTTATATTGAATAAATAAACTAACTTGTGTCTTTGTGAACCTCACAAAAGATGATTTTTCTAGTACAACTAACAAAAATACATATATCTTGGCATTATCAGCCATTTTCCATGTGTTGTTTAGAAGTTATGCTTGAATGCATTTTTATTGCTTTTTTCGCATTATCTCAGGATTGTAAGACTATTATAGTCTTATTGAGTAAAAAACTACTTTTTGCATTTGCAAGATTTAAAAAAGCATATGTTTCGAATAAAACTCCCAAAGATGCATTATTTCAGGGATTATTAGCCATTTTTCATGTGTGGTGTAGGAGTTATGTTTAAATAACTGTCATATTGAGTTTTACAGTATACAGTCATATTGAGTAAAACCTCATTTTTGTATTTGCAAACCATACAAAAACAACTGTATCTAGTAAAACTCACATGTATTCAATATCACAGGCATTTTTAGACATTTTGCATGTGTATTTTTGGAGTTATGTTTAAAAAACTGACATTTTGAGTTTGACAAACCTGATTTTTGACAAAACCTGATTTTTGTATTTGTGATCCTTTCCAAAATACTTGATTCCGGTAAAACTCACATACATTCAATATTACAGGCTTTTCAAGACAAATTTCCTGTTTGGTTCTGGAGTTATGATTATAAACCTTTCATATTAAGTACTGTTATATTGAATAAAAAAACTAACTTGTGTCTTTGTGAACCTCACAAAAGATGATTTTTCTAGTATAACTAACAAAAATACATATATCTTGGCATTAGTAGCCATTTTCCATGTGTTGTTTAGAAGTTATGCTTGAATACATTTTTATTGCTTTTTTCGCATTATCTCAGGATTGTAAGACTATTCCAGTCATATTGAGTAAAAAACTACTTTTTGCATTTGCAAGATTTAAAAAAGCATATGTTTCGAATAAAACTCCCAAAGATGCATTATTTCAGGGATTATTAGCCATTTTTCATGTGTGGTGTAGGAGTTATGTTTAAATAACTGTCATATTGAGTTTTACAGTATACAGTCATATTGAGTAAAACCTCAATTTTGTATTTGCAAACCATAGAAAAACAACTGTATCTAGTAAAACTCACATGTATTCAATATCACAGGCATTTTTAGACATTTTGCATGTGTATTTTTGGAGTTATGTTTCAAAAACTGACATTTTGAGTTTGACAAACCTGATTTTTGACAAAACCTGATTTTTGTATTTGTGATCCTTTCCAAAATACCTGATTCCGGTAAAACTCACATAAATTCAACATCACAGGCTTTTCAAGACAAATTTCATGTTTGGTTTTGGAGTTATGATTATAAACCTTTCATATTTAGTACTGTTATATTGAATAAAAAAACTAACTTGTGTCTTTGTGAACCTCACAAAAGATGATTTTGCTAGTACAACTAACAAAAATTCATATATCTTGGCATTAGTAGCCATTTTCCATGTGTTGTTTAGAAGTTATGCTTGAATACATTTTTATTGCTTTTTTCGCATTATCTCAGGATTGTAAGACTATTATAGTCTTATTGAGTAAAAAACTACTTTTTGCATTTGCAAGATTTAAAAAAGCATATTTTTCGAATAAAACTCCCAAAGATGCATTATTTCAGGGATTATTAGCCATTTTTCATGTGTGGTGTAGGAGTTATGTTTAAATAACTGTCATATTGAGTGTTACAGTATACAGTCATATTGAGTAAAACCTCATTTTTGTATTTGCAAACCATACAAAAACAACTGTATCTAGTAAAACTCACATGTATTCAATATCACAGGCATTTTTAGACATTTTGCATGTGTATTTTTGGAGTTATGTTTCAAAAACTGACATTTTGAGTTTGACAAACCTGATTTTTGACAAAACCTGATTTTTGTATTTGTGATCCTTTCCAAAATACCTGATTCCGGTAAAACTCACATACATTCAATATTACAGGCTTTTCAAGACAAATTTCATGTTTGGTTCTGGAGTTATGATTATAAACCTTTCATATTTAGTACTGTTATATTGAATGAAAAAACTAACTTGTGTCTTTGTGAACCTCACAAAAGATGATTTTTCTAGTACAACTAACAAAAATACATATATCTTGGCATTAGTAGCCATTTTCCATGTGTTGTTTAGAAGTTATGCTTGAATACATTTTTATTGCTTTTTTCGCATTATCTCAGGATTGTAAGACTATTCCAGTCATATTGAGTAAAAAACTACTTTTTGCATTTGCAAGATTTAAAAAAGCATATGTTTCGAATAAAACTCCCAAAGATGCATTATTTCAGGGATTATTAGCCATTTTTCATGTGTGGTGTAGGAGTTATGTTTAAATAACTGTCATATTGAGTGTTACAGTATACAGTCATATTGAGTAAAACCTCATTTTTGTATTTGCAAACCATAGAAAAACAACTGTATCTAGTAAAACTCACATATATTCAATATCACAGGCATTTTTAGACATTTTGCACGTTTGGATTAGGATTTATGTTGGAATACGTTTGTATTGCTTTTTTCGCATTATCTCAGGATTCTAAGTACATTACTGTCAAATTGAGTAAAACAAATACTTTTTGTTTTTGCAACCCTACCAATAGTTTTTTTTCTGGAAAACTCTCAAAGATGCATTTCTTCAGGCATTATTAGACATTTTGCATGTGTATTTTTGGAGTTATGTTTCAAAAACTGACATTTTGAGTTTGACAAACCTGATTTTTGACAAAACCTGATTTTTGTATTTGTGATCCTTTCCAAAATACCTGATTCCGGTAAAACTCACATAAATTCAATATTACAGGCTTTTCAAGACAAATTTCATGTTTGGTTTTGGAGTTATGATTATAAACCTTTCATATTTAGTACTGTTATATTGAATAAAAAAACTAACTTGTATCTTTGTGAACCTCACAAAAGATGATATTTCTAGTACAACTAACAAAAATACATATATCTTGGCATTAGTAGCCATTTTCCATGTGTTGTTTAAAAGTTATGCTTGAATACATTTTTATTGCTTTTTTCGCATTATCTCAGGATTGTAAGACTATTCCAGTCATATTGAGTAAAAAACTACTTTTTGCATTTGCAAGATTTAAAAAAGCATATGTTTCGAATAAAACTTCCAAAGATGCATTATTTCAGGCATTATTAGCCATTTTTCATGTGTGGTGTAGGAGTTATGTTTAAATAACTGTCATATTGAGTGTTACAGTATACAGTCATATTGAGTAAAACCTCATTTTTGTATTTGCAAACTATAGAAAAACAACTGTATCTAGTAAAACTGACATGTATTCAATATCACAGGCATTTTTAGACATTTTGCACGTTTGGATTAGGAATTATGTTGGAATACGTTTTTATTGCTTTTCTCGCATTATCTCAGGATTCTAAGTACATTACTGTCAAATTGAGTAAAAAAAATACTTTTTGTTTTTGCAAACCTACCAAAAGTTTTTTTTCTGGAAAACTCTCAAAGATGCATTTCTTCAGGCATTATTAGACATTTTGCATGTGTATTTTTGGAGTTATGTTTCAAAAACTGACATTTTGAGTTTGACAAACCTGATTTTTGACAAAACCTGATTTTTGTATTTGTGATCCTTTCCAAAATACCTGATTCCGGTAAAACTCACATAAATTCAATATTACAGGCTTTTCAAGACAAATTTCATGTTTGGTTTTGGAGTTATGATTATAAACCTTTCATATTTAGTACTGTTATATTGAATAAAAAAACTAACTTGTGTCTTTGTGAACCTCACAAAAGATGATTTTTCTAGTACAACTAACAAAAATACATATATCTTGGCATTAGTAGCCATTTTCCATGTGTTGTTTAGAAGTTATGCTTGAATGCATTTTTATTGCTTTTTTCGCATTATCTCAGGATTGTAAGACTATTATAGTCTTATTGAGTAAAAAACTACTTTTTGCATTTGCAAGATTTAAAAAAGCATATGTTTCGAATAAAACTCCCAAAGATGCATTATTTCAGGCATTATTAGCCATTTTTCATGTGTGGTGTAGGAGTTATGTTTAAATAACTGTCATATTGAGTGTTACAGTATACAGTCATATTGAGTAAAACCTAATTTTTGTATTTGTAAACCATAGAAAAACAACTATATCTAGTAAAACTCACATGTATTCAATATCACAGGCATTTTTAGACATTTTGCATGTGTATTTTTGGAGTTATGTTTCAAAAACTGACATTTTGAGTTTGACAAACCTGATTTTTGACAAAACCTGATTTTTGTATTTGTGATCCTTTCCAAAATACCTGATTCCGGTAAAACTCACATAAATTCAATATTACAGGCTTTTCAAGACAAATTTCATGTTTGGTTTTGGAGTTATGATTATAAACCTTTCATATTTAGTACTGTTATATTGAATAAAAAAACTAACTTGTGCCTTTGTGAACCTAACAAAAGATGATTTTTCTAGTACAACTAACAAAAATACATATATCTTGGCATTAGTAGCCATTTTTCATGTGTGGTGTAGGAGTTATGTTTAAATAACTGTCATATTGAGTGTTACGGTATACAGTCATATTGAGTAAAACCTCATTTTGTATTTGCAAACCATAGAAAAACAACTGTATCCAGTAAAACTCACATGTATTCAATATCACAGGCATTTTTAGACATTTTGCACGTTTGGATTAGGAATTATGTTGGAATACATTTTTATTGCTTTTTTCGCATTATCTCAGGAGTCTAGGTACATTACTGTCAAATTGAGTAAAAAAATTACTTTTTGTTTTTGCAAACCCTACCAAATGTTTTTTTTTTCTGGAAAACTCTCAAAGATGCATTTCTTCAGGCATTATTAGACATTTTGCATGTGTATTTTTGGAGTTATGTTTCAAAAACTGACATTTTGAGTTTGACAAACCTGATTTTTGACAAAACCTGATTTTTGTATTTGTGATCCTTTCCAAAATACCTGATTCCGGTAAAACTCACATAAATTCAATATTACAGGCTTTTCAAGACAAATTTCATGTTTGGTTTTGGAGTTATGATTATAAACCTTTCATATTTAGTACTGTTATATTGAATAAAAAAACTAACTTGTGTCTTTGTGAACCTCACAAAAGATGATTTTTCTAGTACAACTAACAAAAATACATATATCTTGGCATTAGTAGCCATTTTCCATGTGTTGTTTAGAAGTTATGCTTGAATACATTTTTATTGCTTTTTTCGCATTATCTCAGGATTGTAAGACTATTCTAGTCATATTGAGTAAAAAACTACTTTTTGCATTTGCAAGATTTAAAAAAGCATATGTTTCGAATAAAACTCCCAAAGATGCATTATTTCAGGCATTATTAGCCATTTTTCATGTGTGGTGTAGGAGTAATGTTTAAATAACTGTCATATTGAGTGTTACAGTATACAGTCATATTGAGTAAAACCTCATTTTTGTATTTGCAAACCATAGAAAAACAACTGTATCCAGTAAAACTCACATGTATTCAATATCACAGGCATTTTTAGACATTTTGCACGTTTGGATTAGGAATTATGTTGGAATACATTTTTATTGCTTTTTTCGCATTATCTCAGGAGTCTAGGTACATTACTGTCAAATTGAGTAAAAAAAATACTCTTTGTTTTTGCAAACCCTACCAAATGTTTTTTTTTCTGGAGAACTCTCAAAGATGCATTTCTTCAGGCATTATTAGACATTTTGCATGTGTATTTTTGGAGTTATGTTTCAAAAACTGACATTTTGAGTTTGACAAACCTGATTTTTGACAAAACCTGATTTTTGTATTTGTGATCCTTTCCAAAATACCTGATTCCGGTAAAACTCACATAAATTCAACATCACAGGCTTTTCAAGACAAATTTCATTTTTGGTTTTGGAGTTATGATTATAAACCTTTCATATTTAGTACTGTTATATTGAATAAAAAAAACTAACTTTTGTCTTTGTGAACCTCACAAAAGAAGATTTTTCTAGTACAACTAACACAAATACATATATCTTGGCATTAGTAGCCATTTTCCATGTGTTGTTTAGAAGTTATGCTTGAATGCATTTTTATTGCTTTTTTCGCATTATCTCAGGATTGTAAGACTATTATAGTCTTATTGAGTAAAAAACTACTTTTTGCATTTGCAAGATTTAAAAAAGCATATGTTTCGAATAAAACTCCCAAAGATGCATTATTTCAGGCATTATTAGCCATTTTTCATGTGTGGTGTAGGAGTTATGTTTAAATAACTGTCATATTGAGTGTTACAATATACAGTCATATTGAGTAAAACCTCATTTTTGTATTTGCAAACCATACAAAAACAACGGTATCTAGTAAAACTCACATGTATTCAATATCACAGGCATTTTTAGACATTTTGCATGTGTATTTTTGGAGTTATGTTTCAAAAACTGACATTTTGAGTTTGACAAACCTGATTTTTGACAAAACCTGATTTTTGTATTTGTGATCCTTTCCAAAATACCTGATTCCGGTCAAACTCACATAAATTCAATATTACAGGCTTTTCAAGACAAATTTCATGTTTGGTTCTGGAGTTATGATTATAAACCTTTCATATTAAGTACTGTTATATTGAATAAAAACACTAACTTGTGTCTTTGTGAACCTCACAAAAGATTATTTTTCTAGTACAACTAACAAATATACATATATCTTGGCATTAGTAGCCATTTTCCATGAGTTGTTTAGAAGTTATGCTTGAATAAATTTTTATTGCTTTTTTCGCATTATCTCAGGATTGTAAGACTATTCCAGTCATATTGAGTAAAAAACTACTTTTTGCATTTGCAAGATTTAAAAAAGCATATGTTTCGAATAAAACTCCCAAAGATGCATTATTTCAGGGATTATTAGCTATTTTTCATGTGTGGTGTAGGAGTTATGTTTAAATAACTGTCATATTGAGTTTTACAGTATACAGTCATATTGAGTAAAACCTCAATTTTGTATTTGCAAACCATAGAAAAACAACTGTATCTAGTAAAACTCACATGTATTCAATATCACAGGCATTTTTACACATTTTGCATGTGTATTTTTGGAGTTATGTCTCAAAAACTGACATTTTGAGTTTGACAAACCTGATTTTTGACAAAACCTGATTTTTGTTTTTGTGATCCTTTCCAAAATACCTGATTCCAGTAAAACTCAAATAAATTCAACATCACAGGCTTTTCAAGACAAATTTCATTTTCGGTTTTGGAGTTATGATTATAAACCTTTCATATTTAGTAGTGTTATATTGAATAAAAAAAACTAACTTGTGTCTTTGTGAACCTCACAAAAGAAGATTTTTCTAGTACAACTAACACAAATACATATATCTTGGCATTAGTAGCCATTTTCCATGTGTTGTTTAGAAGTTATGCTTGAATACATTTTTATTGCTTTTTTCGCATTATCTCAGGATTGTAAGACTATTATAGTCTTATTGAGTAAAAAACTACTTTTTGCATTTGCAAGATTTAAAAAAGCATATGTTTCGAATAAAACTCCCAAAGATGCATTATTTCAGGGATTATTAGCTATTTTTCATGTGTGGTGTAGGAGTTATGTTTAAATAACTGTCATATTGAGTTTTACAGTATATAGTCATATTGAGTAAAACCTCAATTTTGTATTTGCAAACCATAAAAAAACAACTGTATCTAGTAAAACTCACATGTATTCAATATCACAGGCATTTTTAGACATTTTGCATGTGTATTTTTGGAGTTATGTTTCAAAAACTGACATTTTGAGTTTGACAAACCTGATTTTTGTATTTGTGATCCTTTCCAAAATACCTGATTCCGGTCAAACTCACATAAATTCAATATTACAGGCTTTTCAAGACAAATTTCATGTTTGGTTTTGGAGTTATGATTATAAACCTTTCATATTTGGTACTGTTGTATTGAATAAAAAAACTAACTTGTGTCTTTGTGAACCTCACAAAAGATGATTTTTCTAGTACAACTAACAAAAATACATATATCTTGGCATTAGTAGTCATTTTCCATGTGTTGTTTAGAAGTTATGCTTGAATGCATTTTTATTGCTTTTTTCGCATTATCTCAGGATTGTAAGACTATTATAGTCTTATTGAGTAAAAAAACTACTTTTTGCATTTGCAAGATTTAAAAAAGCATATGTTTCAAATAAAACTCCCAAAGATGCATTATTTCAGGCATTATTAGCCATTTTTCATGTGTGGTGTAGGAGTTATGTTTAAATAACTGTCATATTGAGTGTTACAGTATACAGTCATATTGAGTAAAACCTCATTTTTGTATTTGCAAACCATAGAAAAACAACTGTATCTAGTAAAACTCACATGTATTCAATATCACAGGCATTTTTAGACATTTTGCATGTGTATTTTTGGAGTTATGTTTCAAAAACTGACATTTTGAGTTTGACAAACCTGATTTTTGACAAAACCTGATTTTTGTATTTGTGATCCTTTCCAAAATACCTGATTCCGGTAAAACTCACATAAATTCAATATTACAGGCTTTTCAAGACAAATTTCATGTTTGGTTTTGGAGTTATGATTATAAACCTTTCATATTTAGTACTGTTATATTGAATAAAAAAACTAACTTGTGTCTTTGTGAACCTCACAAAAGATGATTTTTAAAGTACAACTAACAAAAATACATATATCTTGGCATTAGTAGCCATTTTCCATGTGTTGTTTAGAAGTTATGCTTGAATAAATTTTTATTGCTTTTTTCGCATTATCTCAGGATTGTAAGACTATTCTAGTCATATTTCGTAAAAAACTACTTTTTGCATTTGCAAGATTTAAAAAAGCATATGTTTCGAATAAAACTCCCAAAGATGCATTATTTCAGGCATTATTAGCCATTTTTCATGTGTGGTGTAGGAGTTATGTTTAAATAACTGTCATATTGAGTGTTACAGTATACAGTCATATTGAGTAAAACCTCATTCTTGTATTTTGCAAACCATAGAAAAACAACAGTATCTAGTAAAACTCACATGTATTCAATATCACAGGCATTTTTAGACATTTTGCATGTGTATTTTTGGAGTTATGTTTCAAAAACTGACATTTTGAGTTTGACAAACCTGATTTTTGTATTTGTGATCCTTTCCAAAATACCTGATTCCGGTCAAACTCACATAAATTCAATATTACAGGCTTTCCAAGACAAATTTCATGTTTGGTTTTGGAGTTATGATTATAAACCTTTCATATTTAGTACTGTTATATTGAATAAAAAAACTAACTTGTGTCTTTGTGAACCTCACAAAAGATGATTTTTCTAGTACAACTAACAAAAATACATATATCTTGGCATTAGTAGCCATTTTCCATGTGTTGTTTAGAAGTTATGCTTGAATACATTTTTATTGCTTTTTTCGCATTATCTCAGGATTGTAAGACTATTCTAGTCATATTGAGTAAAAAACTACTTTTTGCATTTGCAAGATTTAAAAAAGCATATGTTTCGAATAAAACTCCCAAAGATGCATTATTTCAGGCATTATTAGCCATTTTTCATGTGTGGTGTAGGAGTAATGTTTAAATAACTGTCATATTGAGTGTTACAGTATACAGTCATATTGAGTAAAACCTCATTTTTGTATTTGCAAACCATAGAAAAACAACTGTATCCAGTAAAACTCACATGTATTCAATATCACAGGCATTTTTAGACATTTTGCACGTTTGGATTAGGAATTATGTTGGAATACATTTTTATTGCTTTTTTCGCATTATCTCAGGAGTCTAGGTACATTACTGTCAAATTGAGTAAAAAAAATACTCTTTGTTTTTGCAAACCCTACCAAATGTTTTTTTTTCTGGAGAACTCTCAAAGATGCATTTCTTCAGGCATTATTAGACATTTTGCATGTGTATTTTTGGAGTTATGTTTCAAAAACTGACATTTTGAGTTTGACAAACCTGATTTTTGACAAAACCTGATTTTTGTATTTGTGATCCTTTCCAAAATACCTGATTCCGGTAAAACTCACATAAATTCAACATCACAGGCTTTTCAAGACAAATTTCATTTTTGGTTTTGGAGTTATGATTATAAACCTTTCATATTTAGTACTGTTATATTGAATAAAAAAAACTAACTTTTGTCTTTGTGAACCTCACAAAAGAAGATTTTTCTAGTACAACTAACACAAATACATATATCTTGGCATTAGTAGCCATTTTCCATGTGTTGTTTAGAAGTTATGCTTGAATGCATTTTTATTGCTTTTTTCGCATTATCTCAGGATTGTAAGACTATTATAGTCTTATTGAGTAAAAAACTACTTTTTGCATTTGCAAGATTTAAAAAAGCATATGTTTCGAATAAAACTCCCAAAGATGCATTATTTCAGGCATTATTAGCCATTTTTCATGTGTGGTGTAGGAGTTATGTTTAAATAACTGTCATATTGAGTGTTACAATATACAGTCATATTGAGTAAAACCTCATTTTTGTATTTGCAAACCATACAAAAACAACGGTATCTAGTAAAACTCACATGTATTCAATATCACAGGCATTTTTAGACATTTTGCATGTGTATTTTTGGAGTTATGTTTCAAAAACTGACATTTTGAGTTTGACAAACCTGATTTTTGACAAAACCTGATTTTTGTATTTGTGATCCTTTCCAAAATACCTGATTCCGGTCAAACTCACATAAATTCAATATTACAGGCTTTTCAAGACAAATTTCATGTTTGGTTCTGGAGTTATGATTATAAACCTTTCATATTAAGTACTGTTATATTGAATAAAAACACTAACTTGTGTCTTTGTGAACCTCACAAAAGATTATTTTTCTAGTACAACTAACAAATATACATATATCTTGGCATTAGTAGCCATTTTCCATGAGTTGTTTAGAAGTTATGCTTGAATAAATTTTTATTGCTTTTTTCGCATTATCTCAGGATTGTAAGACTATTCCAGTCATATTGAGTAAAAAACTACTTTTTGCATTTGCAAGATTTAAAAAAGCATATGTTTCGAATAAAACTCCCAAAGATGCATTATTTCAGGGATTATTAGCTATTTTTCATGTGTGGTGTAGGAGTTATGTTTAAATAACTGTCATATTGAGTTTTACAGTATACAGTCATATTGAGTAAAACCTCAATTTTGTATTTGCAAACCATAGAAAAACAACTGTATCTAGTAAAACTCACATGTATTCAATATCACAGGCATTTTTACACATTTTGCATGTGTATTTTTGGAGTTATGTCTCAAAAACTGACATTTTGAGTTTGACAAACCTGATTTTTGACAAAACCTGATTTTTGTTTTTGTGATCCTTTCCAAAATACCTGATTCCAGTAAAACTCAAATAAATTCAACATCACAGGCTTTTCAAGACAAATTTCATTTTCGGTTTTGGAGTTATGATTATAAACCTTTCATATTTAGTACTGTTATATTGAATAAAAAAACTAACTTGTGTCTTTGTGAACCTCACAAAAGATGATTTTTCTAGTACAACTAACAAAAATACATATATCTTGGCATTAGTAGCCATTTTCCATGAGTTGTTTAGAAGTTATGCTTGAATGCATTTTTATTGCTTTTTTCGCATTATCTCAGGATTGTAAGACTATTATAGTCTTATTGAGTAAAAAACTACTTTTTGCATTTGCAAGATTTAAAAAAGCATATGTTTCGAATAAAACTCCCAAAGATGCATTATTTCAGGCATTATTAGCCATTTTTCATGTGTGGTGTAGGAGTTATGTTTAAATAACTGTCATATTGAGTGTTACAGTATACAGTCATATTGAGTAAAACCTCATTTTTGTATTTGCAAACCATAGAAAAACAACTGTATCTAGTAAAACTCACATGTATTCAATATCACAGGCATTTTTAGACATTTTGCATGTGTATTTTTGGAGTTATGTTTCAAAAACTGACATTTTGAGTTTGACAAACCTGATTTTTGTATGTGTGATCCTTTCCAAAATACCTGATTCCGGTCAAACTCACATAAATTCAATATTACAGGCTTTTCAAGACAAATTTCATGTTTGGTTTTGGAGTTATGATTATAAACCATTCATATTTAGTAATGTTATATTGAATAAATAAACTAACTTGTGTCTTTGTGAACCTCACAAAAGATGATTTTTCTAGTACAACTAACAAAAATACATATATCTTGGCATTATCAGCCATTTTCCATGTGTTGTTTAGAAGTTATGCTTGAATGCATTTTTATTGCTTTTTTCGCATTATCTCAGGATTGTAAGACTATTATAGTCTTATTGAGTAAAAAACTACTTTTTGCATTTGCAAGATTTAAAAAAGCATATGTTTCGAATAAAACTCCCAAAGATGCATTATTTCAGGGATTATTAGCCATTTTTCATGTGTGGTGTAGGAGTTATGTTTAAATAACTGTCATATTGAGTTTTACAGTATACAGTCATATTGAGTAAAACCTCATTTTTGTATTTGCAAACCATACAAAAACAACTGTATCTAGTAAAACTCACATGTATTCAATATCACAGGCATTTTTAGACATTTTGCATGTGTATTTTTGGAGTTATGTTTCAAAAACTGACATTTTGAGTTTGACAAACCTGATTTTTGACAAAACCTGATTTTTGTATTTGTGATTCTTTCCAAAATACCTGATTCCGGTAAAACTCACATACATTCAATATTACAGGCTTTTCAAGACAAATTTCATGTTTGGTTCTGGAGTTATGATTATAAACCTTTCATATTAAGTACTGTTATATTGAATAAAAAAACTAATTTGTGTCTTTGTGAACCTCACAAAAGATGATTTTTCTAGTACAACTAACAAAAATACATATATCTTGGCATTAGTAGCCATTTTCCATGTGTTGTTTAGAAGTTATGCTTGAATACATTTTTATTGCTTTTTTCGCATTATCTCAGGATTGTAAGACTATTCCAGTCATATTGAGTAAAAAACTACTTTTTGCATTTGCAAGATTTAAAAAAGCATATGTTTCGAATAAAACTCCCAAAGATGCATTATTTCAGGGATTATTAGCCATTTTTCATGTGTGGTGTAGGAGTTATGTTTAAATAACTGTCATATTGAGTTTTACAGTATACAGTCATATTGAGTAAAACCTCAATTTTGTATTTGCAAACCATAGAAAAACAACTGTATCTAGTAAAACTCACATGTATTCAATATCACAGGCATTTTTAGACATTTTGCATGTGTATTTTTGGAGTTATGTTTCAAAAACTGACATTTTGAGTTTGACAAACCTGATTTTTGACAAAACCTGATTTTTGTATTTGTGATCCT
Organism: Nerophis ophidion; assembly: GCF_033978795.1. Classification (NCBI taxonomy): domain Eukaryota; kingdom Metazoa; phylum Chordata; class Actinopteri; order Syngnathiformes; family Syngnathidae; genus Nerophis; species Nerophis ophidion. The sequence continues at coordinate 25,929,788 of NC_084635.1, forward strand.
TTCCAAAATACCTGATTCCGGTCAAACTCACATAAATTCAATATTACAGGCTTTTCAAGACAAATTTCATGTTTGGTTTTGGAGTTATGATTATAAACCTTTCATATTTAGTACTGTTGTATTGAATAAAAAAACTAACTTGTGTCTTTGTGAACCTCACAAAAGATGTTTTTTCTAGTACAACTAACAAAAATACATATATCTTGGCATTACAGCCATTTTCCATGTGTTGTTTAGAAGTTATGCTTGAATGCATTTTTATTGCTTTTTTCGCATTATCTCAGGATTGTAAGACTATTATAGTCTTATTGAGTAAAAAACTACTTTTTGCATTTGCAAGATTTAAAAAAGCATATGTTTCGAATAAAACTCCCAAAGATGCATTATTTCAGGCATTATTAGCCATTTTTCATGTGTGGTGTAGGAGTTATGTTTAAATAACTGTCATATTGAGTGTTACAATATACAGTCATATTGAGTAAAACCTCATTTTTGTATTTGCAAACCATACAAAAACAACGGTATCTAGTAAAACTCACATGTATTCAATATCACAGGCATTTTTAGACATTTTGCATGTGTATTTTTGGAGTTATGTTTCAAAAACTGACATTTTGAGTTTGACAAACCTGATTTTTGACAAAACCTGATTTTTGTATTTGTGATCCTTTCCAAAATACCTGATTCCGGTCAAACTCACATAAATTCAATATTACAGGCTTTTCAAGACAAATTTCATGTTTGGTTCTGGAGTTATGATTATAAACCTTTCATATTAAGTACTGTTATATTGAATAAAAACACTAACTTGTGTCTTTGTGAACCTCACAAAAGATTATTTTTCTAGTACAACTAACAAATATACATATATCTTGGCATTAGTAGCCATTTTCCATGAGTTGTTTAGAAGTTATGCTTGAATAAATTTTTATTGCTTTTTTCGCATTATCTCAGGATTGTAAGACTATTCCAGTCATATTGAGTAAAAAACTACTTTTTGCATTTGCAAGATTTAAAAAAGCATATGTTTCGAATAAAACTCCCAAAGATGCATTATTTCAGGGATTATTAGCTATTTTTCATGTGTGGTGTAGGAGTTATGTTTAAATAACTGTCATATTGAGTTTTACAGTATACAGTCATATTGAGTAAAACCTCAATTTTGTATTTGCAAACCATAGAAAAACAACTGTATCTAGTAAAACTCACATGTATTCAATATCACAGGCATTTTTACACATTTTGCATGTGTATTTTTGGAGTTATGTCTCAAAAACTGACATTTTGAGTTTGACAAACCTGATTTTTGACAAAACCTGATTTTTGTTTTTGTGATCCTTTCCAAAATACCTGATTCCAGTAAAACTCAAATAAATTCAACATCACAGGCTTTTCAAGACAAATTTCATTTTCGGTTTTGGAGTTATGATTATAAACCTTTCATATTTAGTAGTGTTATATTGAATAAAAAAAACTAACTTGTGTCTTTGTGAACCTCACAAAAGAAGATTTTTCTAGTACAACTAACACAAATACATATATCTTGGCATTAGTAGCCATTTTCCATGTGTTGTTTAGAAGTTATGCTTGAATAAATTTTTATTGCTTTTTTCGCATTATCTCAGGATTGTAAGACTATTCCAGTCATATTGAGTAAAAAACTACTTTTTGCATTTGCAAGATTTAAAAAAGCATATGTTTCGAATAAAACTCCCAAAGATGCATTATTTCAGGGATTATTAGCTATTTTTCATGTGTGGTGTAGGAGTTATGTTTAAATAACTGTCATATTGAGTTTTACAGTATATAGTCATATTGAGTAAAACCTCAATTTTGTATTTGCAAACCATAAAAAAACAACTGTATCTAGTAAAACTCACATGTATTCAATATCACAGGCATTTTTAGACATTTTGCATGTGTATTTTTGGAGTTATGTTTCAAAAACTGACATTTTGAGTTTGACAAACCTGATTTTTGTATTTGTGATCCTTTCCAAAATACCTGATTCCGGTCAAACTCACATAAATTCAATATTACAGGCTTTTCAAGACACATTTCATGTTTGGTTTTGGAGTTATGATTATAAACCTTTCATATTTGGTACTGTTGTATTGAATAAAAAAACTAACTTGTGTCTTTGTGAACCTCACAAAAGATGATTTTTCTAGTACAACTAACAAAAATACATATATCTTGGCATTAGTAGTCATTTTCCATGTGTTGTTTAGAAGTTATGCTTGAATGCATTTTTATTGCTTTTTTCGCATTATCTCAGGATTGTAAGACTATTATAGTCTTATTGAGTAAAAAAACTACTTTTTGCATTTGCAAGATTTAAAAAAGCATATGTTTCAAATAAAACTCCCAAAGATGCATTATTTCAGGCATTATTAGCCATTTTTCATGTGTGGTGTAGGAGTTATGTTTAAATAACTGTCATATTGAGTGTTACAGTATACAGTCATATTGAGTAAAACCTCATTTTTGTATTTGCAAACCATAGAAAAACAACTGTATCTAGTAAAACTCACATGTATTCAATATCACAGGCATTTTTAGACATTTTGCATGTGTATTTTTGGAGTTATGTTTCAAAAACTGACATTTTGAGTTTGACAAACCTGATTTTTGACAAAACCTGATTTTTGTATTTGTGATCCTTTCCAAAATACCTGATTCCGGTAAAACTCACATAAATTCAATATTACAGGCTTTTCAAGACAAATTTCATGTTTGGTTTTGGAGTTATGATTATAAACCTTTCATATTTAGTACTGTTATATTGAATAAAAAAACTAACTTGTGTCTTTGTGAACCTCACAAAAGATGATTTTTAAAGTACAACTAACAAAAATACATATATCTTGGCATTAGTAGCCATTTTCCATGTGTTGTTTAGAAGTTATGCTTGAATACATTTTTATTGCTTTTTTCGCATTATCTCAGGATTGTAAGACTATTCTAGTCATATTTCGTAAAAAACTACTTTTTGCATTTGCAAGATTTAAAAAAGCATATGTTTCGAATAAAACTCCCAAAGATGCATTATTTCAGGCATTATTAGCCATTTTTCATGTGTGGTGTAGGAGTTATGTTTAAATAACTGTCATATTGAGTGTTACAGTATACAGTCATATTGAGTAAAACCTCATTCTTGTATTTTGCAAACCATAGAAAAACAACAGTATCTAGTAAAACTCACATGTATTCAATATCACAGGCATTTTTAGACATTTTGCATGTGTATTTTTGGAGTTATGTTTCAAAAACTGACATTTTGAGTTTGACAAACCTGATTTTTGTATTTGTGATCCTTTCCAAAATACCTGATTCCGGTCAAACTCACATAAATTCAATATTACAGGCTTTCCAAGACAAATTTCATGTTTGGTTTTGGAGTTATGATTATAAACCTTTCATATTTAGTACTGTTATATTGAATAAAAAAACTAACTTGTGTCTTTGTGAACCTCACAAAAGATGATTTTTCTAGTACAACTAACAAAAATACATATATCTTGGCATTAGTAGCCATTTTCCATGTGTTGTTTAGAAGTTATGCTTGAATGCATTTTTATTGCTTTTTTCGCATTATCTCAGGATTGTAAGACTATTATAGTCTTATTGAGTAAAAAACTACTTTATGCATTTGCAAGATTTAAAAAAGCATATGTTTCGAATAAAACTCCCAAAGATGCATTATTTCAGGGATTATTAGCTATTTTTCATGTGTGGTGTAGGAGTTATGTTTAAATAACTGTCATATTGAGTTTTACAGTATACAGTCATATTGAGTAAAACCTCAATTTTGTATTTGCAAACCATAGAAAAACAACTGTATCTAGTAAAACTCACATGTATTCAATATCACAGGCATTTTTAGACATTTTGCATGTGTATTTTTGGAGTTATGTTTCAAAAACTGACATTTTGAGTTTGACAAACCTGATTTTTGACAAAACCTGATTTTTGTATTTGTGATCCTTTCCAAAATACCTGATTCCGGTAAAACTCACCCAAATTCAATATTACAGGCTTTTCAAGACAAATTTCATGTTTGGTTTTGGAGTTATGATTATAAACCTTTCATATTTAGTACTGTTATATTGAATAAAAAAACTAACTTGTATCTTTGTGAACCTCACAAAAGATGATTTTTCTAGTACAACTAACAAAAATACATATATCTTGGCATTAGTAGCCATTTTCCATGTGTTGTTTAGAAGTTATGCTTGAATACATTTTTATTTCTTTTTTCGCATTATCTCAGGATTGTAAGACTATTCTAGTCATATTGAGTAAAAAACTACTTTTTGCATTTGCAAGATTTAAAAAAGCATATGTTTCGAATAAAACTCCCAAAGATGCATTATTTCAGGCATTATTAGCCATTTTTCATGTGTGGTGTAGGAGTTATGTTTAAATAACTGTCATATTGAGTGTTACAGTATACAGTCATATTGAGTAAAACCTCATTTTTGTATTTGCAAACCATAGAAAAACAACTGTATCCAGTAAAACTCACATTTATTCAATATCACAGGCATTTTTAGACATTTTGCACGTTTGGATTAGGAGTTATGTTGGAATACATTTTTATTGCTTTTTTCGCATTATCTCAGGAGTCTAGGTACATTACTGTCAAATTGAGTAAAAAAATTACTTTTTGTTTTTGCAAACCCTACCAAATGTTTTTTTTTCTGGAAAACTCTCAAAGATGCATTTCTTCAGGCATTATCAGACATTTTGCATGTGTATTTTTGGAGTTATGTTTCAAAAACTGACATTTTGAGTTTGACAAACCTGATTCTTGACAAAACCTGATTTTTGTATTTGTGATCCTTTCCAAAATACCTGATTCCGGTAAAACTCACATAAATTCAATATTACAGGCTTTTCAAGACAAATTTCATGTTTGGTTTTGGAGTTATGATTATAAACCTTTCATATTTAGTACATTTATGTTGAATAAAAAAACTAACTTGTGTCTTTGTGAACCTCACAAAAGATGATTTTTCTAGTACAACTAACAAAAATACATAAATCTTGGCATTAGTAGCCATTTTCCATGTGTTGTTTAGAAGTTATGCTTGAATGCATTTTTATTGCTTTTTTCGCATTATCTCAGGATTGTAAGACTATTATAGTCTTATTGAGTAAAAAACTACTTTTTGCATTTGCAAGATTTAAAAAAGCATATGTTTCGAATAAAACTCACAAAGATGCATTATTTCAGGCATTATTAGCCATTTTTCATGTGTGGTGTAGGAGTTATGTTTAAATAACTGTCATATTGAGTGTTACAGTATACAGTCATATTGAGTAAAACCTCATTTTTGTATTTGCAAACCATAGAAAAACAACTGTATCTAGTAAAACTCACATGTATTCAATATCACAGGCATTTTTAGACATTTTGCATGTGTATTTTTGGAGTTATGTTTCAAAAACTGACATTTTGAGTTTGACAAACCTGATTTTTGTATTTGTGATCCTTTCCAAAATACCTGATTCCGGTCAAACTCACATAAATTCAATATTACAGGCTTTTCAAGACAAATTTCATGTTTGGTTTTGGAGTTATGATTATAAACCTTTCATATTTAGTACTGTTATATTGAATAAAAAAACAAACTTGTGTCTTTGTGAACCTCACAAAAGATGATTTTTCTAGTACAACTAACAAAAATACATATATCTTGGCATTATCAGCCATTTTCCATGTGTTGTTTAGAAGTTATGCTTGAATGCATTTTTATTGCTTTTTTCGCATTATCTCAGGATTGTAATACTATTATAGTCTTATTGAGTAAAAAAATACTTTTTGCATTTGCAAGATTTAAAAAAGCATATGTTTCGAATAAAACTCCCAAAGATGCATTATTTCAGGCATTATTAGCCATTTTTCATGTGTGGTGTAGGAGTTATGTTTAAATAACTGTCATATTGAGTGTTACAATATACAGTCATATTGAGTAAAACCTCATTTTTGTATTTGCAAACCATACAAAAACAACTGTAGCTAGTAAAACTCACATGTATTCAATATCACAGGCATTTTTAGACATTTTGCATGTGTATTATTGGAGTTATGTTTCAAAAACTGACATTTTGAGTTTGACAAACCTGATTTTTGACAAAACCTGATTTTTGTATTTGTGATCCTTTCCAAAATACCTGATTCCGGTAAAACTCACATAAATTAAATATTACAGGCTTTTCAAGACAAATTTCATGTTCAGTTTTGGAGTTATGATTATAAACCTTTCATATTTATTACTGTTATATTGAATAAAAAAACTAACTTGTGTCTTTGTGAACCTCACAAAAGATGATTTTTCTAGTACAACTAACAAAAATACATATATCTTGGCATTATCAGCCATTTTCCATGTGTTGTTTAGAAGTTATGCTTGAATGCCTTTTTATTGCTTTTTTCGCATTATCTCAGGATTGTAAGACTATTATAGTCTTATTGAGTAAAAAACTACTTTTTGCATTTGCAAGATTTAAAAAAGCATATGTTTCGAATAAAACTCCCAAAGATGCATTATTTCAGGCATTATTAGCCATTTTTCATGTGTGGTGTAGGAGTTATGTTTAAATAACTGTCATATTGAGTGTTACAGTATACAGTCATATTGAGTAAAACCTCATTTTTGTATTTGCAAACCATAGAAAAACAACTGTATCTAGTAAAACTCACATGTATTCAATATCACAGGCATTTTTAGACATTTTGCACGTTTGGATTAGGAATTATGTTGGAATACGTTTTTATTGCTTTTTTCGCATTATCTCAGGATTCTAAGTACATTACTGTCAAATTGAGTAAAAAAAATACATTTTGTTTTTGCAAACCTACCAAAAGTTTTTTTTTCTGGAAAACTCTCAAAGATGCATTTCTTCAGGCATTATTAGACATTTTGCATGTGTATTTTTGGAGTCATGTTTCAAAAACTGACATTTTGAGTTTGACAAACCTGATTTTTGACAAAACCTGATTTTTGTATTTGTATTCCTTTCCAAAATACCTGATTCAGGTCAAACTCACATAAATTCAATATTACAGGCTTTTCAAGACAAATTTCATGTTTGGTTTGGAGTTATGATTATAAACCTTTCATATTTAGTACTGTTATATTGAATAAAAAAACTAACTTGTGCCTTTGTGAAACCTCACAAAAGATGATTTTTCTAGTACAACTAACAAAAATACATATATCTTGGCATTAGTAGCCATTTTCCATGTGTTGTTTAGAAGTTATGCTTGAATGCATTTTTATTGCTTTTTTCGCATTATCTCAGGATTGTAAGACTATTATAGTCTTATTGAGTAAAAAACTACTTTTTGCATTTGCAAGATTTAAAAAAGCATATGTTTCGAATAAAACTCCCAAAGATGCATTATTTCAGGCATTATTAGCCATTTTTCATGTGTGGTGTAGGAGTTATGTTTAAATAACTGTCATATTGAGTGTTACAGTATACAGTCATATTGAGTAAAACCTCATTTTTGTATTTGCAAACCATAGAAAAACAACTGTATCTAGTAAAACTCACATGTATTCAATATCACAGGCATTTTTAGACATTTTGCACGTTTGGATTAGGAATTATGTTGGAATACGTTTTTATTGCTTTTTTCGCATTATCTCAGGATTCTAAGTACATTACTGTCAAATTGAGTAAAAAAATACTTTTTGTTTTTGCAAACCTACCAAATGTTTTTTTTTCTGGAAAACTTTCAAAGATGCATTTCTTCATGCATTATTAGACATTTTGCATGTGTATTTTTGGAGTTATGTTTCAAAAACTGACATTTTGAGTTTGACAAACCTGATTTTTGACAAAACCTGATTTTTGTATTTGTGATCCTTTCCAAAATACCTGATTCCGGTAAAACTCACATAAATTCAACATCACAGGCTTTTCAAGACAAATTTCATGTTTGGTTTTGGAGTTATGATTATAAACCTTTCATATTTAGTACTGTTATATTGAATAAAAAAACTAACTCGTGTCTTTGTGAACCTCACAAAAGATGATTTTTCTAGTACAACTAACACAAATACATATATCTTGGCATTAGTAGCCATTTTCCATGTGTTGTTTAGAAGTTATGCTTGAATGCAGTTTTATTGCTTTTTTCGCATTATCTCAGGATTGTAAAACTATTATAGTCTTATTGAGTAAAAAACTACTTTTTGCATTTGCAAGATTTAAAAAAGCATATGTTTCGAATAAAACTCCCAAAGATGCATTATTTCAGGCATTATTAGCCATTTTTCATGTGTGGTGTAGGAGTTATGTTTAAATAACTGTCATATTGAGTGTTACAGTATACAGTCATATTGAGTAAAACCTCATTTTTGTATTTGCAAACCATAGAAAAACAACTGTATCTAGTAAAACTCACATGTATTCAATATCACAGGCATTTTTAGACATGTTGCATGTGTATTTTTGGAGTTATGTTTCAAAAACTGACATTTTGAGTTTGACAAACCTGATTTTTGACAAAACCTGTTTTTTGACAAAACCTGATTTTTGTATTTGTGATCCTTTCCAAAATACCTGATTCCGGTCAAACTCACATAAATTCAATATTACAGGCTTTTCAAGACAAATTTCATGTTTGGTTTTGGAGTTATGATTATAAACCTTTCATATTTAGTACTGTTATATTGAATAAAAAAACTAACTTGTGTCTTTGTGAACCTCACAAAAGATGATTTTTCTAGTACAACTAACAAAAATACATATACCTTGGCATTAGTAGCCATTTTCCATGTGTTGTTTAGAAGTTATGCTTGAATACATTTTTATTGCTTTTTTCGCATTATCTCAGGATTGTAAGACTATTATAGTCTTATTGAGTAAAAAACTACTTTTTGCATTTGCAAGATTTAAAAAAGCATATGTTTCGAATAAAACTCCCAAAGATGCATTATTTCAGGCATTATTAGCCATTTTTCATGTGTGGTGTAGGAGTTATGTTTAAATAACTGTCATATTGAGTTTTACAGTATACAGTCATATTGAGTAAAACCTCATTTTTGTATTTGCAAACCATACAAAAACAACTGTATCGAGTAAAACTCACATGTATTCAATATCACAGGCATTTTTAGACATTTTGCATGTGTATTTTTGGAGTTATGTTTCAAAAACTGACATTTTGAGTTTGACAAACCTGATTTTTGACAAAACCTGATTTTTGTATTTGTGATCCTTTCCAAAATACCTGATTCCGGTAAAACTCACATACATTCAATATTACAGGCTTTTCAAGACAAATTTCATGTTTGGTTCTGGAGTTATGATTATAAACCTTTCATATTAAGTACTGTTATATTGAATAAAAAAACTAACTTGTGTCTTTGTGAACCTCACAAAAGATGATTTTTCTAGTACAACTAACAAAAATACATATATCTTGGCATTAGTAGCCATTTTCCATGTGTTGTTTAGAAGTTATGCTTGAATCATTTTTATTGCTTTTTTCGCATTATCTCAGGATTGTAAGACTATTATAGTCTTATTGAGTAAAAAACTACTTTTTGCATTTGCAAGATTTAAAAAAGCATATGTTTCGAATAAAAGTCCCAAAGATGCATTATTTCAGGCGTTATTAGCCATTTTTCATGTGTGGTGTAGGAGTTATGTTTAAATAACTGTCATATTGAGTGTTACAGTATACAGTCATATTGAGTAAAACCTCATTTTTGTATTTGCAAACCATAGAAAAACAGCTGTATCTAGTAAAACTCACATTTAGTCAATATCACAGGCATTTTTAGACATTTTGCACGTTTGGATTAGGAATTATGTTGGAATACATTTTTATTGCTTTTTTCGCATTATCTCAGGAGTCTAGGTACATTACTGTCAAATTGAGTAAAAAATAACTTTTTGTTTTTGCAAACCCTACCAAATGGTTTTTTTTCTGGAAAACTCTCAAAGATGCATTTCTTCAGGCATTATTAGACATTTTGCATGTGTATTTTTGGAGTTATGTTTCAAAAACTGACATTTTGAGTTTGACAAACCTGATTTTTGACAAAACCTGATTTTTGTATTTGTGATCCTTTCCAAAATACCTGATTCCGGTAAAACTCACATAAATTCAATATTACAGGCTTTTCAAGACAAATTTCATGTTTGGTTTTGGAGTTATGATTATAAACCTTTCATATTTAGTACTGTTATATTGAATAAAAAAACTAACTTGTGTCTTTGTGAACCTCACAAAAGATGATTTTTCTAGTACAACTAACAAAAATACATATATCTTGGCATTAGTAGCCATTTTCCATGAGTTGTTTAGAAGTTATGCTTGAATGCATTTTTATTGCTTTTTTCGCATTATCTCAGGATTGTAAGACTATTATAGTCTTATTGAGTAAAAAACTACTTTTTGCATTTGCAAGATTTAAAAAAGCATATGTTTCGAATAAAACTCCCAAAGATGCATTATTTCAGGCATTATTAGCCATTTTTCATGTGTGGTGTAGGAGTTATGTTTAAATAACTGTCATATTGAGTGTTACAGTATACAGTCATATTGAGTAAAACCTCATTTTTGTATTTGCAAACCATAGAAAAACAACTGTATCTAGTAAAACTCACATGTATTCAATATCACAGGCATTTTTAGACATTTTGCATGTGTATTTTTGGAGTTATGTTTCAAAAACTGACATTTTGAGTTTGACAAACCTGATTTTTGTATGTGTGATCCTTTCCAAAATACCTGATTCCGGTCAAACTCACATAAATTCAATATTACAGGCTTTTCAAGACAAATTTCATGTTTGGTTTTGGAGTTATGATTATAAACCATTCATATTTAGTAATGTTATATTGAATAAATAAACTAACTTGTGTCTTTGTGAACCTCACAAAAGATGATTTTTCTAGTACAACTAACAAAAATACATATATCTTGGCATTATCAGCCATTTTCCATGTGTTGTTTAGAAGTTATGCTTGAATGCATTTTTATTGCTTTTTTCGCATTATCTCAGGATTGTAAGACTATTATAGTCTTATTGAGTAAAAAACTACTTTTTGCATTTGCAAGATTTAAAAAAGCATATGTTTCGAATAAAACTCCCAAAGATGCATTATTTCAGGGATTATTAGCCATTTTTCATGTGTGGTGTAGGAGTTATGTTTAAATAACTGTCATATTGAGTTTTACAGTATACAGTCATATTGAGTAAAACCTCATTTTTGTATTTGCAAACCATACAAAAACAACTGTATCTAGTAAAACTCACATGTATTCAATATCACAGGCATTTTTAGACATTTTGCATGTGTATTTTTGGAGTTATGTTTCAAAAACTGACATTTTGAGTTTGACAAACCTGATTTTTGACAAAACCTGATTTTTGTATTTGTGATTCTTTCCAAAATACCTGATTCCGGTAAAACTCACATACATTCAATATTACAGGCTTTTCAAGACAAATTTCATGTTTGGTTCTGGAGTTATGATTATAAACCTTTCATATTAAGTACTGTTATATTGAATAAAAAAACTAATTTGTGTCTTTGTGAACCTCACAAAAGATGATTTTTCTAGTACAACTAACAAAAATACATATATCTTGGCATTAGTAGCCATTTTCCATGTGTTGTTTAGAAGTTATGCTTGAATACATTTTTATTGCTTTTTTCGCATTATCTCAGGATTGTAAGACTATTCCAGTCATATTGAGTAAAAAACTACTTTTTGCATTTGCAAGATTTAAAAAAGCATATGTTTCGAATAAAACTCCCAAAGATGCATTATTTCAGGGATTATTAGCCATTTTTCATGTGTGGTGTAGGAGTTATGTTTAAATAACTGTCATATTGAGTTTTACAGTATACAGTCATATTGAGTAAAACCTCAATTTTGTATTTGCAAACCATAGAAAAACAACTGTATCTAGTAAAACTCACATGTATTCAATATCACAGGCATTTTTAGACATTTTGCATGTGTATTTTTGGAGTTATGTTTCAAAAACTGACATTTTGAGTTTGACAAACCTGATTTTTGACAAAACCTGATTTTTGTATTTGTGATCCTTTCCAAAATACCTGATTCCGGTCAAACTCACATAAATTCAATATTACAGGCTTTTCAAGACAAATTTCATGTTTGGTTTTGGAGTTATGATTATAAACCTTTCATATTTAGTACTGTTGTATTGAATAAAAAAACTAACTTGTGTCTTTGTGAACCTCACAAAAGATGTTTTTTCTAGTACAACTAACAAAAATACATATATCTTGGCATTACAGCCATTTTCCATGTGTTGTTTAGAAGTTATGCTTGAATGCATTTTTATTGCTTTTTTCGCATTATCTCAGGATTGTAAGACTATTATAGTCTTATTGAGTAAAAAACTACTTTTTGCATTTGCAAGATTTAAAAAAGCATATGTTTCGAATAAAACTCCCAAAGATGCATTATTTCAGGCATTATTAGCCATTTTTCATGTGTGGTGTAGGAGTTATGTTTAAATAACTGTCATATTGAGTGTTACAATATACAGTCATATTGAGTAAAACCTCATTTTTGTATTTGCAAACCATACAAAAACAACGGTATCTAGTAAAACTCACATGTATTCAATATCACAGGCATTTTTAGACATTTTGCATGTGTATTTTTGGAGTTATGTTTCAAAAACTGACATTTTGAGTTTGACAAACCTGATTTTTGACAAAACCTGATTTTTGTATTTGTGATCCTTTCCAAAATACCTGATTCCGGTCAAACTCACATAAATTCAATATTACAGGCTTTTCAAGACAAATTTCATGTTTGGTTCTGGAGTTATGATTATAAACCTTTCATATTAAGTACTGTTATATTGAATAAAAACACTAACTTGTGTCTTTGTGAACCTCACAAAAGATTATTTTTCTAGTACAACTAACAAATATACATATATCTTGGCATTAGTAGCCATTTTCCATGAGTTGTTTAGAAGTTATGCTTGAATAAATTTTTATTGCTTTTTTCGCATTATCTCAGGATTGTAAGACTATTCCAGTCATATTGAGTAAAAAACTACTTTTTGCATTTGCAAGATTTAAAAAAGCATATGTTTCGAATAAAACTCCCAAAGATGCATTATTTCAGGGATTATTAGCTATTTTTCATGTGTGGTGTAGGAGTTATGTTTAAATAACTGTCATATTGAGTTTTACAGTATACAGTCATATTGAGTAAAACCTCAATTTTGTATTTGCAAACCATAGAAAAACAACTGTATCTAGTAAAACTCACATGTATTCAATATCACAGGCATTTTTACACATTTTGCATGTGTATTTTTGGAGTTATGTCTCAAAAACTGACATTTTGAGTTTGACAAACCTGATTTTTGACAAAACCTGATTTTTGTTTTTGTGATCCTTTCCAAAATACCTGATTCCAGTAAAACTCAAATAAATTCAACATCACAGGCTTTTCAAGACAAATTTCATTTTCGGTTTTGGAGTTATGATTATAAACCTTTCATATTTAGTAGTGTTATATTGAATAAAAAAAACTAACTTGTGTCTTTGTGAACCTCACAAAAGAAGATTTTTCTAGTACAACTAACACAAATACATATATCTTGGCATTAGTAGCCATTTTCCATGTGTTGTTTAGAAGTTATGCTTGAATAAATTTTTATTGCTTTTTTCGCATTATCTCAGGATTGTAAGACTATTCCAGTCATATTGAGTAAAAAACTACTTTTTGCATTTGCAAGATTTAAAAAAGCATATGTTTCGAATAAAACTCCCAAAGATGCATTATTTCAGGGATTATTAGCTATTTTTCATGTGTGGTGTAGGAGTTATGTTTAAATAACTGTCATATTGAGTTTTACAGTATATAGTCATATTGAGTAAAACCTCAATTTTGTATTTGCAAACCATAAAAAAACAACTGTATCTAGTAAAACTCACATGTATTCAATATCACAGGCATTTTTAGACATTTTGCATGTGTATTTTTGGAGTTATGTTTCAAAAACTGACATTTTGAGTTTGACAAACCTGATTTTTGTATTTGTGATCCTTTCCAAAATACCTGATTCCGGTCAAACTCACATAAATTCAATATTACAGGCTTTTCAAGACACATTTCATGTTTGGTTTTGGAGTTATGATTATAAACCTTTCATATTTGGTACTGTTGTATTGAATAAAAAAACTAACTTGTGTCTTTGTGAACCTCACAAAAGATGATTTTTCTAGTACAACTAACAAAAATACATATATCTTGGCATTAGTAGTCATTTTCCATGTGTTGTTTAGAAGTTATGCTTGAATGCATTTTTATTGCTTTTTTCGCATTATCTCAGGATTGTAAGACTATTATAGTCTTATTGAGTAAAAAAACTACTTTTTGCATTTGCAAGATTTAAAAAAGCATATGTTTCAAATAAAACTCCCAAAGATGCATTATTTCAGGCATTATTAGCCATTTTTCATGTGTGGTGTAGGAGTTATGTTTAAATAACTGTCATATTGAGTGTTACAGTATACAGTCATATTGAGTAAAACCTCATTTTTGTATTTGCAAACCATAGAAAAACAACTGTATCTAGTAAAACTCACATGTATTCAATATCACAGGCATTTTTAGACATTTTGCATGTGTATTTTTGGAGTTATGTTTCAAAAACTGACATTTTGAGTTTGACAAACCTGATTTTTGACAAAACCTGATTTTTGTATTTGTGATCCTTTCCAAAATACCTGATTCCGGTAAAACTCACATAAATTCAATATTACAGGCTTTTCAAGACAAATTTCATGTTTGGTTTTGGAGTTATGATTATAAACCTTTCATATTTAGTACTGTTATATTGAATAAAAAAACTAACTTGTGTCTTTGTGAACCTCACAAAAGATGATTTTTAAAGTACAACTAACAAAAATACATATATCTTGGCATTAGTAGCCATTTTCCATGTGTTGTTTAGAAGTTATGCTTGAATACATTTTTATTGCTTTTTTCGCATTATCTCAGGATTGTAAGACTATTCTAGTCATATTTCGTAAAAAACTACTTTTTGCATTTGCAAGATTTAAAAAAGCATATGTTTCGAATAAAACTCCCAAAGATGCATTATTTCAGGCATTATTAGCCATTTTTCATGTGTGGTGTAGGAGTTATGTTTAAATAACTGTCATATTGAGTGTTACAGTATACAGTCATATTGAGTAAAACCTCATTCTTGTATTTTGCAAACCATAGAAAAACAACAGTATCTAGTAAAACTCACATGTATTCAATATCACAGGCATTTTTAGACATTTTGCATGTGTATTTTTGGAGTTATGTTTCAAAAACTGACATTTTGAGTTTGACAAACCTGATTTTTGTATTTGTGATCCTTTCCAAAATACCTGATTCCGGTCAAACTCACATAAATTCAATATTACAGGCTTTCCAAGACAAATTTCATGTTTGGTTTTGGAGTTATGATTATAAACCTTTCATATTTAGTACTGTTATATTGAATAAAAAAACTAACTTGTGTCTTTGTGAACCTCACAAAAGATGATTTTTCTAGTACAACTAACAAAAATACATATATCTTGGCATTAGTAGCCATTTTCCATGTGTTGTTTAGAAGTTATGCTTGAATGCATTTTTATTGCTTTTTTCGCATTATCTCAGGATTGTAAGACTATTATAGTCTTATTGAGTAAAAAACTACTTTATGCATTTGCAAGATTTAAAAAAGCATATGTTTCGAATAAAACTCCCAAAGATGCATTATTTCAGGGATTATTAGCTATTTTTCATGTGTGGTGTAGGAGTTATGTTTAAATAACTGTCATATTGAGTTTTACAGTATACAGTCATATTGAGTAAAACCTCAATTTTGTATTTGCAAACTATAGAAAAACAACTGTATCTAGTAAAACTCACATGTATTCAATATCACAGGCATTTTTAGACATTTTGCATGTGTATTTTTGGAGTTATGTTTCAAAAACTGACATTTTGAGTTTGACAAACCTGATTTTTGACAAAACCTGATTTTTGTATTTGTGATCCTTTCCAAAATACCTGATTCCGGTAAAACTCACCCAAATTCAATATTACAGGCTTTTCAAGACAAATTTCATGTTTGGTTTTGGAGTTATGATTATAAACCTTTCATATTTAGTACTGTTATATTGAATAAAAAAACTAACTTGTATCTTTGTGAACCTCACAAAAGATGATTTTTCTAGTACAACTAACAAAAATACATATATCTTGGCATTAGTAGCCATTTTCCATGTGTTGTTTAGAAGTTATGCTTGAATACATTTTTATTTCTTTTTTCGCATTATCTCAGGATTGTAAGACTATTCTAGTCATATTGAGTAAAAAACTACTTTTTGCATTTGCAAGATTTAAAAAAGCATATGTTTCGAATAAAACTCCCAAAGATGCATTATTTCAGGCATTATTAGCCATTTTTCATGTGTGGTGTAGGAGTTATGTTTAAATAACTGTCATATTGAGTGTTACAGTATACAGTCATATTGAGTAAAACCTCATTTTTGTATTTGCAAACCATAGAAAAACAACTGTATCCAGTAAAACTCACATTTATTCAATATCACAGGCATTTTTAGACATTTTGCACGTTTGGATTAGGAGTTATGTTGGAATACATTTTTATTGCTTTTTTCGCATTATCTCAGGAGTCTAGGTACATTACTGTCAAATTGAGTAAAAAAATTACTTTTTGTTTTTGCAAACCCTACCAAATGTTTTTTTTTCTGGAAAACTCTCAAAGATGCATTTCTTCAGGCATTATCAGACATTTTGCATGTGTATTTTTGGAGTTATGTTTCAAAAACTGACATTTTGAGTTTGACAAACCTGATTCTTGACAAAACCTGATTTTTGTATTTGTGATCCTTTCCAAAATACCTGATTCCGGTAAAACTCACATAAATTCAATATTACAGGCTTTTCAAGACAAATTTCATGTTTGGTTTTGGAGTTATGATTATAAACCTTTCATATTTAGTACATTTATGTTGAATAAAAAAACTAACTTGTGTCTTTGTGAACCTCACAAAAGATGATTTTTCTAGTACAACTAACAAAAATACATAAATCTTGGCATTAGTAGCCATTTTCCATGTGTTGTTTAGAAGTTATGCTTGAATGCATTTTTATTGCTTTTTTCGCATTATCTCAGGATTGTAAGACTATTATAGTCTTATTGAGTAAAAAACTACTTTTTGCATTTGCAAGATTTAAAAAAGCATATGTTTCGAATAAAACTCACAAAGATGCATTATTTCAGGCATTATTAGCCATTTTTCATGTGTGGTGTAGGAGTTATGTTTAAATAACTGTCATATTGAGTGTTACAGTATACAGTCATATTGAGTAAAACCTCATTTTTGTATTTGCAAACCATAGAAAAACAACTGTATCTAGTAAAACTCACATGTATTCAATATCACAGGCATTTTTAGACATTTTGCATGTGTATTTTTGGAGTTATGTTTCAAAAACTGACATTTTGAGTTTGACAAACCTGATTTTTGTATTTGTGATCCTTTCCAAAATACCTGATTCCGGTCAAACTCACATAAATTCAATATTACAGGCTTTTCAAGACAAATTTCATGTTTGGTTTTGGAGTTATGATTATAAACCTTTCATATTTAGTACTGTTATATTGAATAAAAAAACAAACTTGTGTCTTTGTGAACCTCACAAAAGATGATTTTTCTAGTACAACTAACAAAAATACATATATCTTGGCATTATCAGCCATTTTCCATGTGTTGTTTAGAAGTTATGCTTGAATGCATTTTTATTGCTTTTTTCGCATTATCTCAGGATTGTAATACTATTATAGTCTTATTGAGTAAAAAAATACTTTTTGCATTTGCAAGATTTAAAAAAGCATATGTTTCGAATAAAACTCCCAAAGATGCATTATTTCAGGCATTATTAGCCATTTTTCATGTGTGGTGTAGGAGTTATGTTTAAATAACTGTCATATTGAGTGTTACAATATACAGTCATATTGAGTAAAACCTCATTTTTGTATTTGCAAACCATACAAAAACAACTGTAGCTAGTAAAACTCACATGTATTCAATATCACAGGCATTTTTAGACATTTTGCATGTGTATTATTGGAGTTATGTTTCAAAAACTGACATTTTGAGTTTGACAAACCTGATTTTTGACAAAACCTGATTTTTGTATTTGTGATCCTTTCCAAAATACCTGATTCCGGTAAAACTCACATAAATTAAATATTACAGGCTTTTCAAGACAAATTTCATGTTCAGTTTTGGAGTTATGATTATAAACCTTTCATATTTATTACTGTTATATTGAATAAAAAAACTAACTTGTGTCTTTGTGAACCTCACAAAAGATGATTTTTCTAGTACAACTAACAAAAATACATATATCTTGGCATTATCAGCCATTTTCCATGTGTTGTTTAGAAGTTATGCTTGAATGCCTTTTTATTGCTTTTTTCGCATTATCTCAGGATTGTAAGACTATTATAGTCTTATTGAGTAAAAAACTACTTTTTGCATTTGCAAGATTTAAAAAAGCATATGTTTCGAATAAAACTCCCAAAGATGCATTATTTCAGGCATTATTAGCCATTTTTCATGTGTGGTGTAGGAGTTATGTTTAAATAACTGTCATATTGAGTGTTACAGTATACAGTCATATTGAGTAAAACCTCATTTTTGTATTTGCAAACCATAGAAAAACAACTGTATCTAGTAAAACTCACATGTATTCAATATCACAGGCATTTTTAGACATTTTGCACGTTTGGATTAGGAATTATGTTGGAATACGTTTTTATTGCTTTTTCGCATTATCTCAGGATTCTAAGTACATTACTGTCAAATTGAGTAAAAAAAATACATTTTGTTTTTGCAAACCTACCAAAAGTTTTTTTTTTCTGGAAAACTCTCAAAGATGCATTTCTTCAGGCATTATTAGACATTTTGCATGTGTATTTTTGGAGTCATGTTTCAAAACTGACATTTTGAGTTTGACAAACCTGATTTTTGACAAAACCTGATTTTTGTATTTGTATTCCTTTCCAAAATACCTGATTCAGGTCAAACTCACATAAATTCAATATTACAGGCTTTTCAAGACAAATTTCATGTTTGGTTTGGAGTTATGATTATAAACCTTTCATATTTAGTACTGTTATATTGAATAAAAAAACTAACTTGTGCCTTTGTGAAACCTCACAAAAGATGATTTTTCTAGTACAACTAACAAAAATACATATATCTTGGCATTAGTAGCCATTTTCCATGTGTTGTTTAGAAGTTATGCTTGAATGCATTTTTATTGCTTTTTTCGCATTATCTCAGGATTGTAAGACTATTATAGTCTTATTGAGTAAAAAACTACTTTTTGCATTTGCAAGATTTAAAAAAGCATATGTTTCGAATAAAACTCCCAAAGATGCATTATTTCAGGCATTATTAGCCATTTTTCATGTGTGGTGTAGGAGTTATGTTTAAATAACTGTCATATTGAGTGTTACAGTATACAGTCATATTGAGTAAAACCTCATTTTGTATTTGCAAACCATAGAAAAACAACTGTATCTAGTAAAACTCACATGTATTCAATATCACAGGCATTTTTAGACATTTTGCACGTTTGGATTAGGAATTATGTTGGAATACGTTTTTATTGCTTTTTTCGCATTATCTCAGGATTCTAAGTACATTACTGTCAAATTGAGTAAAAAAATACTTTTTGTTTTTGCAAACCTACCAAATGTTTTTTTTTCTGGAAAACTTTCAAAGATGCATTTCTTCATGCATTATTAGACATTTTGCATGTGTATTTTTGGAGTTATGTTTCAAAAACTGACATTTTGAGTTTGACAAACCTGATTTTTGACAAAACCTGATTTTTGTATTTGTGATCCTTTCCAAAATACCTGATTCCGGTAAAACTCACATAAATTCAACATCACAGGCTTTTCAAGACAAATTTCATGTTTGGTTTTGGAGTTATGATTATAAACCTTTCATATTTAGTACTGTTATATTGAATAAAAAAACTAACTCGTGTCTTTGTGAACCTCACAAAAGATGATTTTTCTAGTACAACTAACACAAATACATATATCTTGGCATTAGTAGCCATTTTCCATGTGTTGTTTAGAAGTTATGCTTGAATGCAGTTTTATTGCTTTTTTCGCATTATCTCAGGATTGTAAAACTATTATAGTCTTATTGAGTAAAAAACTACTTTTTGCATTTGCAAGATTTAAAAAAGCATATGTTTCGAATAAAACTCCCAAAGATGCATTATTTCAGGCATTATTAGCCATTTTTCATGTGTGGTGTAGGAGTTATGTTTAAATAACTGTCATATTGAGTGTTACAGTATACAGTCATATTGAGTAAAACCTCATTTTTGTATTTGCAAACCATAGAAAAACAACTGTATCTAGTAAAACTCACATGTATTCAATATCACAGGCATTTTTAGACATGTTGCATGTGTATTTTTGGAGTTATGTTTCAAAAACTGACATTTTGAGTTTGACAAACCTGATTTTTGACAAAACCTGTTTTTTGACAAAACCTGATTTTTGTATTTGTGATCCTTTCCAAAATACCTGATTCCGGTCAAACTCACATAAATTCAATATTACAGGCTTTTCAAGACAAATTTCATGTTTGGTTTTGGAGTTATGATTATAAACCTTTCATATTTAGTACTGTTATATTGAATAAAAAAACTAACTTGTGTCTTTGTGAACCTCACAAAAGATGATTTTTCTAGTACAACTAACAAAAATACATATACCTTGGCATTAGTAGCCATTTTCCATGTGTTGTTTAGAAGTTATGCTTGAATACATTTTTATTGCTTTTTTCGCATTATCTCAGGATTGTAAGACTATTATAGTCTTATTGAGTAAAAAACTACTTTTTGCATTTGCAAGATTTAAAAAAGCATATGTTTCGAATAAAACTCCCAAAGATGCATTATTTCAGGCATTATTAGCCATTTTTCATGTGTGGTGTAGGAGTTATGTTTAAATAACTGTCATATTGAGTTTTACAGTATACAGTCATATTGAGTAAAACCTCATTTTTGTATTTGCAAACCATACAAAAACAACTGTATCGAGTAAAACTCACATGTATTCAATATCACAGGCATTTTTAGACATTTTGCATGTGTATTTTTGGAGTTATGTTTCAAAAACTGACATTTTGAGTTTGACAAACCTGATTTTTGACAAAACCTGATTTTTGTATTTGTGATCCTTTCCAAAATACCTGATTCCGGTAAAACTCACATACATTCAATATTACAGGCTTTTCAAGACAAATTTCATGTTTGGTTCTGGAGTTATGATTATAAACCTTTCATATTAAGTACTGTTATATTGAATAAAAAAACTAACTTGTGTCTTTGTGAACCTCACAAAAGATGATTTTTCTAGTACAACTAACAAAAATACATATATCTTGGCATTAGTAGCCATTTTCCATGTGTTGTTTAGAAGTTATGCTTGAATCATTTTTATTGCTTTTTTCGCATTATCTCAGGATTGTAAGACTATTATAGTCTTATTGAGTAAAAAACTACTTTTTGCATTTGCAAGATTTAAAAAAGCATATGTTTCGAATAAAAGTCCCAAAGATGCATTATTTCAGGCGTTATTAGCCATTTTTCATGTGTGGTGTAGGAGTTATGTTTAAATAACTGTCATATTGAGTGTTACAGTATACAGTCATATTGAGTAAAACCTCATTTTTGTATTTGCAAACCATAGAAAAACAACTGTATCTAGTAAAACTCACATGTATTCAATATCACAGGCATTTTTAGACATTTTGCATGTGTATTTTTGGAGTTATGTTTCAAAAACTGACATTTTGAGTTTGACAAACCTGATTTTTGTATGTGTGATCCTTTCCAAAATACCTGATTCCGGTCAAACTCACATAAATTCAATATTACAGGCTTTTCAAGACAAATTTCATGTTTGGTTTTGGAGTTATGATTATAAACCATTCATATTTAGTAATGTTATATTGAATAAATAAACTAACTTGTGTCTTTGTGAACCTCACAAAAGATGATTTTTCTAGTACAACTAACAAAAATACATATATCTTGGCATTATCAGCCATTTTCCATGTGTTGTTTAGAAGTTATGCTTGAATGCATTTTTATTGCTTTTTTCGCATTATCTCAGGATTGTAAGACTATTATAGTCTTATTGAGTAAAAAACTACTTTTTGCATTTGCAAGATTTAAAAAAGCATATGTTTCGAATAAAACTCCCAAAGATGCATTATTTCAGGGATTATTAGCCATTTTTCATGTGTGGTGTAGGAGTTATGTTTAAATAACTGTCATATTGAGTTTTACAGTATACAGTCATATTGAGTAAAACCTCATTTTTGTATTTGCAAACCATACAAAAACAACTGTATCTAGTAAAACTCACATGTATTCAATATCACAGGCATTTTTAGACATTTTGCATGTGTATTTTTGGAGTTATGTTTCAAAAACTGACATTTTGAGTTTGACAAACCTGATTTTTGACAAAACCTGATTTTTGTATTTGTGATTCTTTCCAAAATACCTGATTCCGGTAAAACTCACATACATTCAATATTACAGGCTTTTCAAGACAAATTTCATGTTTGGTTCTGGAGTTATGATTATAAACCTTTCATATTAAGTACTGTTATATTGAATAAAAAAACTAATTTGTGTCTTTGTGAACCTCACAAAAGATGATTTTTCTAGTACAACTAACAAAAATACATATATCTTGGCATTAGTAGCCATTTTCCATGTGTTGTTTAGAAGTTATGCTTGAATACATTTTTATTGCTTTTTTCGCATTATCTCAGGATTGTAAGACTATTATAGTCTTATTGAGTAAAAAACTACTTTTTGCATTTGCAGGATTTAAAAAAGCATATGTTTCGAATAAAACTCCCAAAGATGCATTATTTCAGGCATTATCAGCCATTTTTCATGTGTGGTGTAGGAGTTATGTTTAAATAACTGTCATATTGAGTGTTACAGTATACAGTCATATTGAGTAAAACCTCATTTTTGTATTTGCAAACCATAGAAAAACAACTGTATCTAGTAAAACTCACATGTATTCAATATCACAGGCATTTTTAGACATTTTGCACGTTTGGATTAGGAATTATGTTGGAATACGTTTTTATTGCTTTTTTCGCATTATCTCAGGATTCTAAGTACATTACTGTCAAATTGAGTAAAAAAAAATACTTTTTGTTTTTGCAAACCTACCAAAAGTTTTTTTTTTCTGGAAAACTCTCAAAGATGCATTTCTTCAGGCATTATTAGACATTTTGCATGTGTATTTTTGGAGTTATGTTTCAAAAACTGACATTTTGAGTTTGACAAACCTGATTTTTGACAAAACCTGATTTTTGTATTTGTGATCCTTTCCAAAATACCTGATTCCGGTAAAACTCACATAAATTCAATATTACAGGCTTTTCAAGACAAATTTCATGTTTGGTTTTGGAGTTATGATTATAAACCTTTCATATTTAGTACTGTTATATTGAATAAAAAAACTAACTTGTGCCTTTGTGAACCTCACAAAAGATGATTTTTCTAGTACAACTAACAAAAATACATATATCTTGGCATTAGTAGCCATTTTCCATGTGTTATTTAGAAGTTATGCTTGAATGCATTTTTATTGCTTTTTTCGCATTATCTCAGGATTGTAAGACTATTATAGTCTTATTGAGTAAAAAACTACTTTTTGCATTTGCAAGATTTAAAAAAGCATATGTTTCGAATAAAACTCCCAAAGATGCATTATTTCAGGCATTATTAGCCATTTTTCATGTGTGGTGTAGGAGTTATGTTTAAATAACTGTCATATTGAGTGTTACAGTATACAGTCATATTGAGTAAAACCTCATTTTTGTATTTGCAAACCATAGAAAAACAACTGCATCTAGTAAAACTCACATGTATTCAATACCACAGGCATTTTTTGACATTTTGCATGTGTATTTTTGGAGTTATGTTTCAAAAACTGACATTTTGAGTTTGACAAACCTGATTTTTGTATGTGTGATCCTTTCCAAAATACCTGATTCCGGTCAAACTCACATAAATTCAATATTACAGGCTTTTCAAGACAAATTTCATGTTTGGTTTTGGAGTTATGATTATAAACCTTTCATATTTAGTACTGTTATATTGAATAAATAAACTAACTTGTGTCTTTGTGAACCTCACAAAAGATGATTTTTCTAGTACAACTAACAAAAATACATATATCTTGGCATTATCAGCCATTTTCCATGTGTTGTTTAGAAGTTATGCGTGAATGCATTTTTATTGCTTTTTTCGCATTATCTCAGGATTGTAAGACTATTATAGTCTTATTGAGTAAAAAACTACTTTTTGCATTTGCAAGATTTAAAAAAGCATATGTTTCGAATAAAACTCCCAAAGATGCATTATTTCAGGCATTATTAGCCATTTTTCATGTGTGGTGTAGGAGTTATGTTTAAATAACTGTCATATTGAGTGTTACAGTATACAGTCATATTGAGTAAAACCTCATTTTTGTATTTGCAAACCATAGAAAAACAACTGTATCTAGTAAAACTCACATGTATTCAATATCACAGGCATTTTTAGACATTTTGCACGTTTGGATTAGGAATTATGTTGGAATACGTTTTTATTGCTTTTTTCGCATTATCTCAGGATTGTAAGACTATTATAGTCTTATTGAGTAAAAAACTACTTTTTGCATTTGCAAGATTTAAAAAAGCATATGTTTCGAATAAAACTCCCAAAGATGCATTATTTCAGGCATTATTAGCCATTTTTCATGTGTGGTGTAGGAGTTATGTTTAAATAACTGTCATATTGAGTGTTACAGTATACAGTCATATTGAGTAAAACCTCATTTTTGTATTTGCAAACCATAGAAAAACAGCTGTATCTAGTAAAACTCACATGTATTCAATATCACAGGCATTTTTAGACATTTTGCACGTTTGGATTAGGAATTTTGTTGGAATACGTTTTTATTGCTTTTTTCGCATTGTCTCAGGATTCTAAGTACATTACTGTCAAATTGAGTAAAAAAAAATACTTTTGGTTTTTGCAAACCTACCAAAAATGTTTTTTCTGGAAAACTCTCAAAGATGCATTTCTTCAGTCATTATTAGACATTTTGCATGTGTATTTTTGGAGTTATGTTTCAAAAACTGACATTTTGAGTTTGACAAACCTGATTTTTGACAAAACCTGATTTTTGTATTTGTGATCCTTTCCAAAATACCTGATTCCGGTAAAACTCACATTAATTCAATATTACAGGCTTTTCAAGACAAATTTCATGTTTGGTTTTGGAGTTATGTTATAAACCTTTCATATTTAGTACTGTTATATTGAATAAAAAAACTAACTTGTGTCTTTGTGAACCTCACAAAAGATGATTTTTCTAGTACAACTAACAAAAATACATATATCTTGGCATTAGTAGCCATTTTCCATGTGTTGTTTAGAAGTTATGCTTGAATGCATTTTTATTGCTTTTTTCGCATTATCTCAGGATTGTAAGACTATTATAGTCTTATTGAGTAAAAAACTACTTTTTGCATTTGCAAGATTTAAAAAAGCATATGTTTCGAATAAAACTCCCAAAGATATATTATTTCAGGCATTATTAGCCATTTTTCATGTGTGGTGTAGGAGTTATGTTTAAATAACTGTCATATTGAGTTTTACAGTATACAGTCATATTGAGTAAAACCTCATTTTTGTATTTGCAAACCATACAAAAACAACTGTATCGAGTAAAACTCACATGTATTCAATATCACAGGCATTTTTAGACATTTTGCATGTGTATTTTTGGAGTTATGTTTCAAAAACTGACATTTTGAGTTTGACAAACCTGATTTGTGACAAAACCTGATTTTTGTATTTGTGATCCTTTCCAAAATACCTGATTCCGGTAAAACTCACATAAATTCAACATCACAGGCTTTTCAAGACAAATTTCATGTTTGGTTTTGGAGTTATGATTATAAACCTTTCATATTTAGTACTGTTATATTGAATAAAAAAACTAACTTGTGTCTTTGTGAACCTCACAAAAGATGATTTTTCTAGTACAACTAACAAAAATACATATATCTTGGCATTAGTAGCCATTTTCCATGTGTTGTTTAGAAGTTATGCTTGAATACATTTTTATTGCTTTTTTCGCATTATCTCAGGATTGTAAGACTATTATAGTCTTATTGAGTAAAAAACTACTTTTTGCATTTGCAAGATTTAAAAAAGCATATGTTTCGAATAAAACTCCCAAAGATGCATTATTTCAGGCGTTATTAGCCATTTTTCATGTGTGGTGTAGGAGTTATGTTTAAATAACTGTCATATTGAGTGTTACAGTATACAGTCATATTGAGTAAAACCTCATTTTTGTATTTGCAAACCATAGAAAAACAGCTGTATCTAGTAAAACTCACATTTAGTCAATATCACAGGCATTTTTAGACATTTTGCACGTTTGGATTAGGAATTATGTTGGAATACATTTTTATTGCTTTTTTCGCATTATCTCAGGAGTCTAGGTACATTACTGTCAAATTGAGTAAAAAATAACTTTTTGTTTTTGAAAACCCTACCAAATGTTTTTTTTTCTGGAAAACTCTCAAAGATGCATTTCTTCAGGCATTATTAGACATTTTGCATGTGTATTTTTGGAGTTATGTTTCAAAAACTGACATTTTGAGTTTGACAAACCTGATTTTTGACAAAACCTGATTTTTGTATTTGTGATCCTTTCCAAAATACCTGATTCCGGTAAAACTCACATAAATTCAATATTACAGGCTTTTCAAGACAAATTTCATGTTTGGTTTTGGAGTTATGATTATAAACCTTTCATATTTAGTACTGTTATATTGAATAAAAAAACTAACTTGTGTCTTTGTGAACCTCACAAAAGATGATTTTTCTAGTACAACTAACAAAAATACATATATCTTGGCATTATCAGCCATTTTCCATGTGTTGTTTAGAAGTTATGCTTGAATGCATTTTTATTGCTTTTTTCGCATTATCTCAGGATTGTAAGACTATTATAGTCTTATTGAGTAAAAAACTACTTTTTGCATTTGCAGGATTTAAAAAAGCATATGTTTCGAATAAAACTCCCAAAGATGCATTATTTCAGGCATTATCAGCCATTTTTCATGTGTGGTGTAGGAGTTATGTTTAAATAACTGTCATATTGAGTGTTACAGTATACAGTCATATTGAGTAAAACCTCATTTTTGTATTTGCAAACCATAGAAAAACAACTGTATCTAGTAAAACTTACATGTATTCAATATCACAGGCAATTTTAGACATTTTGCACGTTTGGATTAGGAATTATGTTGGAATACGTTTTTATTGCTTTTTTCGCATTATCTCAGGATTCTAAGTACATTACAGTCAAATTGAGTAAAAAAAATACTTTTTGTTTTAGCAAACCTACCAAAAGTTTTTTTTTTTCTGGAAAACTCTCAAAGATGCATTTCTTCAGGCATTATTAGACATTTTGCATGTGTATTTTTGGAGTTATGTTTCAAAAACTGACATTTTGAGTTTGACAAACCTGATTTTGGACAAAACCTGATTTTTGTATTTGTGATCCTTTCCAAAATACCTGATTCCGGTCAAACTCACATAAATTCAATATTACAGGCTTTTCAAGACAAATTTCATGTTTGGTTTTGGAGTTATGATTATAAACCTTTCATATTTAGTACTGTTATATTGAATAAAAAAACTAACTTGTGTCTTTGTGAACCTCACAAAAGATGATTTTTCTAGTACAACTAACAAAAATACATATATCTTGGCATTATCAGCCATTTTCCATGTGTTGTTTAGAAGTTATGCTTGAATGTATTTTTATTGCTTTTTTCGCATTATCTCAGGATTGTAAGACTATTATAGTCTTATTGAGTAAAAAACTACTTTTTGCATTTGCAGGATTTAAAAAAGCATATGTTTCGAATAAAACTCCCAAAGATGCATTATTTCAGGCATTATCAGCCATTTTTCATGTGTGGTGTAGGAGTTATGTTTAAATAACTGTCATATTGAGTGTTACAGTATACAGTCATATTGAGTAAAACCTCATTTTTGTATTTGCAAACCATAGAAAAACAACTGTATCTAGTAAAACTCACATGTATTCAATATCACAGGCATTTTTAGACATTTTGCACGTTTGGATTAGGAATTATGTTGGAATACGTTTTTATTGCTTTTTTCGCATTATCTCAGGATTCTAAGTACATTACTGTCAAATTGAGTAAAAAAAAATACTTTTTGTTTTTGCAAACCTACCAAAAGTTTTTTTTTTCTGGAAAACTCTCAAAGATGCATTTCTTCAGGCATTATTAGACATTTTGCATGTGTATTTTTGGAGTTATGTTTCAAAAACTGACATTTTGAGTTTGACAAACCTGATTTTTGACAAAACCTGATTTTTGTATTTGTGATCCTTTCCAAAATACCTGATTCCGGTAAAACTCACATAAATTCAATATTACAGGCTTTTCAAGACAAATTTCATGTTTGGTTTTGGAGTTATGATTATAAACCTTTCATATTTAGTACTGTTATATTGAATAAAAAAACTAACTTGTGCCTTTGTGAACCTCACAAAAGATGATTTTTCTAGTACAACTAACAAAAATACATATATCTTGGCATTAGTAGCCATTTTCCATGTGTTATTTAGAAGTTATGCTTGAATGCATTTTTATTGCTTTTTTCGCATTATCTCAGGATTGTAAGACTATTATAGTCTTATTGAGTAAAAAACTACTTTTTGCATTTGCAAGATTTAAAAAAGCATATGTTTCGAATAAAACTCCCAAAGATGCATTATTTCAGGCATTATTAGCCATTTTTCATGTGTGGTGTAGGAGTTATGTTTAAATAACTGTCATATTGAGTGTTACAGTATACAGTCATATTGAGTAAAACCTCATTTTTGTATTTGCAAACCATAGAAAAACAACTGCATCTAGTAAAACTCACATGTATTCAATACCACAGGCATTTTTTGACATTTTGCATGTGTATTTTTGGAGTTATGTTTCAAAAACTGACATTTTGAGTTTGACAAACCTGATTTTTGTATGTGTGATCCTTTCCAAAATACCTGATTCCGGTCAAACTCACATAAATTCAATATTACAGGCTTTTCAAGACAAATTTCATGTTTGGTTTTGGAGTTATGATTATAAACCTTTCATATTTAGTACTGTTATATTGAATAAATAAACTAACTTGTGTCTTTGTGAACCTCACAAAAGATGATTTTTCTAGTACAACTAACAAAAATACATATATCTTGGCATTATCAGCCATTTTCCATGTGTTGTTTAGAAGTTATGCGTGAATGCATTTTTATTGCTTTTTTCGCATTATCTCAGGATTGTAAGACTATTATAGTCTTATTGAGTAAAAAACTACTTTTTGCATTTGCAAGATTTAAAAAAGCATATGTTTCGAATAAAACTCCCAAAGATGCATTATTTCAGGCATTATTAGCCATTTTTCATGTGTGGTGTAGGAGTTATGTTTAAATAACTGTCATATTGAGTGTTACAGTATACAGTCATATTGAGTAAAACCTCATTTTTGTATTTGCAAACCATAGAAAAACAACTGTATCTAGTAAAACTCACATGTATTCAATATCACAGGCATTTTTAGACATTTTGCACGTTTGGATTAGGAATTATGTTGGAATACGTTTTTATTGCTTTTTTCGCATTATCTCAGGATTCTAAGTACATTACTGTCAAATTGAGTAAAAAAAATACTTTTTGTTTTTGCAAACCTACCAAAAGTTTTTTTTTTCTGGAAAACTCTCAAAGATGCATTTTGTCAGGCATTATTAGACATTTTGCATGTGTATTTTTGGAGTTATGTTTCAAAAACTGACATTTTGAGTTTGACAAACCTGATTTTTGACAAAACCTGATTTTTGTATTTGTGATCCTTTCCAAAATACCTGATTCCGGTAAAACTCACATAAATTCAATATTACAGGCTTTTCAAGACAAATTTCATGTTTGGTTTTGGAGTTATGATTATAAACCTTTCATATTTAGTACTGTTATATTGAATAAAACAACTAACTTGTGTCTTTGTGAACCTCACAAAAGATGATTTTTCTAGTACAACTAACAAAAATACATATATCTTGGCATTATCAGCCATTTTCCATGTGTTGTTTAGAAGTTATGCTTGAATGCATTTTTATTGCTTTTTTCGCATTATCTCAGGATTGTAAGACTATTATAGTCTTATTGAGTAAAAAACTACTTTTTGCATTTGCAGGATTTAAAAATCATATGTTTCGAATAAAACTCCCAAAGATGCATTATTTCAGGCATTATTAGCCATTTTTCATGTGTGGTGTAGGAGTTATGTTTAAATAACTGTCATATTGAGTGTTACAGTATACAGTCATATTGAGTAAAACCTCATTTTTGTATTTGCAAACCATAGAAAAACAACTGTATCTAGTAAAACTCACATGTATTCAATATCACAGGCATTTTTAGACATTTTGCACGTTTGGATTAGGAATTATGTTGGAATACGTTTTTATTGCTTTTTTCGCATTATCTCAGGATTCTAAGTACATTACTGTCAAATTGAGTAAAAAAAATACTTTTTGTTTTTGCAAACCTACCAAAAGTTTTTTTTTTTCTGGAAAACTCTCAAAGATGCATTTCTTCAGTAATTATTAGACATTTTGCATGTGTATTTTTGGAGTTATGTTTCAAAAACTGACATTTTGAGTTTGACAAACCTGATTTTGGACAAAACCTGATTTTTGTATTTGTGATCCTTTCCAAAATACCTGATTCCGGTCAAACTCACATAAATTCAATATTACAGGCTTTTCAAGACAAATTTCATGTTTGGTTTTGGAGTTATGATTATAAACCTTTCATATTTAGTACTGTTATATTGAATAGAAAAACCAACTTGTGTCTTTGTGAACCTCACAAAAGATGATGTTTCTAGTACAACCAACAAAAATACATATATCTTGGCATTAGTAGCCATTTTCCATGTGTTGTTTAGAAGTTATGCTTCAATGCATTTTTATTGCTTTTTTCGCATTATCTCAGGATTGTAAGACTATTATAGTCTTATTGAGTAAAAAACTACTTTTTGCATTTGCAAGATTTAAAAAAGCATATGTTTCGAATAAAACTCCCAAAGATGCATTATTTCAGGCATTATTAGCCATTTTTCATGTGTGGTGTAGGAGTTATGTTTAAATAACTGTCATATTGAGTGTTACAGTATACAGTCATATTGAGTAAAGCCTCATTTTTGTATTTGCAAACCATAGAAAAACAACTGTATCCAGTAAAACTCACATGTATTCAATATCACAGGCATTTTTAGACATTTTGCACGTTTGGATTAGGAATTATGTTGGAATACATTTTTATTGCTTTTTTCGCATTATCTCAGGAGTCTAGGTACATTACTGTCAAATTGAGTAAAAAATAACTTTTTGTTTTTGCAAACCCTACCAAATGTTTTTTTTTCTGGAAAACTCTCAAAGATGCATTTCTTCAGGCATTATTAGACATTTTGCATGTGTATTTTTGGAGTTATGTTTCAAAAACTGACATTTTGAGTTTGACAAACCTGATTTTTGACAAAACCTGATTTTTGTATTTGTGATCCTTTCCAAAATACCTGATTCCGGTAAAACTCACATAAATTCAACATCACAGGCTTTTCAAGACAAATTTCATGTTTGGTTTTGGAGTTATGATTATAAACCTTTCATATTTAGTACTGTTATATTGAATAAAAAAACTAACTTGTGTCTTTGTGAACCTCACAAAATATGATTTTTCTAGTACAACTAACAAAAATACATATATCTTGGCATTAGTAGCCATTTTCCATGTGTTGTTTAGAAGTTATGCTTGAATGCATTTTTATTGCTTTTTTCGCATTATCTCAGGATTGTAAGACTATTATAGTCTTATTGAGTAAAAAACTACTTTTTGCATTTGCAAGATTTAAAAAAGCATATGTTTCGAATAAAACTCCCAAAGATGCATTATTTCAGGCATTATTAGCCATTTTTCATGTGTGGTGTAGGAGTTATGTTTAAATAACTGTCATATTGAGTGTTACAGTATACAGTCATATTGAGTAAAACCTCATTTTTGTATTTGCAAACCATAGAAAAACAACTGTATCTAGTAAAACTCACATGTATTCAATATCACAGGCATTTTTAGACATTTTGCATGTGTATTTTTGGAGTTATGTTTCAAAAACTGACATTTTGAGTTTGACAAACCTGATTTTTGACAAAACCTGATTTTTGTATTTGTGATCCTTTCCAAAATACCTGATTCCGGTAAAACTCACATAAATTCAACATCACAGGCTTTTCAAGACAAATTTCATGTTTGGTTTTGGAGTTATGATTATAAACCTTTCATATTTAGTACTGTTATATTGAATAAAAAAACTAACTTGTGTCTTTGTGAACCTCACAAAAGATGATTTTTCTAGTACAACTAACAAAAATACATATATCTTGGCATTAGTAGCCATTTTCCATGTGTTGTTTAGAAGTTATGCTTGAATACATTTTTATTGCTTTTTTCGCATTATCTCAGGATTGTAAGACTATTATAGTCTTATTGAGTAAAAAACTACTTTTTGCATTTGCAAGATTTAAAAAAGCATATGTTTCGAATAAAACTCCCAAAGATGCATTATTTCAGGGATTATTAGCCATTTTTCATGTGTGGTGTAGGAGTTATGTTTAAATAACTGTCATATTGAGTTTTACAGTATACAGTCATATTGAGTAAAACCTCAATTTTGTATTTGCAAACCATAGAAAAACAACTGTATCTAGTAAAACTCACATGTATTCAATATCACAGGCATTTTTAGACATTTTTCATGTGTATTTTTGGAGTTATGTTTCAAAAACTGACATTTTGAGTTTGACAAACCTGATTTTTGACAAAACCTGATTTTTGTATTTGTGATCCTTTCCAAAATACCTGATTCCGGTAAAACTCACATACATTCAATATTACAGGCTTTTCAAGACAAATTTCATGTTTGGTTCTGGAGTTATGATTATAAACCTTTCATATTAAGTACTGTTATATTGAATAAAAAAACTAACTTGTGTCTTTGTGAACCTCACAAAAGATGTTTTTTCTAGTACAACTAACAAAAATACATATATCTTGGCATTAGTAGCCATTTTCCATGTGTTGTTTAGAAGTTATGCTTGAATACATTTTTATTGCTTTTTTCGCATTATCTCAGGATTGTAAGACTATTCCAGTCATATTGAGTAAAAAACTACTTTTTGCATTTGCAAGATTTAAAAAAGCATATGTTTCGAATAAAACTCCCAAAGATGCATTATTTCAGGGATTATTAGCCATTTTTCATGTGTGGTGTAGGAGTTATGTTTAAATAACTGTCATATTGAGTTTTACAGTGTACAGTCATATTGAGTAAAACCTTAATTTTGTATTTGCAAACCATAGAAAAACAACTGTATCTAGTAAAACTCACATGTATTCAATATCACAGGCATTTTTAGACATTTTGCATGTGTATTTTTGGAGTTATGTTTCAAAAACTGACATTTTGAGTTTGACAAACCTGATTTTTGACAAAACCTGATTTTTGTATTTGTGATCCTTTCCAAAATACCTGATTCCGGTCAAACTTACTTAAATTCAATATTACAGGCTTTTCAAGACAAATTTCATGTTTGGTTTTGGAGTTATGATTATAAACCTTTCATATTTAGTACTGTTGCATTGAATAAAAAAACTAACTTGTGTCTTTGTGAACCTCACAAAAGATGATTTTTCTAGTACAACTAACAAAAATACATATATCTTGGCATTAGTAGCCATTTTCCATGTGTTGTTTAGAAGTTATGCTTGAATGCATTTTTATTGCTTTTTTCGCATTATCTCAGGATTGTAAGACTATTATAGTCTTATTGAGTAAAAAGCTACTTTTTGCATTTGCAAGATTTAAAAAAGCATATGTTTCGAATAAAACTCCCAAAGATGCATTATTTCAGGCATTATTAGCCATTTTTCATGTGTGGTGTAGGAGTTATGTTTAAATAACTGTCATATTGAGTGTTACAGTATACAGTCATATTGAGTAAAACCTCATTTTTGTATTTGCAAACCATAGAAAAACAGCTGTATCTAGTAAAACTCACATGTATTCAATATCACAGGCATTTTTAGACATTTTGCACGTTTGGATTAGGAATTTTGTTGGAATACGTTTTTATTGCTTTTTTCGCATTGTCTCAGGATTCTAAGTACATTACTGTCAAATTGAGTAAAAAAAAATACTTTTGGTTTTTGCAAACCTACCAAAAATGTTTTTTCTGGAAAACTCTCAAAGATGCATTTCTTCAGTCATTATTAGACATTTTGCATGTGTATTTTTGGAGTTATGTTTCAAAAACTGACATTTTGAGTTTGACAAACCTGATTTTTGACAAAACCTGATTTTTGTATTTGTGATCCTTTCCAAAATACCTGATTCCGGTAAAACTCACATTAATTCAATATTACAGGCTTTTCAAGACAAATTTCATGTTTGGTTTTGGAGTTATGTTATAAACCTTTCATATTTAGTACTGTTATATTGAATAAAAAAACTAACTTGTGTCTTTGTGAACCTCACAAAAGATGATTTTTCTAGTACAACTAACAAAAATACATATATCTTGGCATTAGTAGCCATTTTCCATGTGTTGTTTAGAAGTTATGCTTGAATACATTTTTATTGCTTTTTTCGCATTATCTCAGGATTGTAAGACTATTATAGTCTTATTGAGTAAAAAACTACTTTTTGCATTTGCAAGATTTAAAAAAGCATATGTTTCGAATAAAACTCCCAAAGATGCATTATTTCAGGCGTTATTAGCCATTTTTCATGTGTGGTGTAGGAGTTATGTTTAAATAACTGTCATATTGAGTGTTACAGTATACAGTCATATTGAGTAAAACCTCATTTTTGTATTTGCAAACCATAGAAAAACAGCTGTATCTAGTAAAACTCACATTTAGTCAATATCACAGGCATTTTTAGACATTTTGCACGTTTGGATTAGGAATTATGTTGGAATACATTTTTATTGCTTTTTTCGCATTATCTCAGGAGTCTAGGTACATTACTGTCAAATTGAGTAAAAAATAACTTTTTGTTTTTGAAAACCCTACCAAATGTTTTTTTTTCTGGAAAACTCTCAAAGATGCATTTCTTCAGGCATTATTAGACATTTTGCATGTGTATTTTTGGAGTTATGTTTCAAAAACTGACATTTTGAGTTTGACAAACATGATTTTTGACAAAACCTGATTTTTGTATTTGTGATCCTTTCCAAAATACCTGATTCCGGTAAAACTCACATAAATTCAATATTACAGGCTTTTCAAGACAAATTTCATGTTTGGTTTTGGAGTTATGATTATAAACCTTTCATATTTAGTACTGTTATATTGAATAAAAAAACTAACTTGTGTCTTTGTGAACCTCACAAAAGATGATTTTTCTAGTACAACTAACAAAAATACATATATCTTGGCATTATCAGCCATTTTCCATGTGTTGTTTAGAAGTTATGCTTGAATGCATTTTTATTGCTTTTTTCGCATTATCTCAGGATTGTAAGACTATTATAGTCTTATTGAGTAAAAAACTACTTTTTGCATTTGCAGGATTTAAAAAAGCATATGTTTCGAATAAAACTCCCAAAGATGCATTATTTCAGGCATTATCAGCCATTTTTCATGTGTGGTGTAGGAGTTATGTTTAAATAACTGTCATATTGAGTGTTACAGTATACAGTCATATTGAGTAAAACCTCATTTTTGTATTTGCAAACCATAGAAAAACAACTGTATCTAGTAAAACTTACATGTATTCAATATCACAGGCAATTTTAGACATTTTGCACGTTTGGATTAGGAATTATGTTGGAATACGTT